>NC_143256.1:124058337-124405337 GCF_984573655.1 Nuphar pumila
GCTCTATATGGAACCAACATCCTATATTTATGCTGATTGACATAAGAATTGATTTTATTCATGGTACCCCAGCAGCAGATCTGGTGCAGACTGATAGGGAACAAGACAATTTAACCCTTGATCCCGTTAATTCCTTTCATGCTAGAGACAAGAATAGGTGGTATTTGTGGGCCAATCAAGCAATCACCATAACAAACTCAGAATCTAGTTTTGATGGCAGTTGTGGCACTAAGCGCAACAACATCATAAGCTATCCTCCATGGGCATGGTTCCTAAATCTGATGCCAACATTCTCCATACCAAAGTCTTCAACACAAGACCAACATAAAATATTGGATATGCCTCCACATGTTAATTCTCAAGAACTGTCGGTGATAAAATAACAAGAAAACATTGACTTTGTCCACTATCATTTGAAGATGGGCGAGATTCATGATGACTACTAATTGTAGTCGGTCACCAACAATTACCCCTGGCATTTAGCGCTGTATAGCTCTTGGATTGCATTTGTGGGACCAAGCAAAATAAGACTACAGAAATGATCCTCCATAGTATCATACTCCAACTTCTATGCTAAAATTCCTAGTTCCCGACATAGGTTTTCTGCCCACACCATAAAAAAAATTACTGTTAAAAAAAATTGATGACACACAAGATAAGATTGTGTTTGATGATCTCCGTACAATCTTTTATATTAGAGAACCATATTGGAAGTTGAGGACTAAGCACCTACAGTAGCTATCCACTGATAAATGATTATACACAATGAGATGAATGAAATTGGTGGGAAAAAGTACAATAATATTATAGAGGATACTCATAATAGATGCTTTGAAGTCAATGCTATCTGCACGGAGCACATGCAACACAAAGCTGATTCCCATTCCCACACATAACAATTGCTTTCCAAGAAACTCATGACATCGTTTTTCTTTCAAATAACATAAAAAGATTACCTTGTTAGAATTGGGTACCAACTCCTGCAACTGCTTCATCCTTTCTGCAATTCTTTCTCTGCGTAACTGTATCAGAGTAGTAGTTAGCACCATCATCATCTTCATCTCCATCGCGCGCACATACACACACATACACGCAGAGACATGCACTCAAGCTCATTGAATTAGTAAATGTGCTTCCCAAATATATTAAGGTAACAAAGCCACAGAATATAAATAAAGATGTGGGAGCACAAGCGTCATGCAGTTATTCACACAAGAATCAACCAGATTTCTGATTGGGCCAAGCCATGGCATGCTTAATTACACGTACTCCACAGAAAACACCTCTGTCCATGTGGATCTGGATTTAAAATATGAAACTTTTACTCATATGCATACCTGATCCTCCAAAACATAATTTCAGATGCAGTATATCTATTCAATGGATCAATGCATTAGATCCATCAAATACAAACCCAATCTCATACTCAACATGGATTAAGATCCAGTTCATCCATTCCAGATCTATATCATTTCTAGTAAATACTTTGTGCAGATCCACATACAAGGACAACAGAACCGCTCGTGTCAGAATCATTTAGGCATGTGCAGATAGTTAATAACTTACCCTTTCTGCAATGCTATGAGGGTCAGTAGCTTGACCTCGCCTTGCTCGCACTCTGGGACGTATAGCTGGAGGGTGTGGCATGGTTGCACTGGTAGTCGGCTGCGCATGAAAAGGCTGGCATGCTGTAACTCCTTGTCCTGACTGAATCTCGAAATCAGTAAAATGAAAAGAAGACAAAGAACAGAGTTCCAATGCATTGATGAGTACAATTAGAATCACTACATAAGCTAGACCAGGGATGTTAACCAAACAGTGATCTAGATGATTGGACAATTAAGACACCACATTTTTCTTTGTAACTGCTCCCTCTTCAAAATTATCAATGTAGATGCTTTTCTAGGGATGCACTCATACTGTGACTCGCATCTACAAGTAGATGGTGCACTAGAACATGAAACTCAATGGGCATCAATCTCACCTCTTACGAATTGTGCTACTCTAACAAAATCAAGGTGGGCAACCACAACAGTAGTGAAACTTACAAATCTAGCACTTTGTCAACTGTCAACAATGTTGAATTGCTGATACTGCTATTTCCTACAGGATAATAGAACAAGAAACACTAGCGGCAAGCTACAAGAAATTTAAAAGATGACAAGTAGATGTAAATGTCGTTGAATGGTGATGAATTCATGAGAAAGCTAGCAGTTGAGGATCATGTGATGATGGTAATGATGATATAATAATTACACGTGATCACGGCGGTTGGTACATATTATATGATGTTTGGTTGTGTATGGTCGTCCTCGATGGATGCAGTTATGATGATTAGATAATTATGAATATAGCACACTATCTGACATTACAAATGCTATTTGTTGATAATGATGATGTGAAAATGCTGTCGGATATGATTAGTGGCACAAGATAACCATGGTTGTCACACATGCATGGCGATGGTTATGAGAAATTATGTTAAAGGAGCATCACTATGATAATGATGCATGGCGATGATCACTACAGTCCATAGAATCATCATGATGGTGACACACGCTAATAACAATTAGGGGTGTCAATGGGTCGGGTTTGGTTGGGACTCAGGTGGAACCAGATCAGATTTTCAGGTATGGTATCAGGTCCGGCCTCAGGTTTAACCGGGTCTAATATAAGAGAAACCATACCCAGACCTGGATCATACATCGTAAAATAATATTTTTATCAGTTTTACATTGAAAATTTGTGGGTCTTCATCGAAACTCAGGTCGGGCCTGAGTCTGATATAAAATTTCACAAACTATACCCGGGCGCATGTATTAATCGGACTTTCAGGTCTGGACCCGGGTCTTAATTGGGTCTTCTTATTTGTCACCGGACCCTATAGGGTTTGGTCTGGGTAAACCCGATCAGTTGACACCCCTACTAACAATGCAAGCCATGATCACAGACGGAACACCATAACAACTCAGACCGATTCTGTCATGGCCCACCCTCTCATCTTGCCCGAACCCAACTGAGGGTATTGCTCATTTCTTGTCTCGAGCTGCCGAGCTTTAGCCCATGAGCTAAATGAGGAGCCGAACACGAGCTATAGCTCATTTATAAAAAGATATCTATATTTTTTCAAATTGAAATAATAGAATTTAGATCCTAGGCCTATTAAGCCAAACTCAAACTAGCTTATTTATAAAATAAATAATTGTAAACTTGTAAGCAATAGGATTTTAAACTCTAAATTCATTGCTTGAATGTGAAACACTTTAACTGTCTTTAAAATATATTTATTATTAATTAACGAGCCTGAGCCGAGCCGAACATTGTTGCTCATGCTCGAGCTTGCATAACCAATTTCACGAGTTCAAATGAGCTCTTTACGAGCACAATATGAGCCGAGCCACGAACAGCTCATGTTATTTTCTCAGCCCCATGCACGTGCGAGAAGCAGCCTGAGTCCAACGCTCCACACGTGTAAGAACCAGCCCCATCTGCACGCGATCAACGTTGGGAAGTGGGTCACTCTCAGCGATCAGAGACGGAGCACGAGCGGGACTCACCGCTCACGTGCCGTACCGAGATTTTTTATTTCTCACAAAATTACGTCCATACCCTCAAAATATGCACGAGATTGGCTAAACTACCCTCGAAACCAAGGAACAAACGCCGTCTCGTAATCATTTTCAAAAGGAGGATAACGGCATTTATTAGGGGCACGTTGGTAATTACAGCTTAGTATCTTGACAGATACGCCATTTTCCATCTTATGTGGCGGATGAAGATATTTCTTGATTCCAATAATGCCCTCGTCCTCAAGATGAACCTTCCATGGACATCCTCGTCATTTAAAAATTCCATTCAGAGACCCAACTGATATTTCCAAATTCCAAAAAGAGCCCCATGTTTTTCAAAAAGATATATTAAGATCCAACTTTGAAATTTTTAACTTCTCTTTTTTCAGCTAAGTTAGTAAGAGACAATTGAAGCCAGCAGAAAGTGGTAATGAAAAAATAAATAAATCCACAATTTAATTAAGTAAACGAATATTTTTAAGCCTTTCGTCAAAAACACTCATTATGTAGGTTTTATAATAAAAAATAATTTCAAAAAACACATTTTTTACATTTAATGCAAACCATTTTGAACGCAAGTTTTTTTTTTTTCAATTGTCTCAAAGAAAAGAAAAATAGTTTTGAAAGCATGAAATAAGTTTCACGCTTCCGAGTTTCTTTTCCTTTTTCTCTATTTGGGACGGTTCCTGTCACAGAACAAAAATGTGTACATTTGCCATTTTTAGAATAGTAGAAGGGCGTTATGGTCATATAGATAATACCACCGAAGGCAAACAAAAGCCAAATTTTTTTAGCAGGTGTTTTTGCATTTCCATAAAACAGGAACAACAGGGAAAAACGCCCTCTATCTTGAACCTTCAATTACCCATTTTTCATTTCACGATTTATTACCGATTTTAAACCCAAAAAGCTCAAAAAATCGCCGATTTTTACGCACCTGGTGAGCGCGGGGTCGGACGGAGTGCGGAATATTCGCGAAGGGCGCAAACAAGTTCGCCAATTGCGCGGCTTCCCTCTCCTTCAAAAAAAAAAAAATAGTTTAACTCTTTACCTGCGATACAAGGAGAAATTACGTAAAAGACCGCAGTGGAATTTTTTTGTAGTTTCCGTTCTGCCCTTACGTCGGTGGTGGCGGGCTTCACGACCAGCGGGATGGGTTTCCCGTCTTCGCCGTCGCGAAACCGCTTGCCGCTGCCGGACGCTTCGTCCGGCTTCATAAAACTGCCCTTGCCTTGCTCGAGACTCAGGCCAAGGGGGAAGATGCTGCCCGGAAAACCGCCTCCGGGGCCCATCTGCAGCACCATCCCCGCGGTCACCGCCATGCTGGCGTCGTCACCGGCGCACCCGGAACCTCCGGCAGTGGAGTAGCCGGGCATGGCTAGAATCTGCTCGAAGAACTCGTCCGTCATGCCTTCCAGAGGGTTCGTCGCCATGATTGAAGCAAGAGAGAGAGAGAGAGAGAGAGTTTTGTTATTGGTGGTGGTGGTTCTAGCAGGGTTTGGTTGGTTGGATGGTTTCGCCCAATTTATAGCGGGAAGCGGCGTGTTTCGAAGCGGGGATTGTCGGGAAATCGGGTGGCAAATTCCATCCTTCCCATTGAAATACACACTTGGGTCCTCGAGAAATCTAGTGTTATGTATTACTCTCTCTCTCTCTCTCTCTTAGTGTTTAAGTATTAGAGAGAGAGAGAGAGAGAGAGAGAGAGAGAGATGGACTAAACATACCCCCACCAATT
Source organism: Nuphar pumila (assembly GCF_984573655.1). Taxonomy (NCBI): domain Eukaryota; kingdom Viridiplantae; phylum Streptophyta; class Magnoliopsida; order Nymphaeales; family Nymphaeaceae; genus Nuphar; species Nuphar pumila. Next base: position 124,063,642 of record NC_143256.1, read on the forward strand.
TTTTAAATGACGTTTCAAAAAGGCGACTCGGTTCATGCTTCCGGATATTCCAAGATGAAAAAAATTAGGACGACAGCATGTTGTGTCTGAAAAAGCAGCTCCACGTCGGTATCTGCCAGCTGTTAAATGAGTTGCAGGTTCTTCTCCGAAATTTTTTGAAAGCTACCAGTTATACCATGATACTATTGCGATTCGAACTTGCAATGTCCCAACACAAGGTTACGTGCATTAGCTGCTCCTACCAGACAAGCCAAGCCCCCATTAGTACTCTGAAATCCCGTTGCTATGACTTGTTCATGCCTAAATGGCCCATGGCTGATGGCGAGGCAAGAGATCCACCGCTGCCACTCAGGAGATCCAGGCATGCATTCCCATTATATGCAAAGTGACCTGCTTGAGAGACACCCATCTTAGCATTTTTAGAGACAGGTGTTGTATCCATCTCAAGAAATTCCAAGATGAGCGGAGCTGCATTCTAAGCATGCAGCACTGCTGCACCTCTTGAAGTGTTTGGCTTGAAAGCAAATAAGTTTAGGGTTCAAATCCAGTTGCTTACATTTTTGTTTTTACCAGGACTATTGCTTACACCTTTGAAATAATGATCCTCTTTTTTATTTAAATGAGTTAGTTTGAGCTTGGCTTGGTAGGTTTAGTGTCTTGTTATATTATTTTAACATTTAAAAAAAATCTTTTAAAGAAGACAGCGCAAGTTTAGCTCATTTATCTGTGGTTCACCAAGAAGGTTCGGCTTAGCTCACCACAAAAACAAGTCAAGTTTAAGTACATGCTTGAGTAATTCATGTCTTAGGTTCAAGGATTTGATTTGGCACAAAATCCATACTAAATTCATTATTTTTGGCAGATCCAGAATCTCATACAAATGCAATTATAACTAACCAAATGTTTAGAAAATGAAAATGAAAATGAAAATGACAATTGAAGGGTATGTGTGGTTCGATATCATGAAATTCGAGTTGTCATGAGATTTAAAAAATAAATTTCATTTGCACATTACCCCACAAGCAACCAAACATACCCTAAATGTAAGTTAATCTCATGAGATTTCAAATATGTGTATTGTAATCACATGACTTGAACCAAACATGCCCTTAGTCTATTTCTCATATCAAACGCAGGATTTTCACATCCAGTTTGAAATCATACGATCTGAGATCAATCCAAGTCCAGCGTTGACTGTGGACAACTAAGATCCAGTCTAAGAGACTCTTTAAGGCTATGTATTGCCGTATCGGATCCAACCGATACAATCCCATCTCGGGAACTTATTTACAGTGGAATTATGCAATAGGCTAAAGGCATTATCGTCCTTTCAAAAGGTAAAAAAAAAATATAGGACGGCATATCGGCTTTTGGACTTTTTATAATTGACGAAAATACCCATCTCAGGTTAGATTTTTGTCTTCTTGTTAAAAAGAAGAACCGCGTTCCACTTTGGGGGGCAAAAACAGAAATAAAGCAGCCTTATTTTGAAAAGATGGGAAAAAGGCCACGAGAAAATTACTGAATTACCCTCAGATAATTTCTTAAATTCCACTATTAAGGTCGTGTTTCTCTGGGAATCTTTTGTGCAAGCCTTAATTTGGGGATCACCTTTTAAAAAAAATTTATTCAGGATGAAATGACTAAACTAGCCGTGTAGTCTTTTCTAATTGATTTCCGTTTCCGGATTGTAGCCTTATTTTAGGATATGGATTTTAAAATAAGATTATAAGATCCAAATGAATATTCGGATAGGGTCAGACTTTATCAGATCCAGATCTATAATTTTCTGTTGGCTTTATATTTGGATCCGCATTATATCTGAATCTGACCCGTTTAAGACCTAGCACTGGCATAAAACTCGTGAAGAAAGGGATTAAAAAAAGGAAAATCTAGGGACTTGGTTGCTTGCAAGCATTCAAATCTTACGATTATATAAAGAAATAAATTACAAAGAGATTGATTTAAATATTTGAATTTCGCAAGAACCATAGGTGCAAAACATACTATGATGAGTGTGTTCCAAGTCAAATTAGGTCATTATTATTAACGATTTTGAGTTGTGGTCAACTTTTGGCGGTGGATGTCACAAGTTCGAAACCCATGGGTACTTGTCCTTTGCCGGAAGGCCGAAGTTGAGCATACTCTCTGATGGGCAAAGGGACCGGAAGTTTTAAGAGAATTGCTCCACTCATCCCCTGTCCCTATCTTCATACATCTCTTTGGAATTTCTTTGATGCTGATTGTTTTGATCAAATCAAACTCGGTAGATGTGATCTACAAAATCCATTTAGTGAAGATCAATACTTGAATCACTGAAATTCGACTTGTTTGCAAGTATTTTTGAAAATTCAAAAAATAATGATCGAGAAAATACATTTTTTGATTTAACAAAATCATGTTTTTTATAAAAAAGTATGAACCAATGTTTATTCTTATTAAATCAACCATGCTGAATTCATCTGTGAGGTCAGATTTGATCAAACAACTTGCATCAATAAAATTTCAGAGGGGTACGAAGATGAGGGATGGTACAGGGGATCAGTGAAACCAAATTGGAGGTTATATTCCAATAAACTAGGTGAGCATAGTTTTTTGTTGGTTATAAAAAAAAAGTATGGTGATGGAAAATACTAAAAGGCTGGGTTGATATTTGTTATCAAACAACTTTACATGATATTTGTTAGACCCAGTCTTCGCATAAATATCTTATGAACATTCGAAATACTAAAATCCAATTAAAGATATTCACATGATATTTGTTTGAATCTCCTTACCTTTTTACAAATATCTTGTGAACCATCAAAAAATCTAATTAAATAGATTCACATGATATTTGTATGAACCTCGTAACTTTAACACAAGTATCTTACAAACACCTGACAAGAAATGTATATGTAGTGAGATTGGTTACAATAGGTGAAAAGACACTTAACAATATGTTTTGGTATTTACTCAACGATTCTCATATGCAATTGTCAGCAGGTTCGCATAAATATCATGTAATATCATTTTTAACTTTTTTAATGGTTCGCAAGGTACTTTTGTAAATGTTAAGAGGTACAAAAAAATTCATGTGAATATTATCAGTTTGCAATTTTAATTTTAGAGGTTCACGCATTTGCAAGATATTTATGCAAAGGATAGGAGGTTTGTGCAAATATGATGTGAATCTCATTAATTGCATTTTAGTTTTTCAAAGGTTCACAAAGGTCAAGAGATCTACACAATTGTGATTTTAATTTTGTAAAAGTTCATAAGATATTTGTGTAAAAGTTTGGAGGTCAAATCTCCTTAATTAGATTTTAGTTTTGAAGAGATTTGCAAAACATTTATGCAAAAGTGAAGAGGTTTGCACAAATATTATATGAATTTCCTTAGTTAAATTTTAGTCTTGAGGAAGTTCACAAGATATTTGTGAAAATATTAGAAAATTGATGCAAAGGTTAAGAGGTTTAATGCAAGAGATCAGTAAAAATATCATACAAATATCCAGATTTATCTTTTAGAGATTCACAATATATTGATGTGAAGGTCAAGAGGTCTGATATAAATTAAATGTAAAAGGTAAAATAGTCCCAAATAAGTCTCAAATTAATGATTTAGGATATGCAAAAATTTTTGATATATTTTTTGGTATTTGCAAAAATATGCCAAATTTTGAGGATAGCAGGATTTTTTTTTGTACCGATCTGTTGGAACAGCAAAGACAAGACCATTTAAAAAAAATATATCTGGCCAGGACATACCGAACAGTGTCTCCTGGACAGGACCACTATCCTGTTTGTCCTAAGCAAGGTATTCTATCATAACCTAGACAGGGAGTCATGCGCCCCCCTAGTGAATTGCAAGGGTGTCATTGTTGGCAGGCAAACTTTTTTTTTTCTTTTTTCGTGATGGATACACATAAAAAGGAACTGGACCTGAATCAGATCATGATCAAGTTTAGAAATACCCAAACCAAGGGAAGGTTCAATTAAGGTTTGCCTCTTGTTAGATAAGTTCATGAGACCCACTTGTGTTGGTCCAGCTTGATGCTTTGGTAGGCCAAATTGATCAGGTTTGGGACATTAAGGTGGTTCTAAAAATGGGAAAGGTCCGAAAATCCCTCAAAAGTAGGCTGGTAAAGGGAAGGGTAGCAACCCTTCAGCATCTATTCAGTTCTCGTGAAAAATTATACCCTCTAAGGGTGAAAAACCTAGGTCTGCAAGTGATCTTACAAACCAATCCCAACCCTGACCAATAAGTTAGGTGGCATATAATTAGGGATGTAAACCGTTCAGATTTGGGTCGGATGTGGCCAATACTAAATCCAACTAAGAGGACATTGGTTACACAGATTTGGATTCAGGTTCGGACTCCAATCAGTCGGATATAGTTTTGGCTTACCAAGTCCTACTAAACAGTCGAATTCAGTCAGATATCACATAAAATCCGATCCATTGACATCCTAAATAACTTAATATATGTAAGCGTACATACATTTGGGGGCTCACGCCCAAGATACATCAAGCCTTGGATCTCAAACCCGAGGAAAATCCTCAGATTTGAGACCTAAGGATATGAGAACGGACCCCTCCCCCTCCCGCTCCATTCTCAAATTGGAGGATCTAGCCGTTATCGCCTTTATGCCAGGGATCTCAGATCCTTGATTTGAGATCCCTTGTTTGAAAGCCTCGGATCTCAGGATGCAGTCCATGCCACATCAGCACGCCCTATGCCAACTCAGATCCTCAAATTTGAGATCAAAAGCTTAAAGAAATTCAAATTCAAGAATCACTGTTGATTTGGATCAAGATTAGAGGCTTGCCCAAAGAACTGCTTCGCATTGTGAGCCACATCTGCTTCTAGAATTGCTTCCAAAACAATATCGGATCCTGTGGCAGCACCACCTGTAGCAGGGAGCTGCATATTAGAATGATTTCCAAGTAACACAAAATGAATTTCTTTTCTTAATTGTATCTTCTAAAATTGATTTTTTTTCAGAAGTGCACCTAAAGTTTTGGTGATAAAAGAAAAAAAACACCTAATTTTTTGACATTGCTGAAAATACACCTATATTTGTGCTCCGTTAACTAAAGAAGAATTTCCGTCAATTTAACTTGGTTTATCATTAACTCAAGTTGAGTTAATAGGATAAAGTCACTGCCTTACCCTCTTTTCTTTTTGAAAAAAAAAATTCAGAACCCAGCTAAAGTTTTGGCGACAATAAAAAAGAACACACCTAAGTTATGATATTACAGCATATGTGACAAGTTTAGTGGCAACTTTGATAGAAGTAAACAGTGTTTTTTTAATTAGCTATAAAAAAGTTTAGGTGTGTTTTTTAACAATATTGAAAACTCAGATGTGTTTTTGTTATCGCCCAATGTTTAGATGCATTTTTTAAAAATTTCCTTAAAATTTGCTCTTCAACAAAGAACAGGTCACCGTGCAGCTTCCAGCATGCTGTTCCATGTGGCCTTTGTTACTCTTTTTCTGCCACAATCAACTCTTGCTCATTGCTACTAACAGGGCCAAGGTTTCAGTAAAATTCACTTTATATATATATATATATATATATATATATATATATATATATATATACACGAGAAGGTGGTATCTGCTAACCACTTTTTTAGTTAACTGGGCTTTCAAAGGGTTTTTCTCATGTATTACTTAATCTGATCATACAGATGTGTTTGGCATGGTCGATTCACTAGAAAACAACACTGTTTTTCAATGAAAACTTGATTTGTTAAGTCTTCAATATTTAGAAAAGTCTTAGACCATAGATTTTTTAAACCTTATAAAAACTACCTGTGTATAGGGAACTAGATGATCCAAGAGTCGATTATTATAAAATCAAGCATGCAGATTGTACAATCGGATTTAAGGAAAATATGGAAAACCCCTCTGAAAGTCCGATTAGCTAAAAAAAGTGGTTAGCAACTATCACCTCTCTCTCTCTCTCTCTCTCTCTCTCTCTCTCTCTATATATATATATATATATATATATATATATATATTGGTGCTATTAAAGGGCAGAATTATATGAAACTAGTGAACTACAAATCATAGATTCAAGCTTTATCAAACTCAATCTGACCACACAGATGTGTTCAGGATGGTTTGTTTGCCAAGGACCAATCTTTGGAGCACGTTATTTCAATCCAAAAATATGATTTTTTGATTGATGAAATTTTAGTGCATTGTGGTCTGTTAATTTTAGAAGCTCTTAAAAAACCTGCTTATGTATTGGAATCAAATGATTCAAAACTCATTTCCCACTAAACAAAACTTAGATCACATCCATAAAAAGAAATCTAAAACCTATCATTTTCAGCATAATAGTTCATAATTCCATGACTTCAATAGCACCAAATATTAACAGCCATGTGGAAATACCACTGTCCAATCCATGGCTCTCCAAGAGAAAGATTATCTAAGCTCCATATATATATATATATATATATATATATATATATATATATATATATATATATATATATATATATAGTAGAGTGTAGCTGCTAGATCAATAGGGGATTGAGCACCTACTTGATCATGCTGGCTGCCCTTTGCGGTTGATGGATGGCCAGCGCAAAAACAAAACAAAAATCTTGTTTTTCAGTTTTTTTTTCATTTTATTTTAAAATTCTGAGTGATCTATATACTTGATTTTATAGGGATCAGCTCTTGAAGTATTCGATTCCGATACATGGGTGGGTTTTTATAACGTTTGAAAAATCAACAGTCTAAAATATTTGTAAATTTTTGAGGCTCCAAATATCATTTTTTTCATCGAAAACAAATGATCCGTTTTAACTCGTTTTGTTGCTTTTTCGATAGACCTCATGAGAAAGTGAATCTGACACAAATGAGATCCACTTTTTAAATCTCATTTTTTGGGTTATGTGTCAATTCACTTTTTATGAGGCTTACTTTTAAATTTCTATGCCAAAAAAAGGTTTTATGTTTGATTGATTTTAAGGTATTGTTCAAGTGAAATTCAGTTTCTAAATCTCATGTGATTCCAAATCCCATGAGATGCAACCAATCGTGCCCTTAAAGTGAATGGATGTTTTCCAAAACAAGTCAAGCCATAAAGGCCATCCAGGCTGGACTTCTCTGCGTCCACGCTGGATTTTGTAAGGCCATGCTGGATTGTTGCTTTTCTGAAACCAAAACTAGCAGTTGGTAGATGGTACTACCATATTATGGGTGGTGCCGAACCACTTTATATTTTTCCTATATATATATATATATAATCTAACATTAAACTAGTTGTACTTAACATTAGATAAATTCAATCATGTTAAAATGACTAAAATACTCTTAGAAAGTGGCATTTTTAAAAATATGTAATTACTCTTCCAGGTGAAAAAGAAATTTTTGATGGATTCATAAAGTAACTTTTTTGAAAAAGGTATTTAACTTTTCAATTTCCTTCAAGTTCAAAAGACCAGTAATGCCCAAAAAGTAGTCATGCATTTCTAAAAGTATCATTAGTACCATTTTTTAAGGATATTTTAATCATTTTTATATGGTCACATTTAGTTTAATGTTAGATAAAACCATATATATATATATATATATATATATATATATATATATATATATATATGTGTGTGTGTGTGTGTGTGTGTGTGTGCGCTTTCCAAGCTTGGAGAGCCATGGATCAGACAGTGGTATCTCCACATGGCTTTCCACCTCTGAAAGCGTCCTTCATTGTCAATGTCTGGAACACCAAACCCAATCTCATGAAAACTCCAGTACAAGAACATCCTACAACTGCAGTAAATGTGATAGCCTAAATGAAATACCTTTACTGTTAGGCAGAAGCCCTGTGCTCTCAGCAGAAACAGGAAGAATAATTAGTAAGCCTTCATCGTTAAGCTTCTCTGTATTTCCCTTGACATGGTCTTGGCTTATAGACTCTGCAATGCGTGCATATGCTGTTGCCTGTGACTGCATGCTAGTGAAGTTCATGGCCGAAGCGTTTGCAGCCTGGAACAAGCGTGGATGAGAATTTATAGGTCTTTTCTCCAAAAAGTTTGTCAGCTGGGTTTAGGAGTTGAGAGTTGAACAGATATGGCAATTCAATATCCTTTACTGTGAGGACATGATCAAAATACAAACTAAAAGAATCAAAAGAAATAACCACTGTAAGCCACAAACCTCTGAAACACGAGACTCGGCACTTTCATCCTCATCAGTCCTCTGCGTGTTGTTAAGGCCTATAAAGTAATAACAGCGAATAAATGATGAATAATAGAAAAGAAACACACTAGTACCAAATGATTATTTTGTTAATGGATCACATATAACACCAATAGCTAGAGCTTTTCCAGAAAAACTAATTAATTGAAGCTCTTATTGCTTACATGCTAAGAGATCCATACACCTCACTGATAACTTAGAATATTCATGCACATGGTTAAAAGCAGTAGGCGGCCTAGGCAGTGAGCCCCTAAAAAGACTAGTCAGGGACTAGGCGGACTAGTCGGGGACTAGGCGAATTAGTCGGTACACCAAAATACACAAAATATATAAACAAACTGCAAAAATTAATAGCAAACATGCATACAAATCAAAAATAAGCAATAAACAAAAAAATAACATGCCGTCAAACGCTGTAAAAACAAAATCATGCATTCAAAGAAACATTTTTGAAATTAGAATATATAAAGAATCATATATATATATATATATATATATAGAATAGAGCGTAGGTGCTTGAACATTAAGTGTTTGTGATACGTGCTTGATGAGTTTTTCTGCTCTTTCGGTGTTTTTTCCGCAGTTCCGACCTCATAAATGTTTTGGGCATGGTTGAATTATGAGGAATCCACACCTGGATCATGTGTTTTCGATGAAAAAATGATATTTGGAGCCTAAAAAAATTACAAAGATTTTGAACCGTTGATTTTTTTAACCTTATAAAAATCCACCCATGTGTGGGAATCAAACACTTCAAGAGCTGATCTCTATAAAATCAAGTACATAAAACTGTACGGTCAGAATTTAAAAATAAAACAAAAAAACCTTAAAAACCCATCAAGCACGTATTGCAAGCACCTACCCTCTACTCTCTTTCTATATATATAACAAGATCATCTTATTAAGATGTATACATAATACATCAACTAAAGCAAGTTTCTTAATTCATGCTTCCCATAAAAAGTGAGGACTTTGGCATCACCAACCTCCCATTCCTTGAGTGCTTTCTTGTAATCCACTAAGGCCTTTTCTCTTTCATTGTCTTTGAGAGTTTCCTCCTTGGTAGTTTCATGATTTCATCTTCTTACACTGTGGTTTTAGTGGGAATAGGTTGAGGTTCTGGCATGGAGTCATCAACATATTGCCACAATTATTTTCCCTTTAAGCTCCTCTTAACTATCGTGACCCACATGTTGTAGTTCCCATCTAATTTAATAGGAACAACTGTAACCACTTCTTTGTCGGCAATGACAAAGAGAGGAATGATAAAAAGAAAAGAATGTGGAAGAGAGAACAAGAATGTGGATGAGGAGGGTCGTGCTCTGCATATTCATGAACTCACGAGCATACAAATCAGCAACTCATGATCCAATGATGTTCACAATCCCACAATCTCAAGAGCCCTAGGCTCTGTCAAATGCAAAAGATATGCACAATACAAATCCCACTTAGGGTTACACACAAATGAGTGCACAAACACAAAGCCTCTAAGGCAATACAAAGTAGTCACTATGGGCAAATACAAGATCTCAATAGATAGCACAATCAAACCCACTAAAGGGGCAGGAAAACACACATAAAATAAATATTTTACTGTTAAAATGCTTAAGAGAAGCATAACAAAGTAGGGTTAGAACCATATATATATATATATATATATATATATATATAGAGAGAGAGAGAGAGAGTGTGTAGGTGCTTGAACATTAGGTGCTTGTGATACATGCTTGATGGGTTTTTATGCTCTTCCGGTGTTTTTTTCGCAGTTCCGACCCAATAAATGTGTCGGGCATGGTCGATTTATAAGGAATCCACACCTGGAGCACATGTTTTCGATGAAAAAATGATATTTGAAGGCTAAAAAGTTAAGAAAGATTTTGAACCGTTGATTTTTTAACCTTATAAAAACCCACCCATGTGTCGGAATCGAACACTTCAAGAGCTGATCCCTATAAAATCAAGTACACGGATCACATCTGTATGGTCAGAATTTAAAAATAAAACAAAAAAAACATAAAAAATCCATCAAGCACATACCGCAAGTGTAAGAAGATGGTGGTATTCCACCAAAGCACATGAATCAACCAAACAAGTGTCTAGAAAGACACTTCAAGCAAAACCCGTAAAAGGGTAAATATGAAAAACACAAAAAGAAAAATGAATTTATTTATAAAATGGAATGTTTAAAAAGCATCCTTACAAGTATGTGTTACAATGGGGGATGCACCCCCTATTTATAAGAGAGAAGGGAGGAGAGCTCATAAGGAGCTCTCCCCTCTAGCCGTTGGAGCTAGTCCAACGGCTAGAGTGTTGGTCAAGTTCCAACCAGAACTTGACCAAACCCTAACTATCTAGTTCAACTAGAACTAGATAGTCAAAAAGAAGAAAACAAAAAAAGAAAAAAGAAAAATAAAAAATGTAAAAAAATATGTACAAGAGTTATATAATAATAATATAATAATAATATTATTATTATTATATAATTTATTTCTTTTAAATTTTAACACTCCCTCTCAAACTTACGGTACAATGAGCGAAAGTTTATTTAAGAGAAAGTCAAATCGAAGAGCTGCAAGAGGTTTGGTGAAGAAGTCTGCTAATTGGTATTCTGTAGTAACATATGGCAGATCAATGATTTCATTCAAGTATTCCTCTCTGACATAGTGACAATCCATTTCAATGTGTTTGGTGCGTTCGTGGAACGTCCGGTTGCTTGCAATGTAGATTGCACTCTTGTTGTCACAACACATTCGTGAAGCGTGTGTTGCTGCAACTCCCATGTTAGCAAGTAGTCGACGAAGCCATATGACCTCCATTGTGGTGGTTGTCATGACTCTATATTCAACTTCAACACGATACGAGACATTCACCTAAAAACATACAAAAACCAATGGTTGAGTGCCTATTATTAGGATCACCTTCCCAATCAGCATCAGTATAAGCAATTAAATCCAATGATGATGAAGCAGACAAGAAGAGCCATCGTGAAAGAGAACTCTTTAAATATCTAATAATACCTAAAATCGCTCCCATGTAAACAGAAGTGGGAGCATGTTGAAACTGGCTAGTTGTGTGTACGACATGTGCAATGTTTGACCGAGTGATGAAAAGATACAAGAGTGCTCCAACAAGCTATCTGAACGGAGTAGGATCATCAAGACGCTCTTCATCATCAATTTTCATTTTAACATTGACCACTTCAGGAGTGTCCACCTTCTTATCATCTGTAATGCCAGACCTGAAAACAATATCAGAAGCAAATTTAGATTGAGATATCAAATATCCCTGAGGAGAATAAGTAACTTCTATTCCTAAAAAATATCTCAAAAATCTTAAGTCAGACATTTCAAAATGAGTTTTAAGAAGAGTTTTGATATTGTCAACTCCCTGTTTGTCGTCTTCAGTGATGATTATATCATCCACATAAAGAAAAAGAATGATCATCAGATTTCTCAATAAACAAGGCAGTGTCAGTCAAGCAAGAATGAAATCCAATATTAGTCATAACATGACTAAATCTGTCGTACTAGGCTTTTGGTGCCTGTTTGAGGCCATTTTGTTGAAGTGTATGTGGGCATGATCGTTGATGAGTAATGCCATATAGACTAAGATAATTTTTAAATTCTCTGGACATAAATTCTTCTCTTGAATCGGTGCGAAAAATGGAGATATTACTTTAAAATTTGTTTATAACCATTTTATGAAATATTTGAAAGTGAACAAAAACTTCGGATTTATGTTTAAGAAAATAAATCCAAGTTTGTCTAGAAAAGTCATCAACAAAGATAACATAATATGCATAGTTGTCTTAAGAGATAACTGGTGCAGGTCCTCAAACATCCGAATGTATTAACTCAAGAGGTTTTGTAGAGACAGGTTTTACTAGAAAAAGGTAGTCTTTTCATTTTTACAAGAATGCAGTCTTTACAAGCAAAATTTTTTTAAACTTGGAAGTATTGGATTTTAAACATATGAGGATAGCCAAGTCTTTTGTGCCATAACTCTATTTCCAATTTCTGAACATTTAGACAAAAAACATTCTTTGGCAATTTCAAAAAATCTATGTAATATAGTCCTTCTCTATGGCATTCCCCAATCATCTTCCCTGATTGGTGATCATGTATCCAACAACCATCAGAAGAGAAGGATATATAAAATCCATAATCAGAAATTTGTGAAACAGATAAGAGATTCAAACTCAATTTTGGGATATATCTAACTTCAGGAATATAAAAACTTTTGGACTTTTGAAAACTTTCAAAACATCCTATTCTTTTTATTTTAAGAGATGTTTCATCTGCTGTAAAGACTTTTGATATACTTGAGTTGTTTTTAAGACATTCGGATAGGCATTTGTCATTTGGGGTCATATGAAATGAAGCACCAAAATCTAAAAGCCAAGGAAAGTTATCTGGATCGGAAACAGATGCGATTGTCGCTCAAGTTGAGGCTTCAGTTGAAGATGATACCCATTTGAGAAGAGGTTGAAGGATCTCCATCAGTTTAGCCATTAAAACAGGTGCATCTTGATCTTTTGGCTCGATTTCAACAAATGCAACTCTATTTTCATCTCTCCTTTTTAGTTTTGGACATTGGGGCCTATAGTGCCCTAGTTCATGACAGTGGTGGCAAATAACTTTTCTTTTGTCGAACTCACCACTCCGTCTCCCAAAATGAGGTGGCCTATAAGTGCGAGTATGATTCCCTGACCTAGATACTGCTAGAACGGAATCATCATCAGTTTTTGGAGTGCTCTTCCGGAGACGATTTTTCTCCATTGTCAATTTTTCAATAGTTTCCACAATAGTGAGATTTTTTCCGCAATAAAAGAGGGCCGATTTGGTGGCCTCAAATTCCGGCCTTAATCCAATTAAAATTTGGTAAAAATGTTCCATATCGAGTTGCTTTTGGCGAAGCTCGATATCCTCAGCAAAATGCCATTTTGGATCTAAAAGAGACAATTCTTCCCAGAGTTCGGATAGCTCATTGTAATATTCACGAATGGATTTGTCACCTTAAGTCATAGTCCGAACCTTTTATTGAAGATTGCACACATGTGCAATATCTTTAAGGGAATACCTATTTTTAAGGTATTCTCATGCCTTATCGGCATGTTCAAACTTAACAAGGCTAGAACACTTTTTAATGTCAACGCTATTAATAAGTCATGACATTATTTTAGCATGTCCCATCCTCCACTTTTTCCACCTTTTTTCATAGGAGGCTAAAGCCTTGATTTTCTCCTCTTCCGACAACGGGACTTCCTTATCACCCTCTTTTTTGGTAAGGGATAACTTAGGTTCCGAATCGGAACCATTCACAATTCCCCATAAACCTTTTCCCCATATATGGTGCTTCATGATTGAAGCTCACATTACATAGTTTGTATCACTCAATTTCATGGGTGTGATGGTGACTTTATCATTGTCATCCATCGTTTACACGGGATGAAATAGAAAAGATGGAAGAAAAAGAAAAAGAATATAAAAGGGGAAGAAATACAATACAATGTTGTTGAAGCCCTTTTGTAGCCGATAGAGAAGTGATAAGACACTTCTTTCCAAGTGACGAAACACTTTTTGCAAGAATAAGGTGATAACACACCTTTGCACAAGAGGCACGAAAATCGAGGCGAGCGCTCCCCCAAGATCTAACAATTTTGTAGCTCTGATACCATGTAAGAAGATGGCGGTATTCCACCAAAGCACTTGAATCAACCAAACAAGTGTCTAGAAAGACACTTCAAGCAAAACCCGTAAAAGGGTAAATATAGAAAACACAAAAAGAAAAATGAATTTATTTATAAAATAGAATGCTTAAAAAGAGGTACATGTTACAATGGGGGATGCAACCCCTATTTATAAGAGAGAGAGGAGGAGAGCTCATAAGGAGCTCTCCCCTCTAGCCGTTGGAGCTAGAGTGTTGGTCAAGTTCCAACCGGAACTTGACCAAACCCTAACTATCTAGTTCAACTAGAACTAGATAGACAAAAAGAAAAAAAAATAAACGTAAAAAAATATGTAAAGAGTTATATAATAATAATATAATAATAATATTATTATATAACTTATTTCTTTTACATTTTATCAGCAAGCACCTACAATATATATATATATCAAAAGACAGAGTGAAGCAAGGGAGCTCATTAGGCTAGTCCAACAGCTAGTTGAGCCATCCGTTGGACAGTCTAACAGCTAATTGGACTAGCCCAACGACTAGGAGAAAAGGACAAAAATGCCCCTAATGACCATTTCTACTAAGAATAAAAAATACATAAAAGAGAAAAAAGAGAAATACATGAAAATACCTAGAATACATTCCAAAGGAAATACAAAAAATACATACACATATACATATTTAATGTGTATACATATTAATATATGTATATGCTAAGTCACAGGGACTCGGCAAAGCAGGTGCCGCACCCGCATTGACGCGACGCGGGTGCGGCACCCGGTGCGGTCAGCACAACACTAGGTGCGGTCAACACACTCAGGGTCATTTTTGTCCATTTTTTAACGTAATTTTTTTTCCTGATGCCCGATCAAAAGGGGTTGCGAAAGAGGATTAGGGCAAAAAAAAATTGCCCTAATCCTCTCTGCTCCTCTCTCGCTCGCCTCCTCTCCTCCCCACATCTCGCAGGGGAGCCCGACGCCACCTCCTCTCCCTCGTCGCAGGTACCCTCTCACTCTCTTGTTGGGTCGGCAAGGGAGGGGCCGAGCCCCCCTGCTCCCTCTCGCTCTCTTGTTGGGTCGGCAGGGGAGGGGCCGAGGCCCCCCTGCTCCCTCTTGCTCTATTGTTGGGTCGGCAAGGGAGGGGTCGAGCCTCCCTCCCTGCTCCCTCTCGCTCTCTTGTTGGGTCAGCAGGGGAGGGGCCGAGCCCCCAACCCTGCTCCCTCTGATTTTAGGGGAGGGGCCAAGCCCCTCCCAAGAAAAAATTTCTTTCGGGGGGCGTTGCCCCCCTAGACCCCCGCTCGTTGAGCGCACAGCGGGACCCGCGTCGGGGGAGAAGCCCCCAAACCCCCCAGTAAGGGCAAAAACTCTGAATCAGGCTCCATAACTCATCATTGGACTCGATATTATAAAGCTTGATTGTCTGCATAATTGATTTTAATATAATTTTTTGTGTGTTTTCAGGACAAAATGACGGATAAAAGGAAAGGACGTGTCATCTTCATCCCCATATGTGAGTTCTGCTCCTAGTTTTGTTGATAGTTGTAGTGGGAGTGATGATGTAGGGCCACTATGGGTCCACGTAGATAAGCTTGCAAAAACTGGAGGAGGTGGTGAAAACAATAGATTTCGATGCAAGCTCTGTGAAAGAGATTTTGTTGGGTCTTACACAAGAGTAAAGGCTCATTTGTTGAAGATACCAGGACATGACATTTCAAGATGCAGAAAAGTTGACGAGGCATGCGAAGACAATACAAGAAAATACAAGAAGAATATAAGAAGAGAAAGACAACGAGTGATTCTTGTGCAATTAGTGTGCCATTTGGAAGCCACCAAGAAGATACTGAAAAAAAAAGAAAAGTCAATGTAGGAGGTAGAGGAACGATACAAGCATCATTCAATACATATGGAAGGGAGAATATGGATAGAAAAGTAGAGAGGTGTTTTTATTCTAGTTCACTCTCATTTAATGCAGCTAGAAATCCTTATTGAAAGGATTTAGTAACATCTTTAGCAAATTGTAATTTGAGTGGCTATGTGCCTCCAAGCTCAGAAAAAATACGAACCACAATTCTTGCAGAAGAGAAGGCAAATGTGGAGAGGTTGCTAGAGATTAAAAAATATTCATGGGAGCAAAATGGAGTTTCTATTATTTCTGATGGATGAACAGATATTCAAAGGCGTCCACTGATCAATTTCATTGCTTGTTCACTTAGTGGCCCAATATTCTTAAAAGCAGTTGATGCATTTGGGGAATATAAAAATGCAGAGTATTTGAAGGGGTTGTTTATAGAAGTCATAAAAGAAGTGGATGATAAGAAAGTGGTACAAATCATTACAGACAACGCTCCAGTTTGTAAAAGTGCAGCATTGAGTTTGGAGTGTGAGTACCCTCATATTTTTTGGACTCCCTGTGTAGTACACAATTTAAATCTGGCCCTAAAGAGCATATGCAACCCCAAAGAAGAAGAAAATTCACAAGCATATGCTTTATGTTCATGGATTGAAGATTTAGAAAAAAATGTCAAAAGCATTAGGAATTTTGTTGTTAACCACCATCGTGCTAATGCTATATTTAATAGGCATTCTGACCTGAAATTGTTGAAGATCGCTGAAACATGTTTTGTGTCCATCATTGTGATGGTGAAGAGGATTAAAAAAGTGAAGAATGTTTTGGTTAACATGGTGACTGATGAAAATTGAACATTCTATGGTGTTGATGATGATATCAAGGTTCAAGAAATTAAGAAAATCATTCTTGATGATGAGTTTTGGGACAGAGTGATATACTTCATTCAATTTACGCAACCTATTTGAGAAATGTTAAGAGAAGTTGATAAGGATGGGCCCATGCTTCATAGATTTTATGAAATGTGGGATAATATGATTGAAAAAATACAAGTTATAGTTTTCAAGAATGAAGAAAAAATCCTGCATTGGATGATTCAGAATTTTTTAACCATATTCATTCAATTTTAGTCAGAAGATGGGATAAGAGCAACACTCATTTGCATTGCATGACACATTCTCTTAATCCAAAATATTATGCAAATAAGTGACGAGCAGGTGGTATTGGTCGTGTCCCTCCAAATTTAGACCCAGAGCTATCAAGACATAGAAATATGTGTATGACGACTTTTTCCAGAAGCATATCTTCTGCATCAAGTCACACAAGAGTTTGAAAATTTTTCATCTTCGAAATTATATGGACCGACATTATTCGCGAAAGAGGAGGATAATATAGATCATATCACATGGTGGTCAACATTTGGATCAGAAACACCTCTTCTCCAACGTCTTACATTAAGATTGCTATCGCAGTCTGCTAGTTCATCTTGTTTTGAAAGAAATTGGAGCACATATTCTCAAATCCACAACATGAAGAGAAACAAACTCACCAGCAAGCGTGCAGAAGATTTAGTATATGTTCATTCAAACCTTCGATTACTTTCGCGAACCAATGATGAATACAGGTACTAATTTACTCTCTCAGTTATTTGATTATTTTTTAGTTTTTCATTTAAATATACTTGTATTATATTTAACATTTTCAAATTGAGTTTGTAACACAACCAAAGAACATCCAAGTTTTGGGATGTAAACCCAGAAGACTCTGACTTCGAGGGAGAGCATGATTTCAACATAACAAACATGGATTTAGCTGAGCCCAGTATTCCTTCTAATGATGCATTTGATGATGAAGAAGAAAATTATTAAGATTCATTACTTCATCGTCATATACATTATAGGATATACTTTTGGTATATAATTTAGTTCTTTTCTGCTTTACTTATTTGATTGATATTTAGGTTGATTTATGTAATTGCTTTACTTATTTGATTGATATTTAGGTTGATATATTGCATGCATGATGAATGATATTATGACAATGTTAAATGTTAAATTATGACAATGTTAACTGTTAAAACTTTAAAATTATATATATATATATATATATTTACATTTTTGCCCTGCTGCACCCCTGCACCCGCACCCATGTGACATGGTGTATATGTAGATACAAAAAATGAATACATAATTTAACACATGCGTACACAATGAAGGCAACATTTTGCTATGATGATTTTCATTCACACAATTACTCAGATGCCATACATGTAACAATAGGACTGAAAAGCTAGTAACCAATCATTAGCAGAGCACAAAGTTGATGTTCACCAAATATGCCCTTATCCTGCATGGATCTCCATTAATGAACTATCAAAATCAGAGAAAAATCTTCGATTCTAGTCTCACTTGAGCAAATTGTCAATGATAGTATTGAACCTTTATGAACTAAACAGTCAATTATGTGTACATTAAGAACCTTTCACTTACAAGGGATCAAGATTTCAACATGGTTATTCTAGTGCATTGTGTTATGAACTGTGACAGATCTCTTCTCTCATTTTTCTAGGCTTCAATGCTTAGCTAAACATCATAATAAAATAAAGACCTAACATGAGAGTAGTGTTCACCAATCTATCATTTTAAGAAAATCTAAGAGGAGATAACAAAGAATCTGACAAAATGAATATCATGATACAAGAAATGAAATACAAGCTGCAAAAATGAGAACTTCAGAATTAACACTTCAAGCATAGGAAAAACATACCTTCCTTTGTTGTACCAGTGGTTGGGCCAATATTTGCCCCATCCATTAGTCTCCTTGTCAGTGGACCAGGATTCATGAATGATATGCTTCGGATTTCATAACGTATTGCGTCTAATTGAGCCATTGTGTCCTGAAGTTCTTTGTGAACCTAGAGGATACACCCAAAAAAGTTTTGAGCATTCTTTTCTTGCGACTGAATGCATTCCTTTTATTTTATTTTTCATCCACCATCATCAAAGGCCAATGCATGCATTTTTACTTTTAACCACCATCATCAAAGGCCTATATCAAAACTTTTCACATAATAAACAATGAAAACCAGAAGAGAAAATTTTCCAAAAGGAAAGCAACAGCCTAATGGTAATCATGAAATGAAGTGACTGAAATATACTAATCTGAAAACCAGTAAGTTTATAAAGAGCAAGACAACAAACAGGTGACCGTATTGGTGACAATAATCAATGTTCTCATAGAAAGAGAAAACATGCCTAAGTAGCTCAGAAAATATCCATTCAACAGGTAATGGTCAAATTAAGAGGGATAAGTTAACATCTTGCCGGAAAAAAAAGTGTGTGCATCTATACACTTCTTTTATTTGGATTAAGGGTGTTTACACTGTTACTGGGAATGCCACAAACATTGGAGAGAGAAATAGAGATCATAGACCCAACCTTATTCTAACTTTAATGGAGAAAAGAGGGATTTTTAGCCTCTGTCAGAGGTGAGGCGCCATATCCAGTTCCACAACAAAAACAAAATCCTACTTTGAAAAAGGATTTTTTTTCTTTCATTAACAAGCACTATGCAGGTATACCCTTGAGCAGGATAACACAGGGGAAGCAGAGGAACATCATTTATTGTGAGAAACAAGATAACTGGCAAAATTCATAGGGAAATGATTTTGTTACCAAGAAATTGGTTTCTTGTTAATTCCTAAAACACCTTTACTTTTATAAAGGCAACAGCACAACACTGCAGACTTGCTTTCTAGGTTCTATTCTTAGACCATTTTATCACTACTCTATTCAACGCCATCATTCTTTTTACCTGTTAAAATACGTAACAAATATTGACAACATGTTCAAAGGCTGATACATTGCTGAAAACATAATATTTTAAAAACATTGTCTACCTTATAAATATCATGTTTTTAGCAAAATATTAATTTGAAAAAAACACTCACATTTTTATATATGTTATATTTTATATTTTTGTATAAGCTGATATTTTCCCAAGATTTTCCCCAAATAGAAATCCTTATTTTATCACAAGATATTCCTGAGAACGAGACATGTGACATTGCTTATTATGAAAGTCTCGTACTATGCCTTAAATGCAGAGCCATGCCTGGAGGAGCCTTGCTAATCTTGCGTGAGAAATTTTCATAATAAAGGAACAACAGAAATAATTTCCAGGAACATCATGCCAAAAAGTTACAGTCTATGACTCTCTAATACTAAAAGAAAGCTGGATCTTAGAGAGAACCGCTAGATGTTCAAACACCCAATCAGGTACTTGCTCCTGAATGAGGTACCTTCCCCTTAATATCCTGTCATTCTTTGTAATTTAGAACTATCAGATGAAGGAAATAGAAAATCATATGCACCAAGCATCAGATGAAATTTTTTATTAGTCAACATCCATTAACTTTGTCCTACAAACCTTTCCTTGCAGGTATTTCATCTACGAAGACATAATATGTTGTTTTGGAGGTCTTTGTCAATGCTGATGAAGATGATCATGAAGAAAAACAGAAAACAATGGAATAGTATCAAGAAATCAAATGTGGGGATTTGTTACCTCTTGAAGGAAAGTGACCAGTTGACTGTAAATGGGTGGTAGTGAATTCTATTCTCCATTGCTTGAAAACAGGTGGATGAAAGGATTGAACGAAATTTGGACAAGTATCCCATGCCTATAAAGCCTATAGCACTAAATTAACAAACGCGGTCTCTCAGAAGTATTAAGAAAAGCCATTTCTTTTATAAGAGAACATAGCATAGAGATTCCGCACTTCATTTTGAAAGATGGTAATGGAAGATATCATTTAGACGTAAGGAACAATAACAAAGAAGTATTCATTTAACCATCAGCGTTAATCGTTGTTTCATACTGGCTACAGGTAGTTTTACTCTGGCTATCATTAGCCGTTAACGGGCTAACGTCTTCCTTGCACCAGAACAGTTTTCTCAGCTTTTGTCGAAGGTCCACAGTTCGATTGTGAATATTAAGACACAGAGATGGAATGAGCGAACAGGAAAAGTATCAGAATATGAATCTCGTTATCTTCAATTATAGGTAAATTTCACCATCAATAGGAAATAACACTAAACTTGTCTCTCCTTGTGATAAAACATAATTTTTTAGAATACCACTAAAAAAACAATCAGGAATAATAAAAAGATTACGACACCCAGTATATCACATGATTGAAAAAGGGAAATTATCATAAAAATATACAGATTTGATCACAAGGAGGCTAACGTTCTACTTCAAAAAAACGAACTTTGTTGCACAAGATAGAACCATAAACAAACAAACACACACAGCCCAGGTGAATCATTAACTTTTCCTTAAAATAAAAGGCCTAAATTCTTTCACTAAATCAAAGGAACAAGCGAATAGCAAAATATACTCACTAAACCACCAAATCATGAACACCCAACAAGAAAAATTTAGAGCAAAAAGAAAGGAAAAAGGTTAAGAAAAATATGATAACTTTCCATCAGGATATATATATATATATATATATATATATATATATATATATATATATATATATATATATATATATATATAAAGAAAAGGTTAAGAAGAATATGGGGAGGAAACCTGGGTAACTTGGGATTGCTGCAACACACTCTCAATCTGCCCACGGGCAGATTGGACATACCCAATTGCCCTCCCAACCAGCCTACCGGCCGTTCGAGCGATTATTGGTAGATCATTCGTCCCTGCATCGAGCCAACCATAAAAGAATTCGTGAAAAAAAAATCCAACAAAATTTAGGTAATAAGCACAACCACCTATCTGAATATGTGAAAGAAAGCCAGAAAAATATTGGTGCTTCAATTGTTTTTGAATTCTAACCGATGAGGGCGGCAGTTGCTCCGATTAGAAAGAACACCTCCCCGTAAGAAAGCCCCAGCATCTCTCTCTCTCTCTCTCTCTCTCTCTCTCTCTCTCTCTCTCTCTCTCTCTCAAGTTTCTCGTTTCAGGATCTTGGGTCTCTCTCATAGAAATATACAAAGGAATGCAAACGGGTCAGACTCGGGTCCGGTCTAACAGGGTTCAGCCTAATCAGGTTCGGAGTTAGCTTCAGAGTTGGATTAAGAAAACCCATACCCAACCCTGATCTGATTATCCCACTCGGATCTAAACTTACATGCAATTAGAGTTGGGTTTATTCGGAATCACATTTCGGTTTGTAGTCATATTCAGTTTCGGATTTAAATTTGTAAATGAATCCAACCCAGTTAACTACCCAGTCCAATCTCTTTACCCTCTAATAAACGAGTTCGGTTTTGTCATCTATCTGAACCGATCATGTTCATTTGGGTGGCCGTTGTACTAAATCTGATCTAACCAGATATGCATGTCTTTTTGTATGGCATCTGCTGCTGCTGCAGTGGATCAGCATGCTGTTTCGGTTTAAGAGATCTCTTTAGATTTAGTTTTAGTTTAGGATGTTTTTATTGGAGCTTCTATTTAAATTTAGATCTTTGTTATGTAATGGATCTATCTCAAATTCAATTTAGAATTAAGGCAGCGCTTTAAGATTTTTAGTTACTTGTAAAATATGTAAAAATTAAAATGTTTTCTTTTCTTATTAAAATCATCAATGAAAACCTTTTTAACATATATTCAAAACCTCAAGCAGGTTCCATTATACACAATAATGATAAGACTGAATTTAAGCGTGGATAACATTACTTGTTTAAAATAATGTGTAATAAAATTTAGCTCTCAAAAAAAAAAATTTGTCTCTCGACGTCGCCGCAACATCCTGTATTTGTTTCATAAGTATACATCATACTTCACCTGAAATCTTATAAAAATTATCAGGCTCATGAAATCCTGATAGGTTTATACCAGAATACACACTGAATACACAAAGCTAATACATATAACATATTTAATAATAACATAATTTATCAAATCAGATATTCACGATGTACATAAATCATGGTACACATACAGGATGGTACACATACTAGACATATTTCACCAAAGAAAACATAATGCATTCGTTTGCAAAGTAACTAGTATTATTTACTAACATGTTTATCTCGCTCAATCATAATTTTATGACAGGGTCCATAGTCGATAATGACATGAAACCTCAAGGGTATATGCAGTATATCATATTAACCATAAATGGGTTGGTCTGCAGTAGGGTAGCCACACCTTTGTTTTTTCTTCTTCCTCATTTTTGAGACCCACGTTTGGGTGCCCCTTAGCGTTGTCAGTCTGGTTGTCAAACAGTTCGGCTTTTGCCCTGCTATGGTAGCAAACCTGGGGTTGTTCAACTGGTATTTGAGGGCAGCTATGACCTCCTCAAACTGGTTATGAGCTGCAGCCCAAACGCCCAACCTTTTGGGCATCGACTGTAGGCGAATGACTGCAGCCATGTCCCAGTTCGGACCGAATAGAGCCCTTTTTCTTTTTTTCGCATGGAATGGCCATGGTCGTGACAGATCTGGACCCAAGCTCGGTCCTGACCAGTCATTGCCCATGCCTTCCCCGTGTTAGCCCTTCATTCCTCCCCTCTCTGGTGCCCTTCGGTCCAGGAAAAACTGGGTTGACTCATGCCTTCACCCGGGCGCCCATTCTGTCAATGTTACAGCAGTGTGCTGCAACATGAACTAGTCCCAGGCCTGCTGTGCCTGTAAGACCAAACCAAACCATGTGACAACCAGTCAAGGGTGGTAATGTCTAACATTTAGCCTTGCCCTGCAGGGGGCAACAACACGTGTTCATGCTTAGCAGGTCTCCGAATCCCCACCTAGGCGAAACTGGCCTATGGCAGTGTGCTCCCTAGACTCACAAAACAAACCATAATGTGTGCCTTGCATAACTGTTCATGGTAGCAGCTGACCCCATGTTCATACCAATCGACTGGCTGCAGCCCACTATGGCACAGTCCGGTGCTCTGTCGTAGCAGCTTTTGAAGATCATTTTTCTATGTATTTTGCACGCAAATATCACACTGTGTGACACCACCATCCTAGCAGTTGTTTCCCACATGTTTTGACACTCGCTGCAACACTTGGAATGCTACTTTTGACAACAAACTTAGGCTGTTGTGGCAGCATCAAGTCTGCTGCCAATCTTCTGCAGAAATTGTGTTTGCTAGCAACGCTTTGGCTCGCAGCAATTTGATGCAGAAAATGCATTGCCGGCCGCATATTCGCTGCTGCAATCTCCTGCATATGAACACTCTTGACAGCAGCCTATGCGCTGTTTATCTTCTGCAGAAATGCCTTCTTTGGGCAGCGCTACCTAGCTATATTTTCATTGTCATTATAGCATTCTTGGTGGCACCTCGGTTGCTGCCAATTTGCTACAGAAGTACACATGCATGGCAGCACATTCTCGTGCTGCAGATTTTTTCCACAACGTTGGCACTCGTGGCAGCTCCTCTTTTGCTGCATTTTCCTGCAGAATGATGCACCTGCGGGCAGCACCCGGCTTGCTGCAAATTCTGCAGAAACAATGCTTTATGGCAACACTTACCATGATGTGAGCTATTGCATAATTGACACGCCCATGAACGCACTTCACGAGCTGCACTTCTTCGCATGTTTCGACGTGCTTGGCAGCGCTTTTTATGCTATGAACTCCTGCAATTCCGGCACACTTGACAAATACTTGCAGCATGTATGGCTTGATGAAATAGCATGGTTTGAATCCTAAAAATTGTTGGCAGCATGCATGTTGGTTTGAAATGACCTAGCTTGGGCAGCTAAGACTATCGCAACATGCAAAATGAACTACATGTCACATTCACTTCTCGTACATCCTGTCACGGACGAGAATGGTTTATAAAGCAAGTATAAAATAATACACGTTTTGATGAACTCATATGTTTCAAACCTTAGAAACACATCGTAGCATGCTTAATGGATTACAACTGACACGTGCACACCCTGACATAGTTAAATTGCGAGTTATGAGTATGCTTGGTTCAAATGCCGTGATAGCATGATTGTGCCATGAAATGCTTGGAATGTTTCACACGAAATCTCCTTTACGAATCATGCAAAGTATTGTGTATTTACACTTGTGGTGTGCCAAAAGGAAAAGGGGACTTGAATTGCACAAAAGGAGAAAGAATGAATTATTGTAGCATGCTTGTTACATTCTGACAAATCCACATGCACGGTTGGCACATCATGTCACTGAACTAAATTTGCTAAGTTAAGCATGCTTTGTTCATCAAG
The DNA here is from genome assembly GCF_984573655.1 of Nuphar pumila. Classification (NCBI taxonomy): domain Eukaryota; kingdom Viridiplantae; phylum Streptophyta; class Magnoliopsida; order Nymphaeales; family Nymphaeaceae; genus Nuphar; species Nuphar pumila. The sequence goes on from NC_143256.1 coordinate 124,088,574, forward strand.
TGTCTTAAAATTATCGTGGTTTCTTAACATGCTATATATGTTCAAATGGAGACATGTACGTTTCACATAACACATGAGGCATGTTATACACTCGACACTTGATTTGTCCCAAAAATGCAAAAAAGAGACTTGGGGCACATTGTAGGGGTATAATTGTCTTTTGAGACTTGTTTGAATGTTGAAAACTCCATGGCGAGTTGTGTGTGGGCGATGAACCCAATTTGTGAGTTGAGCTCACTTGTTCAATGATGTCATACACCCCTAAAATAAATGTTGATGTTGCCTCCATCGGTAAGGTGCTCCTCTTGGCATGTTTGTGCTAGAGCACGTGAATGGGCGGGCTAGACATTGTTGTGGCGTTCGTGTTGCCCTACGGGGAACACAATGCCAGATGAACTCAAGTACCTCAGAAAGAGGGAATGTTGCTAAATAAGCCTAATTAAGATAACCGCCCAATTGCCCATTCACAAAATGATTCACTTGAAAAGTGGGGATTAAAATTTGTTACCTTCGCATACCCGAAGGGGTAGTCATGACAAAAATAATTAAACTAATGCGTTAACCGCTGACTTATGAGTTTGTTGGTTTCTGTCATAGTTAATTATTTAATTGCTTACTTGCTCAATTGCTCAATTGTTTAATTGCTTAACTGCTTAATTACACTGGGTTATGAATCTAGATGTATGCTTGTCACACATTGAGATCACTCACTACTTAGTATTAACTCTGTGATTAAAGGTGTATATCTCTGCTCATAGTTATAATTGCTGAAGTGTTCATTGTTGCAAGAAGTAGTATTTTTCTTGCTTACTGTTTCTTACTTATAGTTGCACTTATTTAATTATTGCAAAAGTTTCTAACTGTTCCATCATGCCTAAGTTACTTATGTGTAGTCATGTTGTTAGTTGCACACCATGCTAGCACCGCTTATGTTTTTCATTAAATGGTAAGTTATGGATGTTATCTCACCAACTCGCAAGTGTATTGACCATGTTTTATGGGGATGCATGTGATGATTACTAGTGGTGCGATGGCGATCGATGTGCGGCAGAGACTTTGGACCCACACTTTGAACATATGCGATCTTGGCAGTTGGTTTGAGAAATCTTCCATTTTGAGATAGTAATGGAATGTTTCTACTTGTTGTTCACCCTGTAACCCGCTCAAAATTTTTAACCGGTTTCTCTTATGGTTTTCTACTTGCACAATATTTCAAAAAAAAAAGATCTAAAGATTTTTCAAGTTGGAATTTTGGGGCGTTACAACATGAGCCTTAGTTTTATCAAATATGGTTGGTAGGTGTAGTGGTTATGCGTATTGAAGTTCTTACCAAAGTAAGGCTTCAATGACCCCCTACACTCACCCGTAAATAAGCATATCAAAAGCCTTCTCATTCATTGTTTTTTCCATCAAGTTTGTCTCGCATAATTTTTTTTATATACATGTCTTTTGTCATGCAGTTCCTAATCATGTGATTCTAGATGACTCTAGTTCTATTCTTTTTCTTGATAGATCTAACTTTAGTGACTGAAAAGAAACTCTTCTTTTCATATTAGGGTATATAGATTTAGATCTGACCCTAAGGATAGACGAACCTGCTACCCTAACTGATCAAAGCACTGCTGAATAAAACAGTGTTTTTGAAAAGTAAGAGCGCTCGAATAGGCTTAGTCTGTTGCTTTTGCAATCTAAAGTGACTAAGAATATTCGCAGTGTTATCCCACAATGTAGGACAGTGAAAAATTTTTTGAGTGCTATTGAAGAATAATTTGTGAGTCCAAATAAGGCCAAAGCCAGTACCCTAATGTCAAAGCTTATATCTATGAAATATTCTAAAGAGAGAAATATTCGCCAGCACATTTTAGAAATGAGAAACATAGCATCTCAGCTGAATGAAATGAAGTTGACCATTTCTGACTCATTCTTAGTGCATTTGATTTTGGCATCCTTACCCTTGGAGTACGGACCTTTCAAAATCTCTTACAACACACATAATGATGAATGGACGTTCAATAAACTTATGTCCAAGTATGTTAAAGAAGAAGAGAGATTAAAAGGAGAGAATGTGCAAAGTGCACATATGGCTTCACATGAATCTAAGGTAGGACCGAAGAAGAATGCATTTAAGAAAAATGCTAGGAAGAAGTCAGCAAAAAATAAGACATTTCAAGGCAAGCAACCTGATTCTGCTCTAATAAAGTGCTTCTTTTGCAAGAAGTGACATAGGAAGACATATTGCATAAAGTATAAGAAATGGTTAAAAAAGAAAGGTAATTTATCATTTGTTTATCATGAATGCAATTTATTACAAATTCCTGAAAATAGTTGATGGATTGACTCTGGTGCTACTGTTCATATTTTCAACTGTCTACAGTTATTCCTGAACAGAAAGGAACCAACAATGTATGAGAAGAGCGTCTATTCGGGAAACAAGATGTGTTCGCATGTGAAGGGTGTTGAGACCTGCAGGATCACTTTAGATACAGACATAAATTTGGATCTTCTGTTAAAATACATGTATTCATGTATATATATATATATATATATATATATATCCCATCATACCTGATAAAGGGTATTTCTGTAATTTTGCCCAATAGAGGCATTTTAGTCTTTTCTTTTTATTCTTTTTCTTTTTCTTTTTCCTATTCTTATTTTTTCCTTTTTTTTCTTTTGTAAATGCATTAAATGCATAATGCATTGGGGGCCCAACGACTTCTTGTTGGGCCTCCCAATGCCCACTCTCTCTCTCACTCTTTTCTCACTCTATCTCTCACTCTTTTGCTTATAAATAGAGGGGTAAACCCCTTTCTAAAAGTGTGGCTTTACTAAGTCCATTTCTTGCTTTATAAGATTTTTCCTTTTAAGCAAGCCATTATTGGCCTTGTGGTTGTCCATCATGAACTTGTTTTTCGCATATTGCTTGTGAATGTCCATTATAGGACATTGTATTTATTTCCTCTTATTTCATTACATGGTATCAAAGACAGGTTTCAATATTTTTATCTTGGACATAGTTACAAAAAGAGTTGGTAGGAAGTTTCAAGTTGCTTATGTAATAGCGATCTCCCCTCTTATGACCTTGCTCAATCTGCTTCCTGGATCGGAGATCCTTTATTGAGCAACCCTTAGTTGAGAAGGAGATTTCACATGCATGATAAATTTAGTAACGTAATGACAAGTTTGAATTTTTGCTCTTGCTATACTGACACTGCTTTGTTTGTGAAAAGTGCAGGGTCTTTAGTGGTTATTCTCTTGCTTTATGTTGTTGATATGATCATCACCGGAAGTGATGAGCAAGGAATTAATGACATTAAGAAAGTTCTGAAGGAAAATTTTGACATGTCTAATCTTGGTTTCTTAAGATACTTTTTAGGTATTGAAGTAGCGTACTCTCCACGGGGGTACATTATCTCTCATATAAAACTTGCAGATGACATTTGTTTAAAGTCTGATGACAAAAAGACAGAAACCCCTGAAGTTATCAATGCAAAGTTAAGGTCGGAAGATGAAACTCTTCTTGAAGATCCCACTTCTTATCATCAACTTGTTGGGTCTCTGACATACTTATCCATCACTCGGCCAGACATAGCTCATACAGTTCACTCAGTCAGCCAGTTTCAACATGCACCTACAACTGTGCACATGAGTGCAGTCTTAAGAATCATCAGATACATTAAAAATATTATAACTAAGGGAGTTTTTCTTTCCTCTTCTTTATCACTTGATTTAATTGCTTATACTGATGTTGATTGGAGAGGAAATCTCAATGATAGAGTCTCAACTACTAGTTTCTGCGTATTTTTAGGTGACTCTATGATTTTGTGGAGATGCAAGAAGCAACACAAGGTATCATTGTCCTCAACGAAAGTTGAATATCGTGCAATGACCACTGCAACCATGGAGCTTGTGTGGCTTAGAAGTCTCCGCAGTGATATGGACATAATCATCTCTACACCTTCGAAGATCTGTTATGACAATAAAAGCGCAATTTATATCACAAGCAACCACACCTTCCATGAGCATACTAAACGCATTGAGATGGACTGCCACTATGTTCATGATGAATATCTTAGAGGGACCATAGCATTATCGTATGTTATATTCAAGTACCAGTTGACAGGTTTCTTCACCAAAGCTCTTGCCGCTCCTCCTTTTATGTTTCTTCTCAACAAGCTTTCAGTCATGTCCTTGTAAAGCTTGAGGGAGGGTGTTAATATATATCCCATCATACCCGATAAAGGGTATTTATGTAATTCTGTCCAATATAGGCATTTTAGTCTTTTTTTTATTCTTTTTCTTTTTCCTATTCTTATTTTTTCCTTTTTTTCTTTTGTAAATGCATTAAATTCATAATGCATTGGGGGTCCCAACTAAGAGTCATTGGACCCCCAACGGTCACAAATATGACCGTTAGGGGGCCAACGACTCCTTGTTGGGTCTCCCGATGCCCCACTCTCTCTCACTCTTTTCCCTCTCTCTCTCTCACACACACTCTTTTGCTTATAAATAGAGGGGTAAACCCTTTTTGTAAAAGTGTGGCTTTTCTAAGCCCATTTTTTGCTTTATAAGATTTTTTCTTTTAAGCAAGCCATTATTGGCCTTGTGGTTGTCCATTGTGAATTTGTTCTTCGTATATTGCTTATGAATGTTCATTATAGGACATTGTATTTATTTTCGCTTATTTCATTACATCTTCATGATGTCTTTTATGTTCTATCATATAGTAGAAACTTAATTTCAATTTCAAGATTGGACAAATTTGGATATTGTTTTAAGTTTGAAAATTCAAAATTATTTATTTTCAGAAATTCTATTGAAATTGGTTCTGCATCAGTTTATGATGGTTTGTATAATTTAAACATGAAGATCCAAACTCAGGAGTCCTTGACTTCTGAATACGCATTGGTTGAGAATAAACGTAGCATGATAAATGATAAATCCTACATACTTTGGCATCGAAGGTTGGGTCATATCTTTAAAAAGAGAATAAAGAAACTCGTAAATAAAGGGATCTTGAAATCTCTAGATTTTACTGATAATGACCCGTGTGTTGATTGCATAAAGGCTAAGCAAACAAACATATATAAAGAAGGTGTCAAGCGTTGTAGTGAGATATTAGGGATAGTCCATACGGATGTATGTGGACCATTTAACCCCTATTACACAGGCGAAAAATATTTTGTTACCTTTATTGATGACTATTCTCGGTATATGTATTTCTACTTGATTTATGAAAAATCTGATATTTTTCAGATGTTTAAGGAATTTAAGAAAGAAATAGAGAAACAAACCGATAAAGTTATTAAAATAATTAGGTCTGATAGAACTAGCGAATATTATGGTAGATTTACTGAGATGGGGCAAAAAGAATGACCATTAGCGCAATTTCTTAAAGAAGAAGACATTGTGCCTCGACATATCATGCTTGGTAGTGCCTACCATAATGATGTAGCTGAAAGGAGAAATCGTATACTTAAAGAAATAGTCAAGGCCATGTTGAACTATTCAACACTTCCCATCAAGTTGTGGGGTGAAGCCTTAAGGACAACTGTGCATATTTTAAATAAGGTGCCTAGAAAATTTGTGCCTAAAACTCCCTACTAGTTGTGGATAGGTAGGAAACCGTCACTTCTTATATGCACATATGTGGATGTCCTGCAGAGGATAAGTTGTATAACCCCCACATTAAAGCCTTTGAACTAAGAACAACCAGTGGATATTTCATTGGTTATCCAAAAAAGATCAAAATGATACATGTTTTATTGTTCATCTCACTCACCATAGATTGTTGAATCGGATAAGACAAAATTTCTTGAAGATGGTTCAGTAGGATTGAGTGCACTTCAAAACCTTGGTTTTGAGGAAGTACAAGATCCAGTTTCACTACCTGTTAAAGAAAACACCGAAAGATACCACATTATTATCCCTAATAATGATGTGGTTAATCATCCGGTTGTTGATGCACAAATCTAAAGTGAACCTATTATGGACAATGTAGAAGGACACAAACAAGCTGAACAGATTCAACCCGAGCCCAAAGAATGACCTGTTTGAAGATCCACAAGAATTAGAAAATCTGCCATATATCCTGATTATGTGGTGTACCTTCAGGAGCCTAGTGATTTAATAGATATAGATGATGACCCGTTGACTTTTATGGAAGCTGTTGAAAGCAAACAATCTTCACACTGGATAGAAGTCATGAAAGAAGAGTTGGACTCTATGGCTAAGAATCAAGTGTGAGATCTTATCGAGTTATCTAAAGGAGTAAAACCCATAGGGTGTAAATGAGTCTTTACGACAAAAAAAAACTCCAAAGGTGACATTGAGAGACATAAGGCAAGATTGGTTGCTAAAGGGTTCATCTAGATGGAGGGCATTCACTATAATGAGACATTCTCTCCCGTCTCAACTAAGAAATCAATGAGAATAATTTTGGCCCTCGTAGCTCATTATGACTTGGAGCTACATCAGATGGATGTGAAAACAATGTTTCTCAACGGTGATCTGAATGAAGAGGTATACATGGATCAACCTCTTGGTTTCTCTGAAGATGATCATTTGGTTTGCAAGCTCAACAAATCAATATATAAACTTAAACATGCCTCTCGAGAATGGTATATTAAATTTTCTCAAGTCATTGTGACTTTCGGATTTACGGAAAACATTATTGATCAATGTATATACCTTAAGGAAAGTGAGAGTAAGTTCATCATATTAATGTTGTATGTGGATGACATTTTGCTTGCAACCAACGATATAAAGTTACTTTAAGAGATAAAACAATTACTTGCATCACATTTTGATATGAAAGATATGAGTGAGACTCTTATGTACTTGGCATAGAGATCCGTCGAGACAGAGTAAAAGATTTTTTAGGCCTCTCCCAAAGATCCTACATAAATAAGGTATTAAAGAGATATGGGATATAGAATTATTCTCCTAGGTCAACACCCATATCAAAAGGTGACCAATTGAGCATAAAGGATTGTCTACAGAACGATATTGACAAAGCACATATGAGTGCTTATCCATATGCATCAGTTGTTGACAACTTGCAATACGCACAGACTTGTTCTCGACTAGATATCTCTTTCGCAGTAGGGGTGCTTGACAAATTTTAGTCTAACCCAAGCATATCATATTGAAAGGCTGCTAAGAAAGTCTTGCGGTATTTGCAAGAGACAAAAGACTATATGTTGACGTATCATAAAGTTGATCACCTCGAGGTCATTGGCTACTCAGACGTGGACTTAGGAGGATGTCTTGATAGTAGAAAGTCTACTACTGGGTATGTCTTCTTACTTGTTGGGGGTGCGATCTCTTGGAAGAGTGGAAAGCAAACGACCACTACTGTTCACACCATGAAGGCAGAATTCATAGCATTGTACGAGACTACTTTGTAGGCCATATAGTTGAAGAACTTCATATCACAATTAAAGGTGGTTGATTCCATCGAGAAGCCACTGAAGGTCTATTGTGATAATAAAGCTGCGATGTCCTTTTCGAATAACAATAAAAGTACTACGTTGTTTAAGCATATGGAATTAAAGTACTTTATTGTTAAAGAAAAGACAAAGAATCATCTAGTGCATATTGTTAATATTGGTACCAAAGAGATGATTGTTGATCCTCTTACTAAAGGGCTAGCACCAGGATTATATTTCGAACATGTATTGAGAATGAGCTTGTTAAACTCTTTTTGACATATGCATATGAATAAAGTGATCACATTCAGCTTATTGATTCTCTTTATGGTTGTTTGTTGTTAATCTCATAAGGATTAGAGATTCAACTAAGGATCTATAGAATAGATTTGTAAAGGCCAATTTATTCATCAAGTTATTCCCATAAAGTTTTCTGGTTAAGGGTTTATCATTGGGACAAGTGAAAGAATGTTGGAGTAACCTACGTTACGTGGTAGTTACCCACATCGAGGACTCCTAAAAAAGGTGTCCCTTCCAATAAACACTAAAGATTGGAGGGAACAATTATCTTAATTGTTCCCTAACTAAAGGCTATAAAACGGGTGTTAATGAGAAAGTGTGATCAAAAGAAAAAACAAGAAAAAGATCAAGATTTACATTTTCTATTGTGTTTTTCGATTAAAGAGGGATCTTGCTCACAGACTGCTGAAGGAGCCTGCACTCATTGGAGGGCTGCAGTCCGGCTGAGGAGTGAAACTCACCTTGTTCCACAAAGCACCATCTGCCATTGCTGGTTCTCAATGGCTTCTTCATGTACACCCTCCACTTTGGTTTTATTATGCGCAACTTTAATCCCAACAAAGCATAGTTTGTATACTAGGGAAGTTTTTTAATATAAAAACATGAATTTTTAGAATCATGAAAATATAATATATAGGACCCCAAGTGGGATTTGTGTTGATGGGTTTATGCTTAACGGGTTGCTCGTAGCTCAGCTAGACCGTAAGGTGGGATTTCAAGGGTGTCAGTTTTTTAGGTGAGTTTTTTAAGGATAAATCTATAATTTTATTTTAGTTAACAATACTAGTAGACTCCTATTTAAAGGAGGTAATCTGACTCTTGTATTGTATCTCAATGAATAAAGAAGAAGGCTCAATACGGTCGTGAGTGTAAGCAATCCTTTTAGAATCACATAAAATCTTTGTTCTTTGTGTGGCTATTTTCTCTTTTTAATTTTTTTTCTTATTTGTTTTTTCAATTCATCGATAGTTCAAAGAGACGTTTCCCAACAGACCTTTGATGTGAAATTTCAAAAAGTACCATCCAATTTCTAAAAAAACAATTTAGTGCCTAAAATTTGTAAAAAACGATGGACTAGATTTAAGAAAAGATAGTTCTGCTTCATATGTAACATAATAGTTTTCATTATACAGAGGATGGGCTGATGAAACATAAAAGCTATTTGAGTAAAGAAGACATGGCTAGATGAAGGCAACTACGTCTTGAGGGAATTCAATAGTAAGGGTTATGCCATTTGCACAAAGGTAGGTACAAACAATTTAAAGCACGGTACTCTTGTGGAATTTTAGGTAAAGATATGTTTAAATTGGAAGATTCCTTTACAAATGAACTAAAATGCTCTGGCAATGCATGCAGATGCAATGTGATTTTTTTCATGTAACAATAGATAAGATACATGGGCATTTTTGTATTGACGACAGTGTACTTGCCCATTTGCATTATGTTAGGAAAGTTTTAAATTATTAATGGTTACTACCAAAAGTGTTTTGAAAAAGTTTAGTCCCATATCTAAGAGAGAAAAGTTTTTCAAGAGGTTTAAATAGAGAGTTTGTAATCTATTCTTTACTTTGGTAAGCCTTGAGTATTTAGGTGGATTGCGGACGTTGCTGTGCATCGTGCAGCAACGGACGCGCCGTTCGCGCACACGCGCGCGCGCGCGCGTGCTTGCGCAAGGGCGCTTGAGGCGCAATGTGGCGTTTTGATGGCGCACTTCGCACGCTCGCAGCAGTGCGAGGTGCATATGAGGCGCAAATATCCATTTTGATTTTTCGGTTTTGAGACATCTGGCCGTTTGAAAGGTTTTAATAGCATTTATATTGAGTTTAAGGCGCTTTGTGACTGTTGGACGGTTTTGGAGGCCTTTGATTGACAGTCAAAGGTGGGTGACCGTTCAGGTACCTTTCATCCTATTTTCAAACTGTCTGATTTATGGCCTTTAATCTCATTTATCGCAAAACGTTTTGGCCTCTCTAAAAGGTTATAAATATCTTCTATTTTCGTCTTTTGGATATCAGAATTTCTGACTCTCCAGTTTTCTCCTTTCTTTCTTCTCGGTTTGGCTTGCAGAGTTCATGTGTGGGAGAGGTCATCTGTTCTTGCGAAGCAGTGACTCTCTTGAGGTTCACGCCTAGTTGTATCCTGGGAACTCAGTCGTAACAAAACCCTTTTTCGCATCTTCGGATTTTCCGGAGTGGGGCGATTGAAGTTCTAAAGATAGCGATCTTAAGAACGTGCCTCTAGGCTTGAATTCACTTTTCTGAAATCCTGTTTTCACTAGGTTGGGATAACACATTAAGCATAAATCACACCTCTGGAACAGATCTATTGATCCAAGTGAAACTTTCTACTGATTTATGTAGCTTACACTCCATGTATTTATCACTCAGCCAAAGGAATGACAGGGAAAATGAACTTTGGTGAACTTCTAAAAGCCATCGAGAGATTCTCAATCAACTGTATGTTTATTTTGTTGCAGATATCAGCATGGGGTGCCGATGGCGTTATTGTGGGAAGCGCTATGGTGAAGGTGTTAGCTGAAGCAAAGTCTCCTGAGGAAGGACTGAAGAATCTTGAGACCTTCACCAAGTCTTTGAAGGCCCCCCCTTCCATAGTTGAAAACAATTTTGAATGCCCTACCCAAAAGATCAGGTTATTCATGAGTCTTATTTTTTTTTCAGAAATATATGATCAGGAACATTGGACAGGAAGATTATGTCAAATGCCATAAGATGTTTCAATTATCACAGAATGCATGTAAAATTGTGTACGTTATAATTTTTGCTTTCATAATGGATCTTCCAACTCCCTCTCGCGTAAACCTTATCATGCTTAGCATCTCACTTTTTTGCCATGTCTTGAAAAGACGTAGGGCTATAAATGGATAAAATTAACCTGACTTCAAAATTCAAAATTTATATCATGTAAAAATGTGGACAACATACTGTGATGAAAATATGTAGGTGCATACATTTGTTTATCAATCATTTCCAGCAAACAATGTATTTCTTGAAGCTGAGTATGCGAATTGTCCCCGACTAGAAATTCATGAACTATGTCATCCACCTCTATTGAGCTACACCCTGGTGTTTTTCGTTTCCCTATTGCTTTCTGCTCTTTCCTCAGCCTGATTACACCATCCCACTGGGAGGCTTCTGCATAAATATTTGATAATAAAACATGAGTCCCTGAATCAGTGGGATCCAATTCCAGCAGTTTCTCTGCAGCAATCTCACCTAGCTCAACATTATTATGAACTCTACTTGCACTAAGCAAAGCGCCCCATATCACTGCATTGGGTTCAAAAGGCATTCCCAATGTCAGCCTGTGTGCTTCCCGTAATCGCCCTGCCCGGCCAAAGATATCCACCATACATCCATAGTGTTCGATTTTTGGTCTGATCTTGTAGAATTTTTCCATTGAATAAAAAATTCGACAACCTTCGTCGGTCAGGCCTGCGTGGGCACATGCACTTAGAAGTCCAAGAATAGTAACTTCATCTGGCTTTACACCTGATTGCTGCATACAGGAGAAGAGATGTAGGGCATGTTCACCATGACCATGCATAGCAAGTCCACAGATAATAGATGTCCATGGCAACAGATCCTTTCTATGAACCTTACTGAAAACTTGCAGTGCTCTATCAATGCTACCACACTTGGAATACATATCAATGAGGGCGCAGTCCAGAAAACCATCCAAATTCATGCTGTTCTTCTCTATGAAGGCATGAACCCACATGCCCATAGCCAAAGCTCCTAGGCCAGCACATGAAGAAAGCACACCGAGCATGGTTACTCTGTTGGCTGTTATACCAGAGGACCCCATTTCACGAAACAGCGCTATCGCCTCCTTGCTTCGTCCGGTTCGAGCAAGACCAGCTATCAATGTGTTCCAGGAAATAACATCTTTCTTCGCCATCTTACGGAACAAATCACAGGCAGTCTCAACAGCACCGCATTTGATGCACTGGTGAACCATGGCATTCCATGCCATCACATCCTTATGTGGCACCTTGGCAAAAACTTGGTAAGAAGAATCTAAATCCCCACAATCAGCATAAGCACTCAACAATCCAACTGCAACAAAAGAATCCATTTCCAACCCCTGTTTCCATATATAGCCATGCAGCTTCCTAACCACACTCAATTCCTTTAGCTCCCTACACGCCGGAAGCACAATAGCTACTGTCACTGCATCAGGCACCACTCCTGCAGACTCCATGTCAGACAAAAGATCCAAAGCCTTCAGGGACTGATTCTCACATATATAGCCTCGGATCATTGACGTCCACAGAACGACCCCTCGATGAGGAATTTCATCAAACAGGCGGCGTGCAGATTCAACAAGACTGCAGCCAACATAAAAATTGATGATCCCACAGACCACAAACTCGCTCGATCCAAACCCAAATTTCACAACAATGCAATGAATCTGTTCCCCTTCACACAGCTTTGATCTGGCAGTGCACGCCTTGATGAGAAATAGGAAGGTGTGGCTGTCAGGGGAGATGCCAGCACCAAGCATATCTCTGTACAGCGAAAAAGAGCGATGGGGTTCGGAAGAGGAAACGTTGATCATGGTATTCCAAGTGAAGCGGTTGGGGCGCTCCATTTGCATGAAAATTTTATGGGCATGGACTAAATCAGGTATAACAGGTGAAGAGAGGAGCTTGCTAGCCACCAAATTATCCGCGGCGATGCCGGCAACGATCAGGTGTGCATGGAGTTGGCGGAACTGATCAACCGCGGCAATGTTTTCGATCAGTGGGGGGATGTAATGAGTTGGGTCATGTGTGGGATTCGGAAGGTTGGTGTGCATGAGGGATGCACGGACGCTACGTACAAGACGAAAAGGATGCATGCAATGCCTCCTTGGACGTAACATGAAATGGGAAAGATGGGGGAGGATGGTCCAGTAGATGATTTAAGTAGACCAATATATATAAGAGAAACATGACCAATCTGTTAACATCAATCATATGGCATTGACCAAACAATTCCATTTGCACACGTACAAATAAGGATGTAAATGGTCTAGGCTTAGTTCCCGCATTCTTACATCTAAATCTAAGTCGGGCTTAGAGTTCAACAGGACCTAACCAAATCATATACAAATGTACATCTCACATTGCTCAATTTAGAAATGGATGGGGGTATAGGTCTTATGATTGAGTTCGGATCTGAATCCAATTCCATTCTGACCTGAGCCCCATGTTTGACTATTTTGTTGGATTTGGTTCCGATATGAGTCCCAAGCCCGGATAAAGGAGGAGGGTTGCGGTAGGCCTGTGACAGCCAGCATAATTTCGTTGGGGTGTTCCCTACTGAGCGACGCGCTGTACTCTCTAGGCTCGGAGGCAGTGATAAATGTGCAAGGGTTGCTAGGTCGTCGCCCAGAAGCGACGCGTCACACCGGCGCCCGGGTGTGGTGTCAAATAGGCAAGGGTTCCCTCGCTTTGTTGGACGGGTGGGGGTAAAGAAGTTAGTCCAAGACCATAAAATTAGGTTAGCCACTTGGAACATAGGGTCTTTAACTGGTAAGTTGGTAGAGTTAGTAGATGTTATGTGTAGGAGAAAGATTGATATTTTATGTCTTCAAGAGACCAAATGGGTAGGTGAGAAAGCTAAAGTGATAGAACCTTGGGGATATAAGATTTGGTATACAGGAATAAATAGGAATAGGAATGGAGTAGGGATTGTTATGAGTCGTCAGTTTATAGATAATGTAGTTGAGGTCCGTAGGAAGGGTGATAGAATTTTACTTATTAAATTAGTATTAGGTACGGATATTATTAATATTATTAGTGTTTATGCACCTCAAGTAGGTTTAGATGATTCCATTAAGCATCAATTTTGGGAAGATTTAGATGGAGTAGTACAAGAGACATCTTATGGAGAAAAGCTTTTCATCGGCGGTGACCTTAATGGACATGTAGGCATTAGTAGGGATGGATTTGAGAATATCCATGGAGGCTATGGTATAGGAGAAAGAAATGAAAGTGGAGAAATGATTTTAGATTTTTGTTTGTCTTATGATATGATCTTAGCAAACACTTGGTTTAGGAAGAGGGAGTCTCACCTAGTAACATTTAAAAGTGGGGTTAATACGAGTCAGATAGATTTTTTCCTACTTAGAAAGAGAGATAGGGGTTGTTGCATCGATTGTAAGGTTATACCAGGAGAAAGTGTAGCTACACAACATAGAGTCTTAATTTTAGATCTTAGAATTAGACAATGCCGCAAAAGGGATAGACATAGGATAGATCCTATAATTAAGTGGTGGGCACCAAAAGGAGCTAAACAAGGAATGTTTGTAGAGCAGGTAGTTAAGGAAGTTGATTGGTGTCTCGAGGAGGATTCAGAATCAATGTGGAATAAGATAGCGGGTGGTATGAGAAAAGTAGCTAAGGAGGTATTGGGTGAGTCTAAAGGCGGTGCACCACTAGGTAAGGATACATCATGGTGAAACGAGGATGTCAAATTAGCTATTAAGGTTAAAAGAGAGTGTTATAGAAATCTAAGTAAGAGTCGTGATAATGAGAATTTGGAGAAGTATATGATATCAAAGAAGGAAGCTAAAAAAGTTGTTCGAAACGCGAGGGCTAAGGTATATAAGGAGGTTTATGACAAGTTGGATACCAAAGAAGGCGAGAAGGATATTTATAGGCTTGCAAAGATGAGAGATATGAAATCGAAGGATTTGGGTATGGTTAGATGTATCAAAGATGAAACGCAAAGGGTTTTAGTCAAAGATGAGGAGATTAAGGAGAGATGGAAAGATTATTTTGATAAGCTATTTAATGATAGTCATGCTCAAGATCTTGGAGACTTCTCCATTCCTTTTCATGAGATAAATCGTGACTTCATGCGCAAGATTCAAAAGAAAGAAATTGCAGAGGCTTTGAAGAAAATGAAATCAAGAAGGGCAGTTGGCCCAGATGGTATACCTATCGAGGCTTGGAAATGCTTGGGAGAGAAAGGTTTAGAATGGTTGACAAATCTTTTTAACTTGATTTGGCGAACAAATAAGATGCCTAATGAGTGGAGGAAGAGTACTTTGGTGCCTTTATATAAGAATAAGGGTGATATACAAGATTGCACAAACTATCGTGGTATAAAACTCATGAGTCATACTATGAAACTTTGGGAGAGGGTGATTGAGTCTAGGTTGAGGAAGGTTGTCATGATATCGGAGAATCAATTTGGTTTTATGCCTGGAAGATCAACTATGGAAGCTATACATCTTCTTAGACAACTTATTGAAAGATATAGAGAGAGGAACAAAGATTTGCATATGGTTTTTATTGATTTAGAAAAGGCATACGATAGAATACCTAGGGACGTTCTCTGGTGGACAATGATGAAGAAAGGTGTTTCTCTCAAGTACATTAGTATAATTAAAGATATGTATGAAGGAGTAGTAACCAATGTCCGCACTTGTGGAGGGGTGACAACCAATTTTCCGATAACGGTTGGGTTACATCAAGGATCTGCTTTAAGCCCTTTCCTATTTGCGATAGTGATGGATGAGCTTACGAGATCAATTCAAGAAAATGTACCGTGGTGTATGTTGTTTGCTGATGATATTGTTTTGATTGATGAGTCTAGAGCTGGGGTTAATGCTAAGTTAGAATTATGGAGACAGACATTGGAAGCTAGAGGTTTTAAGTTGAGTAAGAGTAAGACTGAATATATGGAATGTCGGTTTAGTAAGCAACGAAGTAGTGATGGGAGTGTAGTGAAGCTTGGTGAGCAAGATATACCGGTGAATGATTATTTCAAATATTTGGGATCCATCATTCAAAAGTATGGAGAAATTGATGGAGATGTAAATCATAGGATAAAGGTTGGGTGGATGAAATGGAAAAGTGCTACTGGAGTGCTGTGCGATCGTAGAATGCCATTGCGGTTGAAGGGAAAGTTTTATAGGACGACTATTAGACCCGCTTTACTTTATGGTACGGAATGTTGGGCTGCCAAGAGACATCATATTCAAAAAATGAGTGTAGCTGAGATGCGGATGCTTAGATGGATGTGTGGAAATACAATAAAAGATAAGATTCGGAACGAAGAGATACGTAAGAAGGTAGGTGTTGCACCCATTGAAAATAAGATGCGAGAGAATCGTTTACGGTGGTTTGGACATATTCGGCGAAGGCCTAATGATGCTCCAGTTAGAAGGTTGGAGAAATGGGAAAATATATTAGTTAAAAGAGGTCGGGGTAGGCCTAGGAAGACTTGGATGGAGATGATAGGAAATGATATGAATGCTTTGAACCTCACCGAGGACATGGCGTTGGATAGAAATGATTGGAGGAAAAGGATTCATGTGGAAGACCCAAAATGAATTTCTTTTTTGGTTCATATCGCTGACCCCAATTGTTTTGGGATGAAGGCGTAGTTGTTGTTGTTGTTTGTTGTTTGTTGTGGTTCCGATATGAGTCCCATGTCTGAATATTATGTTGCAATTGGTTTAACTAAATCCAAACAAAATATAAACTGTCAAATATGGTGACTATTATTATGTTGGATTTGGTTTACCTAGATCTAGACCAAATATTAACTCTTGGATTTGGTTTTGGAGTGCCCATGACCAACTTATGTCAAATTGGTTTGCCTAGTTTCAAACATTATATATATATATATATATATATATATATATATATATATATATATATATATAGAGAGAGAGAGAGAGAGAGAGAGAGAGAGAGAGAGAGAGAGAGAGAGAGAGTATCCACCGGAATGGCACTAGAATCCTTTTATAATGAGGAGTTGCAAATACCTCAATTGTGAAGTAGTTGAAAGAGGGAAAAACAGGGATTTGGAGCCTCCACATTTACAATTCCCAGACCTCCTTCCTCCCAAACAATCTCCTCCGATGCCCTCATGTTTCCTCAGACAACAACCCCCCAAACACAGAGTTGGTGGGGGTAAATGGCAACAAGGATAACTCTCTTTCTCTCTCTCTCATAGAACATGCAGGTCAGTTCCACAAGATCCAAAGCGTCTTGAAACTTTAGATCCAAAAAAAAAAAAAACTGGTGGACAGCATAGGCCGCAAACCCAATGAATTAATTGTGATACCTGATAATTAATATTCCAGTGATCGCAGTTGAACCAATTGAGTGAGCAAACAATCAAAGTTAGTTTTAACACTGAAAAGCCTCTTTACATTTCACCCAAAGCCACATGAATCTTCTAGGGCTACGGACTCGCAAAACAATCAAGCGGCCCCATTTTGTTGCATTTTAAGAGCTACAAACCTACACCAACTACCACTTAATTGGCACACAGAGACCAAATTGATTCAGGAATTCAAAGGCTGAACTCGCCAGGATCAAACCTTCATTAGTAGTGACTGGACGAGCCCCTCAATGCTGTCACATACTTCTTGCAAGTTTCATCCCAGGAAGAATCGAACTCGTGACATCCATGGCTTCCGGAGATCCAGACTCTCACCCTAACCACCTGGGTGACCATGAAGGGGCCATAAGTACTCGTCATCACACCCGAAAAAACAGTAAATTGATGTGGTCAGACCCTATCATAGACAGCACTCTGGAAGTCAGAGACGATTCCATTGTCATCTGAGGTATCTTCAAAGAAACGAGAGCTAAGCAGAGGCTCCACATGCACAAGCTTTTGTTTCGCATCAGTTTTTAAATAACTCCAACAATGGAGAAGAAAGCTGTTTGGAGCATTTAGATGATGCTCAAATAGCACATTCAGGAAAACATGGAGAGTTGGAACAGATTTTTCAGCTTTAAAGTCTGTGTAGGGATGGCAGTGGACTAGAGGAAAACGGGGTCCTGCCCCGCCTCGCCCTCATTTGGACAGGAGATGGAAGACATGAAACAGGAAATGGACCGGGGATGGAGGTTAAAATTAAAACCCGTGTGAGAAAGGAAGCGATGATGGATTTACTCTTGCCCACGCCTTGCCTCGTCCCGCCCCATCCCCGTTAATGAAATTACTATTATACTCTTATACATATTATAAAATCATATATATATAACCCTAACATAAAACCCTTTCTCGAATCTCTCCCACCTTTATTAGTTATAATATTTACTCGTGCTCTTTCATTCTGCCCAAGGCTAATGAATTTCTTTTTTGGTTCATATCGCTGACCCCAATTGTTTTGGGATGAAGGCGTAGTTGTTGTTGTTGTTGTTTGTTGTATTTCCTTCTCCCCGCATTTGCTAAGATGCGTGTGAATGCAAGGTTTTCCAACCCAAAGACCACAAAGTCAGCAAAATTAACAAAATTATCTCTAAAACAATTTAACCCCAAGCCAAACAAGATGACAAGGAAAAAAAAAAACACAACTCAAAATTTCATGTCCATCTTTCTGTAGTAGATAATTAGCAAAATCTAGCCTACTCAATATACACCTAGTAGAAACTGGATTCTTTTCGGCGATGTAACCATTCTTTCTTGGGCTTGGATTATAGTTATAGGTGACCACGCACATCAAGAAAAAAACATACTGCATCAGAAGAACACAATGATTTCCCTTTAGACAAAGAAACCCTAGCACATGAAGTCCAACCAGTCGGAACCAGCATGCAAGCCTCAAGACAGTAATTAGGGATACGAGCAGAGTTAACTCAGGCTCGAACAGTTTAAGATTGGTTCGAACTCATTCAAAAATGTAAATGAGCCAAGGAGCTAAAGCTTGAACAAGCAATTCAGCTCGGATAAGCTCGGTAAGCCCTATTTTGTTCATAAAATGGTCTCATAGAGAGGTCTTACCTTAATGGGCAAGTCATTGGCCGTCTTTGGAAGTGGTCTGGGTTCAAATCAGTGGCCTGGGTTCAAATCCCATCTTCCACCCTTTCAAAAAGCTTTTGACACAAGTTTCCAAAACTTTTAAAACCTTTTTAAAATGAGTGTTTCAGCTCGAGCCGAACAAGCCCAAGATCAGCTCAAACCCGGCTTGTGGGCATCCCTAACAGTAATCATTATTTTATTTATATAACTGCAGATTGTAGAGGTGTCCGTGGTAACAGACCACATTTTCGGCCTCAATTTAGTGCAAACACATTATTAGAATTGAACTAGCTAGTCCACATGAATCAGGGATGGACGGACAAGATGAAAGCAAGGTTCCTCAAGAAGTTACCAGAACAAAGGTTTTAGCTACAAGGCAGCTCTCCTGCATTAACATGTTCATTGTAAGATCTATGGAGCCTGCATCTAACAGGAGAATGGGCAAAGCACAATAACATATCCACCAAACATTTAATATGCTTCTTCATCAGTCGTATTTCTCACTAAAGGAGCCTTTTTTATTGTCACTGTATCTCAACATTCCTCTCCACTTGTATCTTAAGCCTTGAATAATCTTTTTTCTGTTGGAGGTCCAAGTCCATTTGTTGTAATTTGGAGATACACTCATCAACACGAGAAGCAGTTCCCTCTTTCCCATTAAACCATTCTCCATCACTTCAACAATGCATTTGAGAGAATGGCCTACCATTATACAATTGCTACACCTGCCATTTTCCATAAAAATCAACAAATTTTCTGAGGATGGCCAACAATTCTACAATTGATACACCACAAAGGGACACTTACAGACAAGCCCATTTGCAAAATATTCAACATCCGTTCATAGTTTTCAAACTTTCAATCTTTTATTCTCCTCTTTCAATAGAAACACCCCCCTATCAAACCATTTTCCATCACGATGCCACAATTCTAGGTATTGTATTCAGTACAGAATGAAGAGGAAGAAGAGGAAATCAGAGACCACAAGTGCCAAACCTTTAGCGCAGAAAGGTAAAGGGACCCTACCTAGTTCCTAACTACAAAGAAGCACCACCAAAATTACAAATAATCCACAATAACTTAGAATAACATGCTAACTACACATATTGCATTTTTTATTCAGAATCATGATTTATGGACAATAGACTTTCAAGAGATAGAAAGCACTAGCAGAGATGGAAAACAAAATAATGCAGCATATGAAAATTGCATGCAATTAGCTAGCCAAGAAAACCACAATCTTCTAGATTTAATTTTCTTTGATGAACAAAAAACGAAATGTAGAGGTCAGATCTCAGGAGGCCACTCAGTTTAATTCCACACCGGGTTCACCTACACAATATTGAACTCTGAATGACCACCGAATCATCAGAATCGCATCAGACTCACCAGCCTAAACTCGGCCCTTGGATAACCCCAGCATCAAGAGTATCAAACGTTCAAACCACTTCTTTCCCCACAAATCATCCTCAATTGCCCTGATTCTCGTATTAATAGTAAAAACCATAAATAAAAAAGCCAACTAAAATCTAAGTTGCAATTGAACAAGTAACGCAATACAACCACGAGAAACACCTAGATCTCGTGACATTCCATAAGAACGCTATCAAAATGGAAAAGTAAGCACCAAACCCTAATCGCGAATAATTAGAAGATTCAAATGCTCATCGTAACAATTCACCGATCCATAACCAATCAAAATAGCAAAAAATCCAAAACCCTATAAGAAAGCAGCAAATATGCCTAAAAATCTGGGGTATGATTGAACAATTAACGAAGTAAACATACTAAAACTGTCTAGATACCATGATATACGATAAGAATACTATAAAAAACCCAAATAAGAATCTTCAAACCTTAATTACGAACAATCAAAAGATCAAAAAACGTTCATCGCAGCTCATAATCGATCAAAAATCCCAAAACAGAAAACACATGAAGAGAATGAAAGCGCAAAAGAGCGGGACGAGGAGAGACTTTCCGTCTTCCACCCTCCCCATTCAGAAACGGAGCTTGGTGAAGAACCACCGATTCTTGCCGGACTTGAACCGCTCCTCGAACCGCGCCTTCGCCTCCTTCGCGGCGGCGACCTTCTTGTCGCGGGATTGGAGGGCGTCGAGGGTGATGACGTCCTTGAGGTCGACGTCGAGGGTGTATCGGGTGGGCATGATGTGGTTGTAGTTCA
This sequence comes from Nuphar pumila, assembly GCF_984573655.1. Taxonomy (NCBI): domain Eukaryota; kingdom Viridiplantae; phylum Streptophyta; class Magnoliopsida; order Nymphaeales; family Nymphaeaceae; genus Nuphar; species Nuphar pumila. Next base: position 124,109,264 of record NC_143256.1, read on the forward strand.
CGAGCTTGATGAAGACCTTGACGCGGGACTTCTTGGCCGTCTTCTTGGCGGAGTCCTTTCGGATGACCTTCTTCGGATACTTGATCAGGCCGGCGACGAGGCAGTGGCCGTAGGGGCGGTCGCGCGTCCCGTCGTCGAACGGCCGGACGATCACCGCCTTCCGACCGGCGAACCGCCCCTGGAGGACGATCACCGCCTTGTTCTGCTTCAGAAACTTCACCATCTTCCCACTCACTCTCTCTCTCTCTCGCTCGCTCTAGGATTTGGAAAGAGAAGAAATGAGGGGTTAGGGTTTCTGGATTTATGTTGTTGCGGGTTCGAACGAATTTACGAAATTGCTCGTGAGTAATTTGGTAAATGACCGAGGAGAGAGAGAGGGGAAAAGGAAGTGGATTCTGGACGAGGGGCGGAAATGAATCGGATCTGATTCGGACGTTAGATCCAACTTTGAGACATTGTTTTTCCGGATATGGATCTGAAATAGAACTCAAAATGTGTTTTCGGCTGACAAGAGGACTTGTATGATGGAGTCTTATTGGGGTTGAATTTTAGGATTTGGATTCACATTTCGATGGATCGAGATTCGATTTTGGGTTAATTCCAATCTGTTTGTACTTGTTAATAATTTACCATATAAAGGGTTAAAATCTGGTGTGGTGCTGTTGAAGGCACAAAACTTACCGAATATAAATCACATTCTTTTCTTAGTATTAGTTTTTCTTTTTTAATGAATTGGGCCTTATTGATGTGATCTGTAAGGTTTTAGTAAAATATAAGTTTTGAATCATGTGATTCTATGACAAGTACGTATGCTTTTAAGGCCTTAAAAAATCAATGATCCACAATGCACTAATTAAAATTTGACTACTTAAAATCATAGTTTTAAATTGAAATAACATGATCCAAATTTGATCCATAGCAAACAAATCATGTTGAACACAACTATGTGGTAGGATTGAGTTGATAGGGCTTTAATGACACCAAATACTAACCCCTATGCAAAATACATGTTCTCAGTTTTTCTTTCATTTTTTTTAATTAATCCAGTATTGTCATATGGAAAATTCGAATTGGTTCCAAACCGGTCAGACCATATTTATCAAGAAGCGAAATGGATACGGGAAGCGATGCATGAAGTGAAAGTGGAGAAGCGAGTGTAAAAAATAGTATGAAGTGTGAAATTGATTCATTTTGGAAGTGTTTGTGGAAGCATGTGAGAAGTGAAATAAGAAATGTGAAAAAAGCGAGGAAACAAAAGGGAAGCAGGGACGAAGCAAAAAAATAAATAATAACATAACAAATGAAAAAAGAGAAGCCAAGGAGAAACAAAGGAGAAGTGAGTAGAAAATGAAAAGAATGAGGGAGGCACTTCCGGTAACTATGGATCAGACCTCTGATCTGTATCATACATTATTTTTCATACCTAATGTGTGTGGACTTATATGATTTGATTCAAATTTTGGATCAGTATCGACATTTTAATGGATTTACATTCAAATGGGTAAACATCAAGGTGAAGACGAGGTTTGTTGCATATGAACATAACGTTGGTTGAGACTTTTTACTTTGGGGGTTCCACAGACTGGTTGAAAATTTGCAAAAGAATGCAATTGTGGATCCGAAACAGTGGTTAACCCAGCTTTGACCTTGCGGCAAGGGATGCCATCAGTGGGTTTTGAACGTGTGATGTCCTGTCAACTTGATGACATTCACAAGTCGCCCTTGTGGGCAACTATGATTTTTGTTTCACCATCAAAGAATGCAAATGGTTTAGAGTTCTAACGTACATCCAACCAAGTGAAAGTGAAAGGCCCCAAAGGGGTTTGGCATAGTGGGATGGGGCCTAAGCTGCTAGGCAGGCAGTCTAAGTTCAAATCACATGAGTGTCACCCCTTGCGCAAGCTAAAGCATAACAACTCCCTGGGGGGCAAGGGGTAAGCCCACAAAGTTTTGTGCTGCTAGGGCAGCGAGCATAAGTATGGTAGGCAGAGCCAGTGCCGCTAGGTCTCTGATCATGGGGGCGGGTTCATTGTGTAAATATAAAAAAAAACTCCACGTGAGAGCAGTCTTCATATGCGACCGTGAGTTTCTTATGAAAACCACAAGGCCCACCGTAGGAATCCTGTTTCACCTTCCCTAGGAAGGAAGCCCTCTTTTGTATGAATGTGGACCCCTTCATATGAAGATAGGTAAAACAAACCAATCCTCTCCACACTTTGAATGCATCTCAAGATTCCCAACTATGGCCAAAGCCACTTGATTAGTCAATTTAATCAAATCCAATTCCTTCTCCATAAGCAAACTTTGAACCCATATCGAATCGCGACAACTGCAACAGAATCTCGCTTCACACCCATAGACGACCCCATGATCAAGGTCTACAAGTAACCATAGAAGATGGGCAGTGGAGGGAGTAAGAGACCATTTACAATCATCCGCACAGAGTAGGGCAGATTGCTTCAATTTTGTAAGTATAGGAAAAGAATAAGCCTGAATGTGTAGAGCATCCAGGGAGGGAAATGGGAATACGATCTCCTTTGTGAGTGGCTGAAGCAGGAAACAACGCTAATGGTCCTGTGAAGAATACCAAGAGTACCTTTCTTAAGTATGATTACTGATTCAGAACTAGGTGATATGTAAACTTAAAAAACTCCCTTGACCGTATAAGCATCAAGAAGAGTTACCTTTGCAACACCAGCAGCTGAGCTGAAGAAATAGCTGTCAACTTTGGCAACACAGTTCCAAATTCCCCAAATGCACACTGTGCCTGGATAAGTTGAACAAGACCAAGCATCATGACTCGACCCCTGCACAAAGTCGGTCATCTTGAACTTGGTGGACTTTATTACTCCACAGCCAAGATGGGCCACAATAATGGTGCTGACCGTGCCGTACCTTTCTGGGCAATGCTCATGACTGCACATTCCTACTTATGAACGTGCACATCTTAGTAAAGGCGATAAGCAACTAATCCTTGCGACACTTGCAGACACCAGTTTCACAAATAAACATCCACCATCAACCAGCAGCCGCCCAACAGAGTACCATCCATGAGCATGCATCAGTTCAGTTGTTGAAACAGGTATACACGAAAACATGATATACAGACACACGAGGACACACATATGGGGAATTGATTGAATTCTTCACTTGAATATTTCACAAGGAAAATGTCTTTACAAAACTGCTCAACTTAACAAGATGAAGAAACCATGTGTAGTAACAATAAAGAATGGAAACAGTTTCTCATTAGGCATCTGCAAATGAATTAAAACATCCCCATGTCACGCATTGTGTCAGGTTTTGTTCTCCTTACCATTGGTGTCTACTAAGAGTTTTCTGGGTCCCAGCCTGCATCCCATGGAGCAGGGGAACCAACACCCACACCGCCACGAATCCGTTTCTGCAAATGCTCCAGGCTTGCCACTCGCTGCAAGGAGGGGGTGCGCCCGGTCTTGCCTATGGAACCATGAACTTTTTCACACCCATGATTCACGTCTGAGATACCATTGTTCAATCCTTGCACATGAACAGGTTGGACAAAGTGCTTCGACTCATCTTGCACTGGAACAACATAGTCTGCTGTGATATCTGATGGACTGCCAGAGAATTGCATGTTCACTGATGACAAATCTGACATTGTCTGAAAGAATGGCCCTGCACCAGTCACCCGCTTCACAGTTTCTTCAGCCATCTTTACCTAAAAATACACACCCATTGTGAGGTCGACAACAACAAAGGGAAGAAAAAGAAATGTGATATTTTCACAATATTCAATCGTTCATGAACAACTAAGACCCAACAATAACTTTGTGATTGCAAAGTCTGACATAACCAACAAGAAGGAAGATGGTGAAGGAGAAGAAATGTGATTTTTTCACAAAAAATGATTTTTCATCAAATATTGGTAACTACAATAACAGAATTTTGTGGTTGCAGAGTCTGCCTATAACCAACAAAAAATAAGTCATTCAACAAGAAGCAATATTGTGGACCACCGAAAGGTAGCAACCAAACTCACAACCTACCTTTGCTCTCAATGTTTCAACATCTGCTTTTAAGATTCTATTGTCCACAGCAGCTTCGTTATACTTTTGGCTGATATCAGTGAGGCGCTTCATTAATGACGAGTTCTCAACTCTCAACTGTGACACCTATTAATTATGCAAAACGGAACAAGCAAAGACATTACTATCACAAGGGAATTCTTGAAAACAAATAGAGGCAAGACGCAAAGGGCGAACCTGTGTTTCAAGCTCACTCAGATGTGCTTGTTTTCTTCTTCGTGAACGTCTTGCAGACTCTCTATTTGAGAGCATCCTGAACCAAATTAGTGGGATTAGTGGATCTTGCATTATATAAAACATGAAATAAGTCCTAATATTTACAGGAAAAAGAAATATTAAAATTGCACAAGCACATGCTACAAAAGCAGGTGGCATAGATAATTTTTGGAAAATGGAAAGAAAAAGCAAAAGGAATGGCCATGAGATAACCAGACAAAACTATAATAAATAAAATATAAACAAACAAACATATATATATAAGAAAACATAAACACAAATGGTGCAATTCAAGAGCAAGATAAGAAAAGTCCAATTGCAACAGTGACGTAATAAAATTTCATTTAAAACTGTTTGGAACTATGTCACATGGGTGCGGATGCTGATGCGGAAAAAAACTCGGGTGCGGGGAGGATATATATATATATATATATATATATATATATATATATAAAATTTTTAACAGTTTTAAGTTAACAATATGTGTATTTGTGTGCATTTATATATATATATATATATATATATATAATATAGATAAAAATGGACTTGATTAGGGTTAACTGAATATACTTTTGGATAGAAATGGACCTCAGTGTGGTTGACTTCACCTAACACAAAGGAAGTTGTGTCCAAGTGTCGCACCCGCCTGGGTGCAGGTGTGACACGGGTGCGGTGCCCTGTTGGAAGAGTCTGTGTCACATAGGTTTGGAACAATAAGCAACCATTCAAAAAAATAATAATAATAATATCTGATCTCACATCTAGACATAGCTGATAACTTGCCCAAAATTAGCACTTCAGCAATATGATCTAAAAATATGATAACAGGAAGCAACTGTGTATGTGAGTTGTCTTTTTCTTTTTGCCTTTAAAAACCATGATCATAACCTGGTCCTCCTTTTAGGCTTACAAATTAAGCTCCACATCGATCAAGTAATTAACTTCCACGTAATCAAGACAACACTTATGGGTTTTTTTTCAATGCCTCATTCAACAAAGAGTTTTCTGTTTTTATATTAACAAATATTGATCAAAGCAAAGTATTGTGATAAATCTGTAAATTGCTCCCTCCAATAAAGCTATGCTCCAACTTTTGAAGTAATATTACCAGAAGCATGCTGGACCACTCAGACTGGCATATTCAGTTACACTATCCTAAGCATGATTTCTTACTTTTGAAATGTTTCCCAGAAGCATGACTACCTTCGCATACGTTTTGCATCAGCAGGATCCATTTGCTCTGTCACATCGGTTTCCCCTTCAAGTTCATCATCATCTGATTGTTCTCTCGAGGATCCACTTGTGGTTGCTTTAATTTGAGGCCCTTGATTTTTCTGCACGACAGGCAAGGCTGGAACCCCGACCGGGCTGCCAACTTCCTTATCCTGAGTCCTAGAGAGGCCTGCAGAAATCCTTGAAACAGCTAAAAAACTATAGAGATTTGCAGAGCAGCATACCATCCAAAGTGCTTCTGTAAGTTGCAATAAACGAATGAGCCACCTCTAGCGTGATAAGGAACAAATGGGATTATGTAGATAGAATTTAGTACCAAGCAGAATGGAGGATTTGGACAGCTAAAAAATTGGAGTTATTTAACCAGATTTTTCTTCAGCTTGCAATAGGGTCTTAATCTATGTCACATGGGTGCGGGTGCGGGGATTCGGCACTTCCAAAAAACCCGGGTGCGGGGGTGCTGCAGGGGCAAAAATGTAAATATATATATATAAGGGGATCCGGGGGTTCCCCCGGCACGGGTCGGGAGTCCAATTTTTTTTGCTGGTGTGTGTGTTTGTTTGAAGACTCGTTACCCACGTTCTGCTTGTGTACTTTGAGGCAACGGGACAAAATTGATGAAACGAAAGGATTGGCAATCCCAGCCTGTTGCGTTCTGCTGATTGTCATGATTCGATCATGTCTGAAACTCCCTGGTCTTCACGAAAAACAATATAAGCGCAAGGTTTGATGTGGTTTGTTGGAGAGAGAGTCTTCATGAGGCCTACGACTCCACTGCCACGCCATAGGATTTTTCAAATTTCATTTTATATACAGCTGCACATAGATGACAGCTAAAAGAAATTTATTGGATTTGACATGTGAAAAAGAGAGGTCTACACAAGGCTACAGCTGGAGCACCGAGATACTAATAGTTTTTATTCTACACAAGGCTGCATCTCGTCAGGAGAACAATGAATACTAATAGCCAGCAAGGCTACCACCATCATTATCATTTATTATGGAGAGAGAAAATTCTTTACGAAAAAGAAGGATCTGGATGGTTTTAAAAGTGCCCCTTTATAAAACAAGAGCAGCAACTGTCAGCAGATTTTTTTTTAAAAAAAATTCTGCAGCCCATTTTACAGGGCAAATTTAAAAAAAATAAATAAAAAAAATGGACCGAAATGATCCTGGGATCGAGTTGACCGCACCCGGTGCCGCATCCGCATCCACGTCGAGTCGCATCGACGCGGGTGCAGCACCCTGCTAGCCGAATCCCTGTGACATAGGTCTTAATGTTTTGTTTTATTAAAATTCAAATCATGGTGCAAAGAACCCTTGATACCAACTGGATCCTAAGTAGCACACTAGAGTATCATGGACCTTTTAGTAAAAGCAACATCTTATAGAGAGAGGATGTAAAAAGTAAAAGTAATAAAAACGTGATCTATGCCAGAAGGATTATACTAAGAAGGTTCACTTTTACACTTTTCTCCTACTTTCTTTACCTTCAAAGAAACATGAATTTAACTAGATATTGTATCTCTTTCAACATTGTTCTTTCTTACATTAGAATAATAGTAATTACAGTAATAATAGTAATATTAGTGATGATAATGATGTCATAAAGATTACAATCATCACTCCACACAATGGATCATAAGCAAGGATCAGGAAGGTGTGTCTGTTAAAATGTACTCATCAATTACTGTAATTAGATATATTTTATATATATAAAAGATGATACATATACATATATGGTATATATGTATATGTATCTTCCTATTTATATATATATTTTCCTATATTAGCCGTAGGGGTAGTTTAGTCATTTTACGTATATTCCATTTTGAAATATGATTGTATTTTCTCTTTTATTTTTATTTTTCATTTTATTTATTTTTTGTGGTTTGCGCCACATTAGAGGGCTCCCCAAAGAGTCGTTGGGGAGCCCCCAACGGTCACAAATGTGACCGTTGGGGGCTCCCAACGACTCCTTTGGGTGCCCCCAATGTGGCTCCTCAAAGGCTTATAAATAGGGGCTTTCCCCCATGTATTTGTTATTCCCTGGAGGAGCTTTTGCTCCATTGTAATGGGTGTTACACCCTTCTTCTCTTCAATAATATTAACTTATGCCTTATAGGCATTTTTGCCCATTTTGTGGGTTTATGTGTTAGCACATTATGTGTTTGTGTTTTTCCCCTTTAGTGGGTATATCCGCACTTCATGTGCATATGTATTGGTTCATTATTGAACCTAATATATTCAAAGTCATTTCTTTACATGGTATCAGAGCAAGGTTGGGATCGAGTTGCTCTTTGTTGCATTGAGAAGCGTGCTATTCAAGAAATTTTAAAGAAGAATGATGAAGTTTTCGTTTCTCTCTTTTGCTTCTTAAAATTATTTGGTATGCATTATATTTCTTTAAGTATTGTGCATTATAAAGAATTAGATATGTTTTTGCATATGTGTTCTCCTTGTCATTATGAGTTTGGATTCTTAACATTCCATTGAACTTTTTATATTATTCTCTTTCGTATGTCTTTTCTTGAAAAATAAGTTTTTTAAAGAAAGTTATGTTAGAAGTAAAATGTTTGTGAGATATGTAGCATTGCTCACGTACTCTCATCATAATTATTTCATATTAAAGGTATGTGTTTACCCTCTAAAATGTCCTATATGAGGCTTTTTCATAATATCATGTGTCTTTGACCTTTAAAGGCATTATATTTATGTTCTTGATCTAGTAGCTTATACACTTGATTTATGGGTTTTGGAGGACTAATGAGGTAGTTACTTGTAGTGAATGAACTATTGTTGAAATTTGCAAAATTTCATTCATAACTTGTGCTTTAAGATATTCTAGTGAATCATATCATTGATATGCATATTTGGAAACCAATTTAATATTTTGGCATTTAATCTACATATTAAGTGCTTATGGGTTTGGCCATCTTTGTATTTAATATGCAAAATAAATTTTTATAATTGCAATCATTTGAGTGAGATGTTCCTAAATGTGTAAGGTTCCCTACTAAAATAGAGAAATGTGTAGATTATGCATTGCAAAATGCATATGGTTCCCTCAAAATGATTGAATTAATTCATACCTCTTTATAAGCTTCTTATGAAGCCTTTTATGAGCAAAATATATTTTTCCACCTCTCTTGTGTGTTTGACCACTTTTGTGGTCGATTTTGCCCATTAGTGGCCTCTTGTATATGTGAGTGCTTTCGTGCTTACTCTTGGAGATTTCGTCTCTCTTGTTTGGCACTTCATTATGAGATTCTTATGGGGTCCTATGGCGGACCATTATTTTATTCCCCATTGTGGGGTTGTGTTTTGACCATTTTTAGAGCTTGTGAAAGCATTATGCATTCTTGTAATTCGTTTACTCTCTCTCTTTAACATGATATATGTTTTTGAAATATTGGTTTTCTAAATTTCTTTTCATGCTTAAGTAATTATCCTATCATGTGCTTCAAATTACTATGCATAAGTTATATTTTTGCACCATTGTTTTGTGGGTGAGTCATCCGATATGGTTTTGATTAATTCATCTTGTTAAGAATGCTCCATTTGAGTAAAGTGCAAAAATATTTTTTACTTGTTTTTTTGTTGTTATTCCACAGGATCTTGAAGATGGGATAAAAAGAAGCACCCTGGATAGATCGAGAAATGTGTTCACCATTAGAAGACAATTGGAGGAAGGCATTTGCAAATTTCAATGGCATCATCACCGAAGCTTCTTGGAGTCTTGCGAATTTTTTCAATCTTTTCGTTTTTCCACGCAAAGTTTGAGGGGGGGTGTTAAAATGTACTCATCAATTATTGTAATTAGATATATTATATATATATATATATAAAAGATGATACATATACATATATGGTATATATGTATATGTATCTTCCTATTTATATATATAAAATATATATTTTCCTACATTAGCCGTAGGGATAGTTTAGTCATTTTACGCATAGTCCATTTTAGAATATGATTGTATTTTCTCTTTTATTTTTCATTTTATTTATTTTTTGTGGTTTGCGCCACATTGGAGGGCTCCCCAAAGAGTCGTTGGGGAGCCCCCAACGATCACAAATGTGACCGTTGGGGGCTCCCAACGACTCCTTTGGGAGCCCCCAATGTGGCTCCTCAAAGACTTATAAATAGGGGCTTTCCCCCATGTATTTGTTATTCCCTGGAGAAGCTTTTGCTCCATTGTAATGGGTGTTACACCTTTCTTCTCTTCAATAATATTAACTTATGCCTTATAGGCATTTTGCCCCTTTTGTGGGTTTATGTGTTAGCACATTATGTGCTTGTGTTTTTCCCCTTTAGTGGGTATATCCGCACTTCATGTGCATATGTATTGGTTCATTATTGAACCTAATATATTCAAAGCCGTTTCTTTACAGTGTCAATCCAAGAATCAATAACAATAAGAGTTCTGGATTTCCAAATGTGTCGATAAAAAACTTTAGTTCTTGGTTTGTCCCTGACACCTATTCATCATCATTAAGCCATCCCGTTACCATTTGCCAACCAGCACCTGATGATATCATGGAAAGCACTTCCTCACTAAACATATTTAACACCCTAGGGGCAAATTGAGCAGAAATCTTACAGGCACATAGGTTACCACGTTGCTATCAACTCTTCTTTCAGCATCATTTTGTTGGAATAGAGACCAAATCCACATCAACCTTCAATAGTGCACATCTTGTAATACACCTTTAGATCTAAAATGATAAAAAGCAGCACTTCTCCCCAGACATGGCTAACCAGTCACAATACAAAGATTATACCTTTGGTTGATGATTGAGAACACAATTCAGACCTTTCTGAACCCTGATGCCCACTATCAGCCAGAGTAGCGTCATGTGATTTTATACCAGATGCCTGTCAACATGTCAAAAGGCTTTAACATACCATGTTCCCCATGGCATAAATGACTATCAAGTAGGCACAAAAAAATCACTTGCAAAAAATGTTGACGATGACTATGAGACAAACAATGGTCATTTTGCTTTTATACTGAATTAATAACAAGATTAAGACAAAACATAAAAATGGGAAGCGGTAGTTGGGGACAAGCTTTCAATCCAAACTACAAACTGCCATAGGAAACCATTGGGGGAAGAATCCCATGCCCATGGAATCTAATTATCCACAAGACATCGATCACTTATCATTTCTAGAAATGTCTCATTCGATGTGTGTGTGATGCACAAGGAATGACTGGACACAACGTCAAAATTGGCATCTCTATTAAGTGTGAACTATTGACTGGATGTACTTGATGTCCTTCTGGATAAATGAAAAAGTCCCAGTAATGTCAATTTAGTGGTTGAGTTTGTGTTCCATCATGAATTTTACGTTGTCAAGAACTAAAAAAAATGTGGAATATTTATGCATCAAAAAGAAAAACATTAAAATAAAAAAGACCAATTCACAAATTACTGTAATGATGCTGTAATTCGCCAAGGATCCCCCAAGGCTCATCTATTCCTAAAAGAGAAAATAACAAGTAAAAAAAAACATTAACTAAATAAATGGTAAGTCCTTTCAATGAACAGGTATTCAATTTTCACCTGAAATGGCTATTCAATTAAAAAATTTAATGCGAAAAAGAAAAATTTCAGGCAGAATCTTGTAGGTTTCCAGTCTTCCAAAATCTCACCATGACTTGGTTAACACTTAACAGTTTATTCACCAGCTACTCCCTAATCTTTATCTAGAAAACAAAGAACTTTACCTTTCCATCATATTATTTCAGGAATTTCTATATTTCTCTGTATGGTTTCCTAATCACTTCTACAGTGCATGTATCGTTACAAAAAAGAAAAGGTGGAAAAAGAACAAGTAAAAAAAAATGTAATCCCCAATGAAAGAAGTCATTTAATCAATATTTCACCATTTCTTTTTCTCATATTACATTTGTATCTTAAACCAGGGGTTTTATAAATGAAGAAGCAGAACCGATCATTGGATTTGTATCTAACCAAAACGAAACTGGTGAAGATGTTAATTCTTCACATTCATCTACTGTAGGTGAATGTCTGGGGGCATCTTGCATAAAGCAGCAGAAGCGTTTCAAACATGCACATAGTTTCCAATAACTGAACATTGCAAAGCACACAAAAATGTCATTCATGTACTATTGTGGGTTAAAATACCATAAATTTATGAAAATACACTTGGAAATAATCGATGGAATTCCTATAATTCCTTATTCAAATAAAAATGGACTAATAATTTCAAATCATGCTTCTATAGAAGGATTGATCAAATCCAAGATGCTGAATGGCAACACCATACATCAATAAAAGGATTGCTTAACTATCTTAATAAATTTCAAGACACAGATAAATGAAAAGGTCCCATTAAAAGACAAAGATGTTGTGGAACATTCTGTGCCTCCATTCATGGGATGAAGGTCCTGAAAACTAGGATCTTTTGAACAGAGAGAACACTATGGTATTTAAAGGGGTAATTTTATAGTTCCTCAGTTAGTGCAGTTAGTGGTAGTAGTTCAAATTAGGGTTGTTTCATAATAACAGTAAACTGCAGGCACTCCCTTAGATTTTTATGCTTTCAGTTAAAATTAAATAAACAGTAGACATGGTTTTCATGGGTTGACTCTTGAAAAGTTTTGTTATTCAAACAAGGGCAATCCCATCTCAGCTCCATAAAAAATGACATCCCAAGCATTATTTCTACATTCTTGACTAGAGAAGTCACAGGCCAAACCTTACTAGTTAAAATTGTGACTACTCAGTCGATTAGTCCTCTAGTCAACCTAGTCACTGGTCTGTGGCTAGTTGTACTCTACTCGAAGGCGATCTAACAGTGGTCGACCAACTAGTCCAATAACTCGACCTAGTTGATGACTAGGAGAACACTCACCGAGTAGTTGACTAGGTTTAACATGGGTTGAATTCTAAAATATCTGCACCTTCCTCTTCCTCTGACGATTCTTCTTTTTCCTTCTCCTCCTCCACTTCTTTTCCATTTTTTTTGCCAAGACAGGATAAATAATGCACAACAAATCCTTAAGCAAGCAGGAGAAAAGAAGGGATTTGTTATAGAGAAAGAGTGACAACTACTGTTCACATGTTTGTCCCTTTGAAAGAAGCAAATGAATGGTTATTCTATGATGCCTATACCAACTCACCCTATTTGATTTGACTCTGTGTTCATGAATTCTTAACAGAACTAACATCCTGCAGAAACGGGAAGAACATAGGTGATCTGAAGCTACCATGCATCAACCATGACATACCATTTCTGTGTCATCTACAAGGTCCATCCATTGCTTATCAACACCACAACTCCATATAATTGGCACATCCACTTCCATGAAAAGATTCACACTGAACAATAGTTGAAAAACAAAGATGAAGGATAAGACAACAGGACAGAAAAGGGGAACCCAGATACAATATCTTATTTTTGAAAGAAGGGAACCTACTTACCATAAAACAACAACAACAAACAAACAAACAACAACTACGCCTTCATCCCAAAACAATTGGGGTCAGCAATATGAACCAAAAAAGAAATTCACTTTGGGTCTTCCACATGAATCCTTTTCCTCCAATCATTTCTATCCAACGCCATGTCCTCGGTGAGGTTCAAAGCATTCATATCCTTTCCTATCATCTCCATCCAAGTCTTCCTAGGCCTACCCCGACCTCTTTTAACTAATATATTTTCCCATTTCAACAAAAAAAGAGAAAAGAGAATCAGAAGATCCAAAATACGACCGTTTGAAACATGCAAAACATACGCTTTTACTAACCAATAGAGACTGACCCATGTTTAGTGGTTCTGACAATTAAAGAATGATTCATTCGGCTGAAATGATATTTACAGTTAGATATCCGTCTGTTCAACCGTTGATTATGATGGCATGAAACACCTAAACTGGTATTGAAATAAATTCCTTGAACAGCTTAGGATACAATGGGAATGACTTATCGGACATAAAATCATTTTATCATTCTGAATTTCTTCCGGTATTATAATCTAAGAACAATCAGAAGTCCGTTACCTACTCCTCGAAACAATTCTTTCAGTTCAACAATAAAAGGAAGTAAACAATTCCATGTAAAACTCAACAAATAAGCAAGACCCATCAAGAAACTTAAAACCCCCAAAAATAAGCGAAATCCATCACAGAACCACAACCACAAAATTTCACATGCAAACCGCCCCTAACACCACGAAACACCAAGACAACACAGAATTCATCAAAACCACACAAAATCAGAACCCTAAAAACTCGATCCACTTACAAACCAAAAAACCACGTCCAAAAAAACAAGCAAAGAAGCAAAAAAAGAAGAAAAGGAACCATACTCGGGTCAGAGCGACCGCTGCGCAGGCAAGATCGAGGCGCTGCTTCAGAATGGCCTGGTATTCCGGCGTGTCCATCGGGGGCACCGCTGGCTCGCGCTCGAAAACGTCGTCCCGGGCCCTGGCTCCTCCGCCGCCGACGGCGTTGTTGTTCTGCGGGGAGGAGGAAGAGGCCGAGGGGGAGGCCTCCTGGATGAACCTCTGGAGCGCCCACTCCGAAGGGTTCCGGTTCAGCCTGTCAGGGTTTTCGCCGCGGGAAGAAGGGGAGGACCATAACGACTCGTCGATGTCCTCCACGGAGTAGACCCTATCCATCACCCCTCTCTCTCTCTCTTCGTCGTCAGATTTTGATTCAGAAAAATCCGACCGCGCGAAAAAGGAGGGTCAAAAAAACTGCCCGGGGTTTTATATACCTGGTTATTTACTGAATGCCCGTAATCTTTTTCAGAAATGCCTTTTGTGCTTTACACTTCGAAGATGTTGAGTGGGCCCCGCCGCACGCATTGTGAAGGCTTAAAGTAAAGGGAAAATTCTATTTACGGTTCAGCCCCTAATTCCAAATTTATGTTTTAAAATAAAGGGAAAATTCTATTTAGGTTTTTGAAATTCTAAATATCATACTGTCAAAGAGAGGCCTGAGGTCAACACCCATCATATTGGAAAACACGGATCCTTTTGGTTTCTTGTATATTTTTATAATAAATAAATAAATAAATAAATAGTGATGAAGATCACTGTTGTAATTTAACTTATGATTTAACCTAAGTTGAAAAAGCAATAACAAATGCAGTCCCCTCTTTGACAGTTTTCAAGAAAAAATTGACCTTATATTTGAAACTTCAGAAACATTTGACCATATTTGGAATTAGAGGTAAAAGGTGGGCCCGTATACGATTTTTTTTCTAAAATAAAATAACACGGGTCTGGTTCGGATCTGGGTTGGTCAGATTGTCATCTTTAACTTAACCTTTTTATCATGAATTCTTGGGTAATTTCCTCACTTTGTGGCCTATAGGGGTGTCAACCAAGGTTGTTAAATGTGATGAGGCGAAGCGAGACATTGAGCCTGTTATGAAGCGAGGCGTAAGCTTCGAGACGTTGAAGCGTAAGCTTCATGATCAGCCTCTCCTGCAACACCAGAAGGAGAAGCAGAAGAAGAAAAAGGGGAGCAATTTCTCCCTGTCATCTCCCGCCTCTTGAAGATTTGCCATAACCTCTTCTTGAACCCGTCATTAGACGGAGACGATCATTGTCGTGCCCTAGAATTCTTTGAGATCTTCAAGATGGCGCTCAACTGCTTCGGTTGTATCTCACCCTGCCTTAATGCGAAATCTTTCGAGGCTGAACTGCAGAGGTATCGTCTCGTCCGCCGGTTGGAAGCCTGGAGGCTCCACGATGATGCGTGGGAGCAGTGCTACGTGATCCTGATGTCGTGCCGTTTCATTTCTCTGGTCCATTGCAATGGGGTTGGTTGGTTGGACTTCGCGCGTACCGATTAATTGTTAAAATACAAGAATACGAAAGTCATACTGAATTTGAGTAAGGGTATATTCATCATTAACAAAAAGCACTGAAAACCCTGGGGTTTCCATAATTTCTTTCGTTGTTGTTTAAATTTTTTTCAACAATTTTTTTTTAATTTATTTCATATGATAACCCATTCACCATCCACCGTTGTCCCTTTTTAATAATCATTTTTTAACTCAGAGAGAGAGAGAGGGAGAGGGATTTTAATAATCATTTTTTTATAATTGCATTTGAAATTTTCACTCGTCTTGTAAGCTCATTGGGTCGTTCTTCTTCGTTTATAAAAGGTGCGCTCCTGCAAAGCGCCTTCTGTATCAGAACTCGCTCGTCGTCTTCCTCGGAGTTGGAGATTGCAGAGCTCAGCAAAAATCGTAAGATTTTTGGGGATTTTTAGTGTTTCGTGAGGTAGATTTTCTTTTCTGACATTCTTTTTGAGTTTAGCAGAGAAATTGCATTATTTTTCTTTTTCGTTATGTAGGCAGAGCGCCTTCTGTATCAGAACTCGCTCTTCATCGTCCTCAGAGTTGGAGGTTGCAGAGCTCAACAAAAATCGGTATGATTTTTAGGGATTTTATACGGTCTCATGAGGCAGGTTTCCTTTGCTGGCATTCTTTTTGAGTTTAGCATAGAATTTGCGTTATTTTTCTTTTTTCTTGCGTAGGCAAAAATTTGAACCCGGAAGCAAAAGTCGAGAGAGAGGTTATGATCAGAGCTCGAGATGATTTGGAGATAATTTTGCCTTTTAGTTGATAAAATCCTGAAATTTTAGCATATTTTGGAATATTTTTGCTGTTTTTTCTGAAGTAGCTAATTTCAATGAAATTTTTGGTTTTCGGTACATTTTATAGAAATTAGGTATCTACTGTTGAACGTTTTCGGCGTGGAGGCCGGGCCTAGTGACGCTGATGTGTACACCTTAGAAGTGAAGCGCGTCTCAACGCGAGATGCACGCTTCACCCATGTGAAGCGTGCGCTTCTAGACTCAAATGCTTCACTACAACGCCTCAGTACCTTGAGCATGCGCTTTGCTTGTGAAGCGTACGCTTCAAGTACTGAGGCGTTCGCCTCTCACAACACTGGTGTCAATTGGTCGGGTTTGGTTTGGACCCTTGTGAAACCAGACCTGGCCCTGATTTTTTGGTATGGTATCAGGTTTGAACTCGGGTTTAATCAGACCCACCATAAGAAAAACCATATGTGGACCTGATAAGAACTACATGAACCAGATTCTGGTCATACTTGATAAAATACTATTTCTATCATTTTACATTGAAAATTTGTGGGTCTTAATCGAAACTCGGGTCGGGCCTGGGTCTGGTATAAAATTTTACAAACTATACCTGGCTCCATGTATTAATCAGGTCTTCTTATTTATCATCATACCCGGACCCTATAGGGTTTGGTTCAGGTCGGGTCTGGGTATACTCGACCCGTTTACACCAGCCAAACATGAACTGTTGTTTAGTGGATCTATGTGGACTTCAAATGTGAGATATATGCTTCAATCAATGCCTTGGGTGACATCCCAAATGAATGGCAGAGATGGCCAATGGATAATGATGTAAACTGCATTGGTTTAAATTGGATAATCAGTTGGGGTCCATTTCACCCAGTTTGGTGGGCCTACACAACGTATGATTAAATAATCCAGTTGGATCAAATGAGGGGTTTCCAAACATGATCTTACAGTAATACGTAAATACCACGCACTCTCACAATGGGGCCTCCGCTTGTTTGGTATGAGCTGTTAGTGCTCGTGACCATGTGTTAGGACGTTGCAAGTTCAAAACCCAATGGTATGTTATGCAATTGGTGGGGGTTCTGCCTAACCCTAGCTTGCCTATAAAAAAAAAAATCCCTGCCGCACCATGGGCCCACTCACCGAGTGTCCGCATCTTTCCGAACATCCTGTGTCTGGGATTCGAGGTTGTGCTGAAGCAAAGGTGAGACATACCTCGTGGGCATCATATCCTCTTGCATAAGTTGACTTTCAACATAGGCCTTAGGAGTGAGGATCTTAATCTTTAAGTTTTACCCGAGGTTGATCTATGATCTGACTGCCACCGAAATCAAGGTTTTTCCGTGTAATAAATCGAAAAAAAGGGGAAGTAGCTTGTCATAATCTGTTGGGAAACTCCAATAACTCAAGTAAGCTCCAATCTGATCCACTAGGTTTCCGTTCATAAAATTGAGGTCTGAGTGATCAAATCAATGGTTGTTACTAAGAAAGAAAAATCTCAAATCAATGGTTGTTACTAAGAAAGAAAAATCTCACTTAGAAAACTATACTTGGTCGCATCTTAGCTAGGGGTGGCAAACGTGTCGGGTTGGCGGGTCGACCCGACGGGTTGACTGGTCAGCATACCTCAACCCGAACTCGACCCGTTTATTAAACAGGTCGGCTGTGGCAAACACGAACCCGGCCTGTTTAATAAACGGGTAACCCGACACGACACGCCAACCCATTTAATAAATGGGTTGGGTCGGGTAAACGGGTTCTCAGGTTGGCGGGTCGGGTTGGCAGGTTGGCGGGTTGGCAGACGGGTTGGCGGGTTGACCCACCCGCCTAACCCGTTTATATTAAACGGGTCAAGCTGGTTGGCGGGTTGGCATACCCCTAACACGAACCCGACCCGTTTAATAAACGGGTTAGGCGGGTCGACCCATTTATTAAACAGGTTCATTTTTTCCAAACCCGAACCCGCCTAAGAGGCGGGTTGGCAGGTCGTGTGTCAGGTTTTGCCACCCCTAATCTTAGTCATCCATTTTGAAGATTATCTATCCATATTGGGTTATGATTGGCAACTCTACAACTCAAAATGGGCTCTTTGTAGTAATGCATTTTTCTTGGGCTTCTCTAGAGCTAAGAGGATGAACATGAAGCAAGTTTATTTTTTGATATTTATATGGAAAAACCGCTCTCAAAATCAGAGACCTAGCCGCGCTGGCTCTAACTGTTGTATTTAAGATCACGATCTTACAGCGAGCGTGGGCTTACCTCTTGAAGCAAGCTTTTATGTATCAGCTACATGCTATCTCACAAGTAGGACAGAAAGCAAGCCATTTTTGCGAAGTTTTTCATAAATAGTAATATAAAAGAGGAAAACTGGAATATGTAAACTGACAAAATATATAAGCTGTGAGATTTTCATAGTTTTTTTTTGGCTTTTTCCAAATCTAACACTTAAGATGCATTCAACATGGTCAATTTGCTTGGAATCAACTATTGGATCGCCAGAATTGGATCAAGAAATATGATTTTTTATGCTTGAATATTTATGAAAATTCAGAACCATTGATTTTCAAGCTTTAAAATATCCTTCTTATGCATCATAATCTGATGATCTAAGAGTCTGTTTCTATAAAACCAAGCATCTAGATGGCATCAGTATGATAGAATTTTAGAAAAAAAAAAGCTTAATGAAAATCTCCCTGCATTCCGGTTTACAAATTCCAAATACCATATAAAAGAAGACAGTACACCAAGTGTATTGAAGTGTACTTGTGACATAGGCTAAGTGAATGAATTGGGCTTAGTCTCTTCCTAAATTAACCTAATAGTAAGTGGTTGGCAAGCACATCTAATCAGAAGCACCCCATCTTGGATATCTATTATTGCTAGCGAGATCATCATATCAATAATAGAGTTGAATCCTTCACATCTCTCCCTCTCAATACATTTTTGAAAAGATGGTCTGAGTTTTGTATGAATCTTGTTTTTAGTTTTATTTTTTCTTTTGGAATAAACAACTAGAGGATAGACTTTGGGGAGATTGGTTTGAATTTGAACTTAATATCTCTCAGTTGAGGATGGTACTACTTTTCCAATCCACTTATTGTTTTGCTTCAATAAAGGTAAAAAAATTTGAAAACATTCAAGCCTCTCTAATGCACTTGTGTTTAACATCATGTCACTCACCACCCTATGTGAGTTTCCAACTATGTGAATATGTAATTCCTGTATATATTTGTTTTCATTTATTTTAACACCCCACAATATACTTTTGTCGATAGACAAAGCTGGGGTTAGGCAGACCCCTACCAGTTATACAACCATATACCATTGGGATTCGAACTTGCAATGTCCCAGCACAAGGTGGTCTGGGTCTGGATCATGTAATCCTTATAGGATCCAAGTATGGTTTCTCTTATGGTGGGTCCGATTAGACACAGGTCTGGACCTGGTACTGTCATCTCAAACCAAGTTTGGGTCTGATTTCACCCGAGTCCAAACCAAACCCGACACATTGGCACCCCTAGTTATAATCTAGTCGTATTTTCCTCCATGTCAATAATTGCAAAAACTTTTCAGTTTCATCTTGTCAACATCCCTCGTCTTCTTTGCCAAAAAAAATGCAGGAAAATTACCCGCATATACAATATTTAAGATAAAATCATGAGATTTTTTTACAACAATTTACGTGACTAACTATGAATATGACCAAGTCCATGCACTTTAATGTTTCAGTCAATGTTGTCAGTATAGGTTTCGGCCCTGAATCGTTTGGTCAATGATTCAGGTGAATCGGCCGACACGGATTCTCAAATGAACCGGTCTGAATTGGCTAAAAAATAATTAAAAAATATTTCATGTCAATCAGAACATGACACGTGTTAAAACTAGTAAAATAGTATTAAAAAATAAATTTAAGCATTTTTATATTTATTAAAAAATAGCCTATTCAGGTTAGTATCATATCGAATTTACTGACAACATTGGTTTCAGTAGAACAAAGATCGTTGTTGTTGCATGAATTGAAGCCAGAGAGATATGCCAATGGTTTTGATGTGCAAAACAAGTCTGCACATGAATCAGGGGTAGATTCAAATCACTCAATGGTTAGATTTATAGATTCATAATATTGTTTGCATTAGCACATAGTTAGGGATGTGAATAAGTCCTGGTTTTAACATGCACCAGAACCATTGTGGGGTTTTCAAATCTGAATACCTTAACCGTCCAATTTAGTTCATTTATTCAAGAATATCAGGAGAAACTTGTTTAGGTTGGATAAATTTGGGGCTTAGGTCCAAGTCTGAATCTAGCCAGGCTAGATCCGATCGCATCAAATTTGGTTATAATAGACCCGAACTTTCTGTTATTTACATCTCTGGTCATGATTCCTGAGAGGTGGATGTCTGTCTCTAGCCTAATGGACGTCACTGTTTGGCAATTAGGAACTGTTGAGACTATTGGAGTCCTGAACTTGGCTGTACTTTAGATGATGCCAAACATGCCCTAAGAGGTGATCTACCAATATTGAAGATAATATGACATGGTTGTAGTCAAGACTGACCTTTCTGGTCCAACCATTCTCTTGAACTGTTTGATTCCGATTGAAAACAAAAATCTTGGAATTGGTCAGTCACAAATATCCCCAAGATGTTGAAAAATCTCACAATGTTACCATGAGATATTCACAAGCTGGAAAAAAACCCAACAAATCATGATTTTTTTCGCCCATTGCATATTATGTGAATTTATCATGACTTTTACAGTTTTTTGTTTTTAATAGGTTTCCTTTTATTTTTCTTATATTTTAAGCCGTAAGTTAATGCACCAAGAAATTATTTATATATTTCCCCAAAAACATTTTTTTCAATTTATCACAACATTTTCTTTGCTGACAACTCGAGAATTGTCACTGTGCTATTAATTATCCAGACTGCCAAGGCCATGTGCACTTGAAAGTTACCATAAATAAACTACCGAGATCTTAGGAAATCAAGAACTAGGGTAATCTACCCAAACAGCCATCGAGGGAGTTGGTTGTCTTTTTAGCAAAGTTAACCACATCTCAAACCAATCTTCTTTCTACTAAACTTTTGGTGAAACAGCATAGTCTATCACATCGTGAGCAAAATGGAATTTTTTTCCGAAAAAAAAAAGAGTTCAACACTTCAACTATTACTTTAGATAACATAAAATCAGGATATAGGCATGATTGAATCAGGATGGTGCTCATAGCTATGAAAGAATTTGGCTTACTTTAAAAAGTTTGAGAATACTAGTTTGTACTGGGGCCCACATTTCAATAAAAAAAACTTGTCCCACCCAAGGGTGGGACATCAAAATCAATCTTTTTCAATATCAAACCATGTTAAGTGATTGGTTGATGAGCACCATGCTCATGTGATCACAATATATCTATTGCTATTTGGTGGTTTATATCCTTATGGTCCTTTACGAAATTGTCCAAATCTATATATGGGACCACCTTGTCTCAACCCTATCTATAAGTTTCATATGTCTAACACCCACAAAATTTTTTGAGTCAATGGTTTTAGCTCAGCCACGACAGAAATCATGCCAAAAATGACTAAGTTCATGAACTTGAGTGTTTTCATTGTCCTTGGACTTTATCTTTATTCTTCCAACTATGTCAAACGTAACCAAGTTCATGAATTCCAACCCTTCCAATGATGATAGACTTGACGTGGACCATTTATTTATTTTTTACATATAATTTGTGTTTCTAAGGATAATCTTCAGTGCCCTCAACCGAAGCAGATTGATTGGTTCTCCTAGAAGCATCACTTTCTTTCATAGACTCCTTGCATCTCTCTCTCTCATCATACAGACATGGGTTCATATTTGGTAAAATCACAATCTAGTTTGAATCTAATGATGTGAGTTGTTTTTAAACAATCTAACCCCATAGATGTGTTCAGCATGCTTGAGTTAGTAGGAATAAACTCTTAATCATGTTTTTAAGAGTCAGGAAAAATTGATGTCTTTATAGCCATTGATTTTTGGATCACCGGAAAAACCTGTATACAGGTCAGATTCCGGCAATCCAAAAGCCAGTTTCCACTAAAAAAAAACCTATAGATCACGTCTATGGTGTTAGATGTGAGAAAACAAACCAAACAAGGGGGTTTCACCCCATTTGCTACGTCATTTGAAAATACAAATGACTGTAGCAAATCTTAACCCTACGAGTAATTGGTTCCTCGTAATATTAGGAGGGTGCAAACGACCATAAATTTTCATTTTTCTCGTTTCTTAAATCTAATCTTACAAATGCGATTTTTGTTTAGTAAGAATCAGTTGTTGGATCATCAGATTATTGAATGTAATCATTCTTTTCAAAGGCTTCAAAAATCAATATCCCACATTCTTTTACATTTTTAAGTCTCAGAAAGTCGGTCTTCTTTTAGAAAAAAAAATACAATGCAACAGCGGATTCCTAGCAAATTGGCCATGCTATTTGCGCAAGGAACAGGAAGATGAATGTTACAGATGGTGAAGACACCAAAAGACAGAGGAGGTGCGTGCATAGGGTGTGGTAGTTACCATAACCAAGAAACATGTTATAGACCAACAAGGGCTCTCCGCGTGGTTGGTAGGAGCTGTTTGTGCACGTCTCCTTGTGGTGAGACGTTGCAGGTTCAAAACCCAATGGTACGTTGAATAATAACTGGTGGGGTTTGCCTAACACCAGCTTGTCTTTCAAAAAAAAAGAAAAAGAAGAGACATGTTATGGCTCATGACAAGATGCAAAATTTGCTAGGACGATACAACAGCTACCACATCCAGTGGTTGTGGACATAGAAGCATCAATTTTATAGAATGTCCTAAAATCCAAATATGGGTAAGTCTAGGAAACACTTTCATAAGGCCCTTTGAGGTTTACATGCCATGTCATTTAAAGCCACTTCATCATGAACATGATTGGACACCTCCAAGTGGGTCCCACCCCTTCTGTGTCCCTCTTTCCATCTTCGTGCTTATCCTATAGAAAAAAAAAGCAAAATAATGAGACACTTTTTGACAAAATCCGGTTTGGATAGCAACAGCAATTTTTTTATGGTGTGCACAAGGCAAACATGTGGTCCCTCTTTTTGGCATCAAAATCCTTTTGTATGCATGACTATGAGTAACCCATGAAAAGATGGAGCAAGAAAGGGGAAACTCAGATCCAACTGCTTTGCTTAAAAGCTATTTTCAATTAAAGCTGAAACTGGGTGCATCTCATCTCCATCCTTTTCTTTTTACTCCTACCACAAATCTTTAAACTCAGGAAAATATCGGCAAGGGAAAATCTCATAATAATAATAAAAAAATCTCAAGATACATGCACACCAAAACTAGGCAAACATGTTCTTATCATGTTAATATCAGGTCAAAACCCAATATTTTCAAAATAGGTGATATTTTTTAAAGCATCACATTTTTCGGTGCAATATCATCCTTTGAAAATATTATGATAGGTTCAGAATATCGGCGATATTTGTGACTATGCTCCTACCACGAGTTCAGGATCCAGTTCCATATCCTCTATCAGAACTACATCATCCACCTAGAGGCAAACTTCGTTATGGTGATTGATGCCCTGGTCATCTTTTATCATCTCAGGTCTCAGCATATGGAAGTGAATTTGTCTTCCAACTTTGTTATCATTTAGCCTTGCTACTAGTATAAGTCGCAATCTTTTAGCTCTTTCTTAGGTCCATGAAACCCCATAAATATCTATCACTAAATTAGTGCAAGGAAATATTTATAAGAATCCATTTTTATTAAGGAAAGCACAAGAAAATGAACTGTGGGCTTTATAAATTGAAAGCAATTGGTTTGAACTTGCAATTTTATATACAGTCAGATATAAATGGGATTCACTATTATTCAAGAGTTTAACAGGTATTCTAAAAATGGCAAAGTTAGTAATATTATCACCTAAATTTCACAATTTTCAAACCCTCCATAATGAAATTGTCACGGTTTATTGATTCATTTAGCTCACCTTGTGATAAACATATAGCACAAATATAACAAAATAACAGATAAAGATATTGCAAACATAAGAAACCAATCAGTGGAATAAGTCATGCAAATATGAACAAAAAGAGTACATTTCAAATAATAATTGAGTAAACCATCAGTCACTTTGACCAATCTTCAGATTTAATTTGTTTCCTCCATCTTCCACCATGCATCTTCAGATACATATTTAACAATTGAAACAAATATAAAGATATAGTAAAAAAAAACAAAAGAAAAAGAACCAGCCATTGGATTTCTACTAGAATCTTCGTGAAGTTTCATGAGTGATAGTTTCACAAAATGCAAATAACCAGCCTTTGGTATCGCGGGAGGGCATTCCAACTGGATTTCAGAACAAACCATTAGGTACTTGCAATAGGACGTGAAATTGGACAAAACTGCACTTTTGAAAACTACCTCTGAAGCATTGTAAATAAGGTTCTTTTCATCCCTCTTATCATAATAAAAGCCATACCATAACTCATGATAAAGCATGCATAAATACTTATCCAAACTCTTGAAATTTTTTATTCTTGATAAACATCTTGCAGCAATAAACGCTCCTTAAGAGGCAATGACTAATCCAGATATGGAGTTTCTGTGCCACAACTCAGAAATGCATGTTTGGATTGATAAAGCATCAGGAGTCCTGGCTCCACAATAGATACATCAGGTTTGAAACCGTGGAGTTAGTATAAAAACCATCAGAATTGGATATCCAAGATCAGGAGTCCAATGGCCAGCAAAATCTCACTTCAATAAGTCTCCAACTCAATTATTTTCAGCACAACCTGGATTTACAAATATGTGCAAGAACCCTCAAACATGACTGACCTCTTTAAAACTTATCCACGATAGAACAAAGCAATTACTCAAGCCATTGACCGACTCTTGTTATACTTCTTGTAGTATCAAATAGGGTTTAGGATCTAGGTTTGTTTCCAAACACAACCAAACAAACCCATTTGTCTGCTGCAATAAAAGCCACAATGTCTCCAGCATTCCCGTTATAACCATACATGTTTGCTAAATTGAGCTTCTCTTAAACCTAAGTTGAATTGCCATATGAGATATGGAAGGTCTCCATACAGTTGTAAGAAATCCTGATGACGACAATGGGATATGAAAGCTAATGACATATAACTAACTTGAAGCAATCTGTTACACCTCTAAGCAAATTTGTCAAATACCTAAACAGCGGTATCGGAATAGAGCCATCTTGAACTTCAAACAGTTACACATTTAAGCCATAGGTCAAAGACTGTGCAAGTAAATTATACTAATAGATATCATAAACAGATAAGACTAATTCTATATATTATATTCAATAAAAATGACCTATAAAAACATCTTCAGCAAGGTGTTTTAATTGCTCATCCTCAACTAACTGCAGCTAATGACATACTTTGAGGAGTAACAACCGTTTCAGAAAACTGTTTAAGGGTAAAGCATGCCTGCCGAGCTTCAGCATGCATCCCCACCATAGCACAAAGAGTAGCTAACCATGAATGGGTGCCATACGAGGGATTTTCCTTTCTTTTCTGCTTCAGCTGATTAACTGCCTCCTTTGAAACACCTCCTTTGATCAAAATGATACCGAGTGTTTTGTATGTAGAATCATCTGGTAGTATGCTAGATTTAATCATGTGATAAAATGTTCCAACAGCTTCTCAAAATCTCCCAGTCGAAGCATATAAGCAAATCACACTGTTATAGCTCAGTGTCTTACTAAGAAGACCAGGTTCTTGCATCTCTTGCGCAATATGTGCTGCTTCACCGAGTCTTGCAATCTTCTTATATAGGAAAAGCACCATTTCATAAGAGAATTCATTTGCCTTCCCTTGGCACTTTAAATCTTCAAAGATTTCTTCTGCATGGCTAACCATAGAGTACTCACTATATAGATCAATCATACAATTTGAAGAATATACATCAGGTCCATCATCCGATGACTGGAGCAACTTGTATATCTCTTTTGCTTCTCTCAAACACCCAACTTTGGTGTATAGCTTAATTAAAGAGTTGTAGATAATTGAATTTCTGGTAAAACCTGCATCGTGCAACATACAAAGATATTTCCGAGCAGGCTCAACGCTCCCAGTGTCAGCAAATGGGTTTATTAGAATACCAAATACAATAATATCTGGCTGCACACCAGAGACAACCATATCTTGAAAAAGCTTCTCCGCTTTTTCCAGCTGAGCTAACCTGATAAAGCTAGAAATAATTGCACAATATGGGACACAATCCTGTACAAATCCACCCTCTTGAATTTTGCTGATGTAGCTTCTTGCTTTATGAGGTAGTTCGGCACCTGATAGTATCTGTATTAGTGAACTATATGTGCATTTGTCAGGAAGAACGCCATGAGGCTCCATATTTTCGATCATCTGACAAGTCTTGTCATACATCTTTGCTTTTCCATAGGCCTTGATCATCACATTGAACTCCATAACACTCAACCTCTGCCACTCTGAACAACAACTAAATACCTTTTCAGCTTCCAACAAGTAACGACGCTCACCATAAGGATCAACAATTGCAGAATAGCATTCGGAACTCATCTCTTCACTGAGATGAAACCTCTCAAACCAAGCCCATGATCGATCAAGCATACCAGCATCTATGTACATTCTCATCAATGTCGTCTGGATGAATTCATCAATATGAAACCTCCTTTGGTCCATTTCCATGATGAGTGATTCAACTTCTTCAACCATACGTCTATCTGAAAGTGCATACAGATGAGTGTGGTAGCTCACATGGTCTGGCTTGAGGCCAGATTCTTTCATCTTTGCAAAGTAACTCGATGCCATATTGATGTTATTATTCTTTACATGCAAAGACATGAACATGAATGGCCTGAACAGATGAATCTCAAGAATACTTTTCCATTACTGACACATGTTTCTTGTGTAAATATTGCCTATCCTCCTCTCTGCATTTGCATCCTTTCAAATGTGCCATCTTCTTAAAGTCTTTCGCTGCTTCCTCCACAAATTCCCTGTTCCCTATTTCCCAACCAACCACTTTGTTACTTATCCATCTAACTGGACCTTCACTTTGTCTGCTGCCTTTCTTTGGTAAAAGGAAGTAGCAGTGTTATCCATGACCCTGGGTGTTATATGTTCCTTGTATCTGGAAGTCACCTGAGTTCTTCGATTTTCAACAGAAGGGCATCTGCCCCTTCGATACGGCCAGGATTGCCACAAACGTGAATCATTGTATTGAAAGTGATCGTGTTGGGAACTATTCCATCTCTAAGCATCTGATTGAATACATTTGAAGCTTCTTGCAATTGGCCAGCCTTGCCATATGTATCAATTAGAGTATTATAGGTATATGAACTGTAAAATTTGAGGCAATGGTGCAGCAGTACCACTGAGTTGTGATTCCTGCATGCGATTCTTGCCATGCTGCTTTTTATTGCTGCCCTTCATTGAGCTATCAACATTGCCATTAAAAATTTCACCCGAGGACCAAATCCTTGAAGAATTGCTCTGCTTTTCCAAACTCTCTTGCTCTCTTAAATGTTTGTACAACAATCCCCATCGTGACCTCTTCGGTCTTCATCCCTCGGTCCTTCATGCTATCAAGCCACATAAGAGCTTCATCTTTTAACCCAGCTCTACTGTAAGCATCAATTAGAGTACCATATGTAGGGTTAGTGGGCATGATCCCCTGGTTCTCCATCTCTTCAGAAAGTTCGCGAATCGATCTCACAAGAATCCTGAACACAATGTTGTAATGAATAACATTCACTTCATAGCATCCTTGTTCCTTTAACCACTGAAAAATCTCAAGTGCACGTTCCCACCTACATTGCTCCTTGAGAATTATACTCATCTCCTTGCAATTCAGACTCTCTTCCCACGGCTTCAAGGCTTCGTCTAAATCCTCAATCTCATCTAGTGCTTGCAGCATCGACGGAATGAGTCCACCATAAGACAGCCCCTTACGTTTAGAAGTCCTCTCTGCATCGTTCCTGGGAAGATCTCTACCACCGTGTTTAGTTTTCTCCACTGCACCAAGAGGTACACATTCCCGTTTTTCATTTCGTGGAAGATTTATACCTCCATGAGCACACCGAACATCTACAGAATTATACTCACAATCCAAACCTCTGTTTCCCAAAGAATTTAGGCACTCACTGCCAGATTTAACAGATATAAACACACACAAACACACATCTTAAATTTCCGTTTTTTGAAGGATTTCCACGTCTAGAACAAGATTGAACCACAATACCAACATACCCACATCCCAATTTCCCGTTATTTTTAGCACTTCTAAAGTACCCAGAACTCGAATTCCCCAACAGACGATACTCATCCCGTCTTCTAACAAAATCTAACCACTCCCGTTGCGAATGCAAGCTTCCAGACTTCACCTCCATCGAGAAAGCAAGATTTGGGGAATTCCCATCGTGATAATATGAACATTTTTGCATGTATAGCTGCATCTGAGCCAACAAACAGTGCAGAATTCGTGTTTTTTCCGGATCTAAATTACCAAAACAATCAAGAAAAACTAGAGAACAGGAAACTCTGATAACTAATGGAATCAAAACCGTTGAATTTAGGAACAGCGGAAGGAAAAGAAGGGAAAAAAGAGGGATTGAAATGAGACCCTACTCTCTTTGCCGGCACGAAAAACCCTGTACCCTTTAAAGCCTCTTCAAAAAGTCCGCAACTGATAAGGGCCGCGGTTGAACTTGGGACGGATATATGGATCCGGTTGGATCGATCCACGTCCATATCCACCAAGGATTTGGTTCGGGTATAAGCTTTAGGGGTGCAAATGGATCAACTTTCTTCGGATCCTCAAACTGAATCCGACACTTTATTTCCAGATAAGATCAGGAAGGGTATTTGATCCGGATTCGAATTTACATATTCGGGTCATTTTTGGACTCGGATTGGGTTCATATCAATGTTTTATAACAGATCTATGTTCAAATGCGGAACTAGTCCAATCTGTTTGCACAATTCACATTGAATAACCTTGATTTCCATCTTCTTTTACTGGATCCAATATTACCATACATATTTTGAATCTAGATTCAACCTTACCTGATCAAATCTTGTTCAGACTCGGATTTCAGATCAGGTAAGACCTGGCCCATATCCAGTACAATTCAGTGAATCAGATCTAATCACATACTACACAATCGGGTTTGAATGAAACACGGTAATACCGAGTGTGGATCTGACTAGCTTAAAATGGTTAATTAAGTGTACTTTTACACGCCCCAAGTGGGGGTTGGCGTAGTGGGGATGGGCCTTAGCTATCATACTGGTAGTTAAGGTTCAATCCCTGTGGGCATCACCTCCTCCCACAAGCCTATGCCCAGCATAGGCCTTAAAGGCAAGGTCCTAGCCATGGAGTCCCCCCCCCCCCCCCCCCCTCGATCTATGATCTACCCATTCCCAAGCATTGGGTTTCTTCGTGTAACTAAAAATAAAAAGGTGTACTTTTACACATAATTGGATTTAGATTCAATTCATACTCAAATTCGGATTTAAGTCTAAAAACCATATGCAGAATCCAAATCAAATCGTTAATCAGATGCTCTTCACATTAAACAACTCTAAATGGATTTAATTTTGTTCAGATATCCAACCCAAGTCCAAATTGTTGAGATCACTAGAGACACTGAGCGGTATATGAGGGGGCGTTTGTGTCATCGTCCCTGCACATCTGCGGGACACCCAATGTGTGGGCCCCCACATGCTTATGTGTCATAGTTGCATGGGTACTCAATGCACCTATCTTATCGCGTACCAGGCATATCAGTACCGGATACTGGTACTAAACTAGTTTCCAAAACCATAGAAAGAAGTATCAAAAGTTTAAGAAACTTGCACCAATTACTTGAGAAAGACATACCAACTTACATAAAAACATGTTTCTATAACATTATAAATGAATATCAATTTCGTTTCTATTAGCTTTTTTTTTTTTTGCATACAAACAACAATTTCATACAATAATTAATTGATTTACATATTATGTTTATCAGTTTCAATATATATAGGTATATTTGTAAAAGTATACACTTCCTATCAACTTTTTAGAAACTTACCAATTATTTTAGAAACCATGCTAACATTTATTAGAAACCCCTATCACTATTTTTTGGAATCATATATCAATATGCGTTTCAAATAAAGGCGTAGCCAAACTTTTTAATTTTTAACATACCTGTATACCCCTTTCTGGCAACTATGTTCTGCACACCCACACAGACACAAAAACAGTGTCCTCAGGATGGACACAAAAAAATATATTTGAGGATGCAGGACAGGACGGGACAGCATGTCCTGTCCTGTTCATGAATCAAACGGGCCCTGAAGCAACGATGCTGTGATGGAGGGGGTGAACCAGCCGACTCACCAACTTCTAACCAAGTATTATTTGGTCCACAAATATCAAATCCATAGTAAAAAATATCATGATAAAATTAACATTTTTTGAACTTGTAAAATATCAGGGGCAGCAGTCTACTTCCACACTCGCCACTTGGGAGAAGAAGGTAGCATCCGGTGAATCCTAGTTGTTCAGAGTTATGCCTTTGTGAAAGGGCTGCATCACAACCCAGGTAACTATTATAATTGATCAACTTGGGGTTCCAATTTAGATGCAAAAACTACTTATTCGAATCTGGTTGTAAATCAGATAGCACCTGCTTTACCGAATCCTACTATTCAGATTGAGAAGAGATCAGATATCTCACAAATAAAGACGAGAAACGGGTCTGTTAAGGATTTAACAATCAAGCTTCCTATCCTTGGTGTATGCATTGGTGACGTCTTGAAACCGGCAGCAGATAAGATTCAAGTTCTCTCAACTCGTGTGCAACTCTCTCTCTCTCTCTCTCTCTCTCTCTCTCTCTCTCCCTCTCTCTCTCTAAACAACAGCATGCAGGACTAGGCATGTATAAACACACACTAAGGAGAAAATTAGAATCTGGTTGTTGGTTTGCAACTGTAACGCTCCGAAATTACAACTTGTGATTTCGATATCGAAAAACCTTTCAAAGATTTAAAGTTTTCACTTTTAAAAGCGACAACAGAAGACATTTAGAAATGAACACAAGTTAATAAATCCTGGGCACGTTAGCAGAAAATCTTCATTTCACATGAACAAGTACTTAAAGGAAGTAAGAAAATAAAACAATAGGTTATTAATAAAATCTGTAGTTTATTACAGAATGTGCATTTTTCCAAAGTCCAATAATCTAAAGAAAACTCCAAATCTCAGAGACAAAACGTCAGCAGAAAGAAGAGAAATCTTAAGCCATGTTGCACCACGCCATTGGCCGTTTGTGAAGTCCTACTCATCATCTGTCCATAAAATGAGTCAGTTTCATAACAAACCAGTAGGTGCACGAATAGATAAAGTAGAATAACATAAAACAGGACATTCATGAGATAAGCAGTTTATTACATTCAAACAATAAATACAATTGTAATCTATTCTAACAAGTGTAACATATGCAAAAAGCTATTGTTTGAAACATTTCAAGAAGTATAAGTCTCAATCATCTACAACTATTTAAAAAGATATTCTTTAAGTTCTGATATTAACTGGCCTGTGAGTACGCACAGACGCGAAACGTAGAAACAATCGAGACCGATCCGGGGGTTTATTATGTCAGGTGTTTTCGTTAACCCAGATGACTGACTGAGTCCGCTCCTAAGAGAACGGTCAGTGACCAAGAGAGTAAATCCCCAAAGGCATTCGTGGCCTATGGATGCATCCAACTTTTGCAGAAGTACCTAAGAGTTATCACCTAGGATAATTTATGGTAATCTCAATTCCCCTAACTTCGATGACTGGAAAAGCCGAGTCTTTTGCCCGTGGGGTAGTTGTTAACAACCTGTCCATCAGAGTTTTTGTACCATCCATCCTCTCCCTTGATGAACCGTGAAGGTCGAATGAGTACGACGGGGGTTTCTTAACCACCGCCACATTTCACATGCTCTGGTCTGTTAGACTCACCCGAGCATCTTGCCTGTGAAAGTGAGTTGTCACCATTTATGTGATCTCAGCATTGTGCTAAATGCACGCTTCGAGGTTGCTACAACTTCATCATCTAAACATCGTAACACACATGGGACATACTTGTCCAAAAGTACAATCGCACCTACCTAGAGGTACGACTACGATGAGAGGGCAACATTTAATGTCTTGTGATTCTTTTGGTTCATACATGACATGTATTGCTCTTTGAGCAATTGGCCTGTGGAGGCCGACATTATCTCATTTATATCAATAAAGTGTTGATTGCCCACTTCAAGGTAATCCATGACCTCTCGTAAAATTTATACCGTACATGTCTTAAGCTCCGGTTACAATAGCAAATTCGTGGGTTTCTCGATGGATGACTCATCACAGTATTTCATAAAAATCAGTAATATACTTGGCTTACTCAATTACTAAGAAACAGGAAGTCTCAGACAAGTCTTGGGATCGCTGTGGATTCAATCATTTCTTCCGAGTAACCGACTCGGGATACACTTAGTTGCATCTAGCAACGCATAACTAGCTCGCAAGCTTTATAAGCAGACATTCATTCTCGAGGAGTCAGCCTTGCACGAGGAAACACCTCCTCTCAAGCTTTTAGTATTTGTACCCCATTTCACACCTTTCCAAAAGGATGAAATGTGGTACGTACACCTGCACACCCTACAAGGCTTGTCTGAGGGCGGCTACAAGTTTCATCATGAAATAACAACACGACACAATAGAAAAATCACAACAGTGAGCAAGTACATAGACACAGTCATAGGCATTTCTGTAAAAATGAGTTCACCCGTATTACATACATTAAGCATGAAATTTCAGAGGAATGAACGAGAAAAACACTAACCAGACAATCATAAGTTAAATAATTCTCTAGGTAAGCAGGTATGTAAAATAACTATTCTATCTCAGAAGTCTTATATTTTATTTCATTCATCCAAAATCCTCGTGCGACTTTCCCCTACCTCGGGATGTTGTGTAGCTGCGTGCGTCTACGAGTGTAGATAATACGAGGGTCGGGCCGTGGAGCACGTACCGGACCCGTTGCGTAAATCGACAAAAGTGTGAGAGTTATTATGACATAGTTGTCAAAAAGAACAGAAGGCCAATGGTAAGACCTGCCCTGTCGGCGGAATCTGATGAGTGGCAGGGTCAAGGCTCCTGCTTAACAGAGAAAATAGAACGGTAGTGGCCCAAGACCTCTGCCCGACCAAACGACGAACAACATGGGCATCGGCCTCTGCCTGACCAAACAACGAATGACATGACAACGGATGGCAGGGGCCTTAGCCCCTGCCAGATAGAGCAGCGAATGGCAGGGGCTTCAGCCTTTGCTTGCCAAAACAACAAACGGCAGGTGCCTCGACCCCTGCTTGACGAAAACACCGAATGGCAAGGGTCTCAGCCCCTGCCTAACAAAATGGTGAATGGAAGGGACCTTGGCCCCCGACTGACAAAACAACAATGGCAGGGGCCTCGACCCTTGCCTAACAACAAAGAATGGCAGGGGCTCGACCCCTATCTGATAAAACAACTAATCGGCAGGGGCTTCGGCCCCTACCTGACGAAAACAGCGATTGGCAGGGGCCTCGGCCCCTGCCTCATAAAGCAACAAACAGCAAGGGCCTCAGCCCCTACCTGACGAAACCAAGAATGGCAGGGGCCTCGGCCCCTGCCCGAAGAGACGACAATTTGCAGGGGTCCGAGCCCCCGCCTGTCCTTCAACGGCTAAGAAGGGGGGCAACCGACCTCCCGTCGATCGACCGATAGCCCATAAGGGAGGGAAGGTGCCGCAGGGGCCGCCGCTCCCCCCCCCTCCCCCTCCTACCGGCTCGGCTTACCGGGAAACCCCAAGAGAGAAGGGGAGACGATAGGGGCCCCGCAGGCCACCTGTCGGGCCTCTGATTTACACAGAGGGAGTGGGAGGGCGCGGCAGGGGCCATGCACCACCTGTCGACCTCTCGACAAACCCTCAAGTAGAGGGAAAAGAGGGAGGGCATGACAGGGGCCATCAACCTCCTGTCGGCCTCCCGACGAGATGATAGAGAGGGAGGTGAAGGGAGAATAAAGGGGGGAAAAGGGCGTACCTGGGGGAGGATCGACGGCGTCAGCCAACGTCGGCGGTCGGTGTTGGTGGTATGCGCAGGGAAGGAGAAGAGGGTCGGCGCGAGGAGAGCGAGGAGATTCGAGAGGGAGGCATGCTTCCCCTTGCCCTCCTGTGATGCTCTTAAAGAGCTCAGGGGGGGGGGGGATAAATGGGGAAACCCCGCTGGGTTTTCCTTATCCAGTCGAAGGCGCAGGTGGGGTGCGATGCTCGGGAAGAGGATTTCTTTTAAAATCCTCTTCCTGAGTCGGGTTTGAAAACCCTAACGAGAACGGGCCTGGGTCAGGTCCAAACCCGACCCAGCCCGGGTCCAATAAATTTTTTTTGACTTGGGTTTTACATCCTACCCCTCTTAAAAGAATTTCGTCCACAAAATATATTTATTGCATTCAAGAATCAAAATACAGGTCAGAAAATTTTTCCCTGATATCGTTCTCAGGTTTCCAAGTACATTCGTCAATTCCATGATGTTGCCACTGAACCTTTACAAAGGAAACCGTCTTTGATCTTAGCACTTGGTCACAACGATCGACGATCTCCACTAGTCTTTCTTCAAATGTCAAGTCCCCTCTAATGTCCACATCATCGTAATGAATGATGTGCGATGGATCGTGAACATACTTCCTCAATATGGATACGTGAAAAATATTATGAATCCGAGCGTACTGAGGAGGTAACGCCACGCGATAAGCTGCTTCTCCAATCCGCTCCAGGATTTCGAACGGTCCAACGTATTTAGGACTTAGCTTTCCCTTCTTCTCGAACTGAAATACGCTCTTCGTCAGAGATACCTTAACAAAAACCATCTCACCAATTTCGAAGGTAAGCTCTCGTCGGCGTCTATCTGCATAGCTTTTCTGCCGACTCTGAGCGATACAGAGTCGTTCCTGAATCATTTGCACTTGTTGAGTATAGTGTTGTAGAACTATGGGTGCCTCCAGCCTTCGTTCACCGACTTCATCCCAGTAGACAGGTGATCGACAAGGCCTCCCATA
This sequence comes from Nuphar pumila, assembly GCF_984573655.1. Lineage (NCBI taxonomy): Eukaryota > Viridiplantae > Streptophyta > Magnoliopsida > Nymphaeales > Nymphaeaceae > Nuphar > Nuphar pumila. The sequence continues at coordinate 124,144,539 of NC_143256.1, forward strand.
CAAAGCTTCGTATGGGGCCATCCCGATGCTCGCATGATAGATGTTGCTATACGCGAATTCCGCCAGACTGATGTGGGAATCCCACTCACCCTTCCAGTCCATCATAGAAGCTTGAAGCATGTCTTCCAAGGTCTGAATCGTACGTTCCGACTGCCCGTCAGTTGGAGGGTGAAACGCAGTACTGAACTTCAACTTTGTGCCCAAAGCCAGCTTAAGTTGTCCCCAAAACCTCGAAGTGAATCTAGGATCACGATCGGAGATAATAGAGACCGGAACACCATGCAGTCTCACAATCTCTCTAACATAGAGATCAACGAGACTATCTAATGACTGATTGAGACGAATAGGTAGGAAGTGAGCAGACTTGGTGAGTCTATCAACAATCACCCAAATTGCGTCATGCTTCCTCCGCGTCCTCGGTAGACCGACTATGAAGTACATGGTGATATCCTTCCACTTCCATAGAGGGATCTCTATCTGCTGCATGACCCCACCGGGTCTCTGGTGTTTGATCTTGATCTGCTGGCATGTCAAACACTTCGAGACATACTCAGCCACGTCTCGTTTCATAACATTCCACTAATAACTTCGTTGTAGGTCCTTGAACATCTTCATGCCGCCAGGGTGAATGGTGTATCTAAACTTGTGGGCTTCCGCAAGAATTTCATCTCGTAAGACCGGGTCATCAGGAACCCAAAGACGTTCCTTCAACCATAAACTTTCATCCTCCTTCAGACGAAAATGTGTATCTGTCAGTATCGTTTGAGCCTTCAATTTCTCGTAGCGTGCATCTGTCTTCTGCCCATTGATGATCCTAGCTAGTAGCTCAGGTTGAGCAACAAGATGGGATAAACTGATTGAATCTTGAGTGATTGTGAAAGGTTCACAAGAGACTAGGTCTTCGACCAACCACCATCCAGCAAATAAGGCATTAATCGAAACTTCAGGTGCTTTGCGACTGAGGACGTCGGCCACGAAATTCGCCTTTCCTAGGTAGTAGGAGAGGGTGAAGTCGTAATCTTTGAGAAATTCTAGCCAATGTCGCTGCCTCATGTTCAATTCTTTCTGCGAAAATAGATATTTAAGGCTCTTATGATCAGTGAATGCCTCAAACTACTCCCCATACAAGTAGTGTCGCCATATCTTTAGTGTGAACACAACCACAGCTAACTCTAAATCATGAGTTGGGTAATTCCTCTCATGAATTTTAAGTTGCTGAGAGGCGTAAGCGATCACTTTCCCATTCTGCATCAGCACAGGCCCTAGGACTGACCCAGAGGCATCAGTATAAATCACGAATCTGCATTTACCAGAAGGTAAGGTCAAAATAGGAGCACTGGTAAGTCACTCCTTCAATAACTGAAAACACACCTCGCACTTCTCATCCCATAAGAATCTAGCCTCTTTCTTCAGCAACTTCGTCAGGGGTAACACAATTTTTGAAAAATCCTGAATGAATCGTCTGTAGTACCCAGCTAATCCAAGAAAACTCCTGATATCACGTGCGTTCTTCGGTTGCTGCCAACTGAGTACTGCCTCAACCTTTACAGGGTCCACGAACACTCCTTCCTTAGAAATAACGTGTCCCAAAACATAACTTTTTTTAGCCAGAATTCACATTTAGAGAACTTGGCATACAAATGGTCCTTTCGCAGGGTCTCCAACACGATGATTAGGTATTCCTGATGTTGTTCTCGACTTTCAAAGTACACCAAGATGTCGTCGATGAACACGATCACGAAGATGTCCAAAAATGGCTTGAACACCCTATTCATTAAGTCCATGAAAGCTGCAGGGGCATTGGTCAGTTCGAAAGGCATGATCGTGAACTCATAATGTTCGTATCTCGTCCGAAAGGCTGTCTTAAGAATATCATCATTCCTAATTCTGAGTTGACGGTATCCAGACCTAAGGTCAATTTTCGAGAAAACTTTAGCATGGTTGAGCATTCGATAGTCGATGCACAATCACAAGGTCTCGTCCTTCTTCTTCACAAAAAACACATGAGCTCCCCAAGGAGATACGCTGGGGTGAATGAATCCCTGATCCAACAACTCCTACAACTGCTTCTTGAGCTCCTCAAGCTCAGCTGGCGCCATCCTGTAAGGTGCTTTAGAGATTGGCGTCGTACCTGGTAGCAATTCAATATTGAATTCTATCTCACGAGATGGCAGAAGTCCCGATAGCTCTTTAAAAAAAATATCGGGATAATCGCGAGCAACATCCAACTCACTAATGGGAATAGGCATTAGATCCGATTGGATAACACTAACAAAAAAGGCAGTGCATCCTTTCCGCAAGAAGTTCTGCGCCTTTATCGTCGAGATCATTCGACTTGCTCGCACAGGTCTGGGAATTCTGAATTCTACTCTCGGAGAGCCTGAAGGTGATAAAACGATCTTGCCATCACGACAAAATATCTTGGCATGATACTTGTGCAACCAATCCATGCCTAGGATGATGTCAAATTTTGTCATCTCAAGCAGGCAAGTGCCACTCTGCCACAACTGCGTCCAATTCAGGTATGTAAGTGGCGCAAACTGTGTTCTTCCCAACGGGGTTATACACGTCTAAAGCATTGTCAAGTGGTTTTACAGTTATATGCAATTGTTCTACAATTTTTTCTGAAACAAATGAGTGTGCGACACCACAATCAAAGAGTGCAAAAGCTGCTTGACCAGCAACAAGAATGGTACCTTAAACGAGATTCTCTTTTGTCAATTGTTCGACCGTGGCTGCATAAACTTGACCCAGCTCCTTAACACTGCTTGGTTGTGCTCATTGCTGCTGATGATGAGGTGGTCGAGGAGGCTGAGATACGTTGCCGGTTCGCTTGAGGTCATATGTTGCTTTCTTTCGACAATCACGCATGAAATGACCCATCTTGCCACAGTACAGGCATCCGCCAGTATCCCGCGGACAAGATTGTCCTACATGAGGCCTCTTGCACTTGGGGCAGCTATCTCCAGACGGCTGCCTGGGCGGTGGATGGCCCTGCTGTCGTTGGCGCTTTGCCAGAGGGAACTATTTCTTCCCTCCCTCGGTCTTCACAGGTAATGGTGGCCGCTGCCCTGAGCCGCCAGAATAGGTTCTCTTTTGATCATCACCTGTCACTGGTGACTTTTTGGCCTGCACACTATTTGAACACTCTCAATCCTCGTTCAGTAGGGTGGTTGCTGCTACAGCCGCAGAAAAAGTCGCGGGCATACTGGTGAGAACCCTATGCCAGAGTCCTTCCTTCAATCCACGAATGAACTTCTCAGCCCACTCATGATCATCCTCGAACAGGTGGGGACAATAGCGCTCCAACCATTGAAATTTGGTGATATACTCGTTCAAACTTAAGCTGCCTTGAAACAACTCTAGAAATTCTACCTTCTTTTCCCTCGCATGAGGAGGGAAGTAGTTTACGAGGAAAGCCCTCCCAAGGAATCACCTCAGCACCCGGAAACTACACTTCACGGGTAGTGTCCCACCATTCGCGAGCGTCGTCCTTCAATCGAAAGGACCCAAACATCATCTTCTTATCGTTAGGAACAGACAACACTTGGAACACTAGTTCCACATCTTTGACCCAACTCTCCGCCAAGTCAGGGTCAACCTTGCCAGAGAAGGTAGGAGGGTCAAGCTTCAAAATTTTTTCATAAGTGGCAGTTGGTGTATTCCCAATAAGGGAACTCGGATCCTGTTGTGGGCGACCTTGGCTACGATTCGCCTCTGCCAAGGAGTTGAGGGTATCCATCATGAATCCCCTCTGCTCACGCAACTCATCAACCATGTTGTTGCTTGAGTTTCCCGTCATCCTTGAAAAGCAACCAAGGTTAAGAGTCAAAATACCAAAGAGGCACAACAAAACATAAGCATACCAGGCAAAATTATAGGTCTTTATTACGAAAGTCATTTATTTTGAATCCAACAGTGCTGGTACACAAGCAAAAAGTTCTATTCCGCGATGATAAAAGGAGTTCACGGACTCCAACAAAACTTGGTAGGTGTTACCTCCACTTAGGGATGGCTAGAGTACTGCCTAAGATATTCTCTTTTATTGCCTATGCGCCTGAATATGCGCTTAGGGGTGAAAAGAGGTGGCTCCTCATAGGAGGTCTCCTGCCCTTAGAGGGGTGTCACCAGAGTATATTCCGGTGAGCCAAGACTATAACTTGATAAATCAGTTGCAGGCGTGTATGTGGGTGATACACCACCCACTGGTTCCGCTGGAGGTGGTGGTTGCTCGCCTGCAGTCGAAATTATGATCTTGTCATCGTGCTCGGCCTAGCGGAGGCAGGAATCCATGGCGTGCCCTGATTCTCCACAGAAAACGCACTCCTCTGCTAACTCAGGGGGAACATAATCTCCCCATGACTCTTGTGATGCCTGCTGGCGCACCAGAACATGTGAAGGCGCAAATCCACCTTCTCGAGCATACACCTCAGCCCACGTTGCTGCCAAGGGTATTTGGTAGGCGGCCAGTAGTGGGAAGCCTTGCTCATCCGTAAAGGTGGGTAGAGGAGGGCGGTTAGCCCCGTAACCAGCCCCGAACATCTCCTGTCTGCCCCTCACTCTTACAGAACGGCCACACAATCTACGCGCGCCCCTACCATGACTACCACTAGAACCAGCAAACAAATCCATCTTTCAGACTATACTACGAATAAAAACAAGAATATAATTTAGTCTGAACATGCTATAAAATATCAAAGACTTACTTACAGCGCGATGGAATGCTCAATGGTCAGGATTCACCTCTTTCTAATCTGGCTTTGATACCAAGTTTTAATGCCCCAAAATTTCAACTTGTGATTTTGAAGATATTATCGAAAAACCTTTCAAAGATTTAAAGTTTTCACTTTTAAAAACGACAGCGGAAGACATTTAAAAATGAGCACAAGTTAACAAATCCTGGGCACGTTAGCAGAAAATCTTCATTTCACATGAACAACTACTTAAAGAAAGTAATGAAATAAAACAATAGGTTATTAATAAAATCTGTAGTTTATTACAGAATGAGAATTTTTCCAAACTCCAATAATCTAAAGAAAACTCCAAAACTCAGAGCCAAAATGCCAGCAGAAAGAAGAGAAATCTTAAGCCATGTTGCACCATGCCATCGACCGCTTGTGAAGTCCTACTCATCACCTGCCCATAAAATGGGTCAGTTTCATAACAAATGAGTAGCTGCACGAATAGATAAAGTAAAATAAAATAAAATAGAACATTCATGAGATAAGCAGTTTATTACATTAAAACAACAAATATAATTGTAATCTATTCTAACAAGTGTAACATATGCAAAGAGCTATTGTTTGAAACATTTCAAGCAGTGTAAGTCTCAATCATCTATAACTATTTAAAAAGATATTTTTTAAGTTCTGATATTAATTGGCCTGTGAGTACGCACAGACGCGAAACGTAGAAACAACCGAGATCGATCCGGGGGTTTATTATGTCAGGTGTTTTCATTAACCCGGATGATTGACTGAGTCCGCTCCTAAGGAGACGGTCAGTGACCAAGAGAGTAAATCCCCAAAGGCATTTGTGGCCCATGGATGCATTCAACTTCTATAGAAGTACCTAGGAGTTACCACCTAGGATAATTTATGGTAATCTCAATTCCCCTAACTCCGATGACTGGGGAAACCGAGTCTTTTGCCCGTGGGGTGGTTGTTAACAACCTGTCCATCGAAGTTTTTGTATCATTCATCCTCTCCCTTGATAAACCGTGAAGGTCGAATGAGTACGACGAAGGTTTCTTAACCGCCGCCCCATTCCACATGCTCTGGTCTGTTAGACCCACCAGAGCATCTTGCCTGTGAAAGCGAGTTGTCATCATTTATGTGATCTCAGCATTGTGCTAAATGCACGCTTCGAGGTTGCTACAACCTCATCATCCAAACATCGTAACACACATGGGACGTACTTGTTCAAAAGTATGATCGTACCTACCTAGAGGTACGACTACGATGAGAGGGAAATATTTAATGTCTTGTGATTCTTTTGGTTCATACATGACATGTATTGCACTTTGAGCAATTGACCTGTGGAGACTGACATTATCACATTTATATCAATAAAGTTTTGATTGCCCACTTCAAGGTACTCCATGACCTCTCGTAAAATTTATACCGTACCTATCTTAAGGTCCGGTTACAATAGAAAATTCGTGGGTTTCTCATTGGATGACCCATCACAGTATTTCATAAAAATCAGTAATATACTTGGCATGCTCAATTACTAAGAAACAGGAAGTCTCAGACAAGTCCTGGGATCGCTGTGGATTCAATCATTTCTTCCGAGTAACCGACTCGGGATACACTTAGTTGCATCTAGCAACGCATAACTAGCTCGCAAGCTTTATAAGCAGACATTCATTCTCGAGGAGGCAACCTTGCACGAGGAAACACCTCCTCTCAAGCTTTTAGTATTTGTACCCAATTTCACACATTTCCAAAAGGACAAAATGTGGTACGTACACCTGCACACCCTACGAGGCTTGCCTGAGGGCGGCTACAAGTTTCATCATGAAATAACAACACGACATATATAAAAAAATCACAACAATGAGCAAGTACATAAACACAATCATATGCATTTCTGTAAAAATGAGTTCACCCGTATTGCATACATTAAGCATGAAATTCCAGAGGAATAAGAACGAGAAAAACACTAACCAGACAATCATAAGTTAAATAATTCTTCAGGTAAGCAAGTATGTAAAATAACTATTTTATCTCAGAAGTCTTATATTTTATTTCATTCATCTAAAATCCTCGTGTGACTTTCTCCTATCTCGGGATGTTGTGTAGCTGCTTGCGTCTACGAGTGTAGATAATATGAGGGTCGGGCCGCGGAGCATGTACGGGACCCGTTGCGTAAATCTGCAAGAGTGTGAGAGTTATTATGACATAGTTGTCAAAAAGAACAAAAGGGCAATGGTAAGACCTGCCCTATCGGCGAAAACTGATGAGTGGCAGGGTCAAGGCTCCTGCTTAACAGGGAAAATAGAACGGTAGTGGCCCAAGACCCCTGCCCGACTAAACGACGAGCAACAGGGGCATCAACCCCTGCCTGACCAAACAACGAATGACAGGACATCGGATGGCAGAGGCCTCAACCCCTGCCAGACAGAGCAGCGAATGACAGGGGCTTCGACCTCTGCCTGCCAAAACAACAAACGGCAGGGACCTCAGCCCCTGCATGACGAAAGCAATAAATGGCAGGGGCCTCGACCCCTGCCTGACACAACAACCAACGGCAGGGGCCGAGCCTCACGAGAGTAACAAATGGCAGGGACTTCAGTCCCTGCCTGACAAAACGAGATGACAGAGGCCTCGGCCCCTGCTTGACGAAAACACCAAATGGCAAGGGTCTCGGCCCCTGCCTGACAAAATGGTGAATGGCTGGGACCTTGGCCCCTGCCTGACAAAACATCAACGGCAGGGGCCTCGACCCCTGCCTAACAACAAACAATGGCAAGGGCTCGACCCCTGTCTGATAAAACAACTAATCGGCAAGGGCTTCGACCCCTGCCTGACAAAAACAGCGATTGGCAGGGGCCGAGGCCCCTGCCTGACAAAACCAAGAATGGCAGGAGCCTCGGCCCCTGCCCGAAGAGACGACAATTTGAAGGGGCCCGAGCCCCCGTCTATCATTCAACGGCTAAGAAGGGGGGCAGCCGACCTCCCGTCGATCGACCGATAGCCCACAAGGGAGGGAAGGTGCCACAGGGGCCGTCGCTCCCCCCCCCCCTACCGGCTAGGCTTACCGGGAAACCCCAAGAGAGAAGGGGAGACGACAGGGGACCCGTAGGCCACCTGTCGGGCCTTCGATTTACACAGGGAGTGGGAGGGCACAACAGGGGCCGTGCGCCGCCTGTCGACCTCCCGACAAACCCTCAAGGAGAAGGAAAAGAGGGAGGGCACGGCAAGGGCCATCGGCCTCCCGGCGAGATGATAGAGAGGGAGGGAGGTGAAGGGAGAATAAGGGGGGAAAAGGGCGTACCTGGGGGAGGATCGACGGCGTCGGCCAGCGTCGCCGATCGGTGTTGGTGGTGTGCACAGGGAAGGAGAAGAGGGCCGGCGTGAGGAGAGCGAGGAGATTCGAGAGGGAGGCGTGCTTCCCCTTGCCCTCCTGCGATGCTCTTAAAGAGCTCGAGGGGGGGGGGGGGGGCGATAAATGGGGAAACCCCGATGGGTTTCCCTTATCCAGTCGAAGGCGCTGGTGGGGTACGGCGCTCGGGAAGAGGATTTCTTTTAAAATCATCTTCCTGAGTCAGGTTTTAAAACCCTAACAAGAACGGACCTGGGTCGAGTCCAGACCCGACCCGGGTCCAATAATTTTTTTTTGACCTGGGTTTTACAGCAACGCTCACACTTGGGAACTTTCCCCAACAATGTCTCACAAATAAGGACGAGAAACCAAACGGCTCTATTAGGGATTTAACAACCAAGCTTCCTATCCTTGGTGTATGCATTGGTGACGTCTTGAAACCAGCAGCAGATAAGGTTCAAGTTTTCTCAAGTCGTGTGCAGCTCTCTCTCTCTCTCTCTCTCTCTCTCTCTCAACAACAGCATGCATGCCTAGGCATGTAGAAACACACACACACTAAGGATAAAAAGCTTAAAATATTAGAATTTTACAGATAACTATTGATTTTCTCAAGAATTAATGCACATTCAAAGATTTCTGAACACTATACGTACAGTTTCAAAAGTGTAGTTGATACCTATCATGCACAATTTCATGAGAAACAGAATGATGGGTACACATTGACAGAAACTCATTACTGTCATCTTTCCTCAACCACATTCGAATACAGAAAACTTGTGATGGAAGGGTTTCCTAATTTTGCTAAATCCATCTAGCGATCTAGGGCTACAAAAAATGCAAAAAAGGTTGACACAAGAGATGGATGGAAGAATGGCATATTGTGAAACAGGCATTTGTAGAACAGGAATGATGCAAGATGGATCATGAAAAATCCGCCTGGAGTGTCGCAAAACAAACATAACAGTCTATTCACAAGAAATGAATGAAAAAGTCCTTTTGTACCGCTTAAAATTGCCTTGGCCATAAACTCGAACAAGGTACTTTACATAGTCCATTTTTCTCGCTCCTCTTGGAATTTGAACAAAAGGAACTAATTCGTAACAAATCCATAGCACTGGACCAACAAGCACAACCATAGCTTCATATGACATCTAGATACCTGAAACACTGTGATGAAAACCGAGTCTAATAACCCCTTATTCGATAAGCAAAAAAAAAAAAAGGAAAGATAGCACTCTCGCACAAAAAGAGGGCTGAAGAGTTTACAGTACCATGCACAGCGGCTCACCTAATTCATTTGCAACAGTAAACAGGAAGGATGATAGAACCAATAGCTGGAGCAGAGCCACTATAGACAGCAACGAACATCTGTATGTAAATTGCATATCTCAAGCCATCTTCAGAGCATGCTGCAACTGTGAAAATACTGATGGATGCATCCTGCTCATAGCTGAATTAAAGTATGATTCACCATGAATTGCGGAACATGCACGAAGATTCTCTCTTAGTATGTTCTCCAGTGATAACTGCTTTATTGGATCAGATTCTTTGATCTGAAGACAAAGGAAAGCGAAAAACAAAACAAAAAGAAATTATGATAAAGGTAGACTTCTTTAGTTTCTCTAATGAATGCACACTCTCTTGAATGATAATTGAACATGATAAGATACATTTTTGAAGTATGAACAACATGCTCAATAACAAAATCAATTTCCAATGCAGGCATGAAGACCATCAAATTTCCACATTTATACTTTAATGTATTTCCATTACCTCAAAACAACATGATTACAAGAAAGAAATTTTCAACATATAGTTCTCATATCAAGTTTGACCAATGGCAATTCCTAATGATGAGTGTAAAGAATGCCCTACCAAGCATGCTTGTGCATGCACACACTAAGAAACATATGCACCCGTGCAAATGCATTAAAACATATACACATGCATAGTACCATACACCTGCACATGTGCGCACAAACACATCAAGACCATGCAGAGAGTGAGGACACATGGAAATTAATTTATAACTCCACACTGCAGCAAAATATAGAGGGAGAAGTCACCTGTCTCCTCCTCATCTCTGTAGTTGAACTGGTACCAGATGAATCACCTTCGTTCTGGGAACCAAGAGAATCTGCATCAGCATAACTGCATGAATCAACAGATGCAAAAATGCCCAGTTAGTGTGAAAACCAGAGTTAAAGGGCAGGATTCACGTAGATAAAAATTCAATATGTACACCACAGGCAAAAAACATTCCTACACTATGCTAAAAGCTTCCCAATTAAAAATTATTCTTGAAAAGCCAAAACACGTAACAGCTCTATCACCTGGATTCCTCCTTGGCTTCATCATCATCCATGATTACACTGGTACACACACTGCACAAGTTGAAGGTTGGAATGCTTTAACTGCTTAGCTTTGTGCAGAAGAAAATTCTACGGCATCATGGTATCATGAAATCTTTTGTAACAATAATTACCTGACTATTTGTTCAAGCTTTTCAAGAATTTGGGTTTCTCTGAAGTTCAAACTAATGGCAAGAGCTAAGGCACAAGTCTTTCTTTGGATGAATGGAACATTGTCAACCTACAGAGGTAGGGGAAACTGAAGTTTTACACACTTGAAAAGATAACTATCTGATAGATCATAACAAAAGCATTTGTAACTTTCTCAATAGGAGAGAAAAGGAACAAAATAAAAAACAGAAACTTGACACCAAACAGAGGAATATTTTGGAAAAGAGATGCTTGCCAAAAGTGATACCACTTTGTGCAATTTGACAAAACCTCACAGAAACAGTTGACTCATTATGGTTAAAATCTTCATTAATACTTTTAAAATCTTTGCACTATAGATTATTATTCATCAAACAAAAGAGATTAAATATAAGAAGAAATCCACTGAGGGAAAATCTACAACATCTGGATAGCTCCATGGTATAAAACAAATTGAACACTACCATAGTTGCCAAAGCAGGAAGCAGAAGAAATAAGCAAGCTGCCATTTTGATATAGCGCTTCTGGCACACCCAAAATTACCATAATGCTTGTTCTTCTGGATAGGGATAAAAATATAAAATTCACCAAAGTGTTCTTATTTTCATAGCAAGAATGTCATGGTAATGATATGATGACGGCAACAAGAAAGCACTGGAAATTACTACTAGTTGGATTTTCGATGCCTCTGCAGAAGCGGTCCATTCTTTGGTCATTTTCAGCTCCAGAATGGTTCATGTGATGTCTTGGCTACTTGTAACCATTCATCACTCTGTAAAACTTACAGATGGTTGGTCCATCCAAGATTTTTCTTTAATGAACAATAGCAAGTGTGCACTTATAAATACTGCTGGAAAAATCAGATAAACCAAATATAAGGTTGCAGAAAAAAGTTTTCCAAATGATATCATTGAATTGAAAACAGTTCCCATGATTATGCTAGTGAGTAGAAGAAACAAGTCCTGAGAGCCGCCTGCTGCCGCCTCAAAGGTAAACAGCCTTTTGACCAAAATCTCCATCATTTCTATTCCTGGAATTGCACTAATAATTGTTTGATTTTTAGGATCTCGTGAACATCATTTTATTACTATTCATCATTGAATAAACAGCTTTCTAACCTTCTTATGGAACAAGACCTAGTTGAGGATGTCAATCGACCGAGTTTGGGTTGGATACATTTAGTTCAATTTGGTAGAAGTAGAACATATAAGAACCAATTAATAAATGGGTCTGAATCTAGTATGCAGCTTTTAGATCTGAATCCAAAACTGAATCCGAATAGAATCCAAATCATTGAATAAATAGCTTTCTAACCCTCTTATGGAAGAAGACCTACTTGAGGATGTCAATCAATCGGGTTTGGGTTGGATACATTTAGTTGGATTTGGTAGATATAAGAACCAATTAATAATCAAATTCAAATCTGGTATGCAGCTTTTAGATCTAAATCCAAAACTGAATCCGAATAGAATCCAAATCTGAATACATATAAAATGTATCCAATCAGCTATAGGACTCGGATTCAGCATTTGCTTTTCCATCCAACCTTGAATCTCAATCCAAATCCGATTAAATAAACTCTGATAATGTCAGATATGTTAGAAGAGTCCGTGTTACATAGGATATAACCATGTAGGCACTGTTGCAGCACATGGAACTTATAAATAGCCAACACACGAGTTGATAATGGATTTACCATAAATATGATGGCATACTAGTGAACAATAACTAACAGCCAAAAGAAAAAAAAAACTATCATCTCAGAAATATGAATATGACATATATAAATGACAAAAAGTAGGAATGAATGATCAGTTTACATTGTCATTCCCGATGCACCTAGGATCTGCACAAGGGATACCAGGTAGCATCTCATCACATGATTTAGTAAAATAAAGGAATGTATTAATAATTCTGACCACAAGTCAAAGATAGTTAACATAATTAGAACCAAGGAGGAGCAGGTAATGAATCAAACAAGAAAGAAGGTACAATCACATAATTATGAATATTAATGGAAAAGACAAAAAAAATCCAATAAGCAAATTATTTATTAAAGAAATTGACTCTTGAGATAAACATAATCATCTCAGTACCTTTTCAAGCCATACATCAACCAAGGAAAGGAGCACATTCTGGTCTAAGGAAATCCCAATTTGCTGAAGTCTTGCAGAAAGAGATGGTTCTGATGTCAAATGTACAAGATAGTTGGTGTTCACAACCATCAGTCTCGCCAGGATGGATCCGGCTGATGCTTTTATTGCTGTCTTGGAAGGATTAGCATCATCAGCTCCACTCAGGCATGTTATTGCCAAATTCTGGCAAACAAAATGAACAAAATAATACACCAGCTCAAAACAAAATTTCAAGCAATATACATGAACATGATGCAAGGAACAGTACCTGAAGAACCGTGTTGATAAAAGGAGGAGCATCCTTGGGAAAGCACTGCAAGTGCAACAAGGAGATTACATAAAGAACCTTTTGGCAAAAAAATTTTGCACAACTTAACAGAATTCATGCCCTTGAGACAGAAAGAAAGAAAAATTGCAAGTCAACATTGTTATAATAAGCAATCAAGCATAAATCACAGTTTTGTTAAATTGTTCAGTGTGAGAACATCACTCTCAAGCGCCATTACAGCAGCCAAACCCACGTGTAGAATTTGCAGCAAAGAGGGGAAATGTTAATCAGATAGATCATATACATCCTTGATCGCCACTCTTGGGGATAATCCTAATCTTCATCTGAATGGAGCTAACAAACAGAAGGCTGGCAAAACGGATGTCCAAGTCTCTTTGCTGTGTGTAGTTAGAACACACACACACGAGTTACTGTATGCTGGATCATATATTCATATTCTAATCTAGATTTTAGATCCTACACTTAGAACTCTAACTTCTGAAGTTTTATAGGTACCAAGGAGACCCTATTTAGACAGGCAACCACATCACAAAACAAGTTTCATCTCAAAGTGTTGTTGGGAAACCATCAAAATGCAGATTCTTTCCAATGCCCAAAAATAAGGGACAAAATAGATATCTTTGCATCAAAACACTTTTTGGTGGTCTCCAGTGCCAGCTTAAACTGAAACTACTATAGGTTGCAAGTGTGGATCATACTTAATGATGACATTCTTATCTACTCGGAGAGTGTGGAAGAGCACCGAGAGCATCTACGAATCGTATTACAAACATTGAAAGAACATCAGCTCTATGCTAAGTTCTCAAAGTGCGAGTTATGAATTGATAGGGTGATGTTTCTCGGTCACCTGATATCCGAGAGAGGCGTGGAGGTTGATCAAGCCAAGGTAGAGGTCGTTTTGTCATGGGAGCAACCGAAGACGGTGACCGACATCAAGAGTTTCTTGGGATTGGCAGGCTACTACCATTGATTCATTCAAGACTTCTCGCGTATAGCGACTCCTATGACTCGATTGTTATAGAAAGGAGTAAAGTTCGAGTGGTCACCTCGATGTGAGGACAATTTTCAGGAGCTGAAGAAAAGGTTGACCACGACACCCGTTTTGACATTGCCTTCTGGGATGGGTGGTTTCGTTGTGTATAGCGATGCTTCGAGGACCAGACTGGGTTGTGTTCTCATGTAGCACGGAAAGGTTATAGCGTATGCTTCTAGGCAACTCAAGGTGCATGAGAAGAATTACCCCACACATGACTTGGAGTTGGCAGCAGTGGTTTTCACATTGAAAATTTAGCATCAATAACTTTATGGGGAATAATTTGAGGTTATGTCCGATCACAAGAGTCTCAAGTATATTCACGCAGCGTGATTTGAATTTGAGGCAACGTAGGTGGTTAGAGTTCCTGAAGGACTATGATTTCTCCATCGCTTACCATCATGGTAAGGCGAATGTAGTGGCAGATGCGCTTAATAGAAAGGCATCAGTTACAACAAATAGCATGATTGGACGCAGTTGGGATCTGGTCGAGGAGTTTGTCAAATGGCAGCCGTTTGCGGATGACTTCGGATGCATCCTTTGTGCGAGGATGCAGGCAAGACCAGAGATCATAGATCAGATCGAGGAGCTCCAGTCAATCGATCTGGATTTTGAGAAGTTATTTTAGAGTGCCTAAAAGTCAGAGGCACAGTTTCGCAGAGAGGAGGACAAAACCATCATATTCGGAGACAAATGGTGGGTTCCGAAGGCGCTGCGGGAGGAGCTGATGAGTGAAGCTCACAGGTCTAGATATTCTGTTCGCTTTGGTTCCACCAAGATGTTTAAAGATCTTCAGCGGACTTACTGGTGGAATGGGATGAAGCGGGACATTGCGGAGTTCGTGTCCCAGTGTCTCACCTGTCAGTAGGTGAAGATCGAACACCAGAGACATGGTGGACTTCTGCAGCCACTTGAGATCCCAAAGTGGAAGTGGGATGACATCTCGATGGACTTCATAGTAGGGTTGCCTAAGACCCGACGACACCATGCAAAGAAAAATTGGGTGATTTGTTTTCCAAGATATTCATGGGCAATCGATTTATGACATAGACTGTTGTATGAAAGGCCTCTGCCCCCAAGGTAACTGAAAGATTACTATCATGCATCATGCTCATTGCACTTTTGACAATATGGTGATGCTTCCGTTCAGCAATCCCATTCTGTTGAAGTGTATGGGGGCAAGACACCTGCCTACTTATTCTATTTGTCTGGAGGAAATTAATAGTCATTTGAAGAGAACTCACCCCCTCCATAGTAATATTCTCAGAGAATTTATTTTGAACAAAGGTATGAAAATTCTGAAACAATTTGAAGGTTTCAGATTTACTTTTCATAAAGAAGATCCATGTATATCGAGAATAGCTATCAACAAAAATAAGATAATATCTAGTGCCAGACATGGAAGGAACTGGAGCGAGACCCCAAACACCAGAACATATAATTTTAAATGGTCTTGAAGCTCTTTTATTAATAGAATGAAATGGAAGAACATGACTCTTACACTAAAGACCACTAGAACATTTTTTATTATCGACACTTAAATTCAGACTTGACTTGGGAATAAGACTGCTTGAAACAAGCTTATCAATAAAACGACTACTACAATGACCCAGACGACCATGCCAAAGATTCAGCTCAATACATTCAGAAATATTAAGAACACTCTCAGGAGAAGCTGAAGATGATGATGTGAGCTTCAAGATGGAATCAACAGGTTGAACACGAGAGGAAGGATTCTCTTGGAACGCGTTCATATTCTCTTGTTGTTTTCCTTCAACGAACGCTTCTCTCGTGTGAGGGTCCTTAACATGAGCAGAAAAAGGAGTAAACTCGACTGAAGCATTAATGTCATCGACAAGTTTAGAGACTGAAACAATATTTTTCTTGATATTAGGAGCATGAATGACATTTGAAAGAGCAAGAGAAGAGTTGGACATAGGAATTACAGAATTTTCAATGTACGAAATATGGTGATGAGACTCATCTCCAGTGACTATTCTTGTCTCCAATTGTTTTCCTCGATTTTGCGTGTTATACCAGCAATTTGCTTTGATGTGCCCCCTTTTGTTGCAGAGAAAACATGTAGGTATCCTCCTTTGCCTTTGCAGATTAGGAGGCATACTGGAAGTAGGTAAAATTCCACGGGTTCCTTGTTCATTCTTCTCTTGACCTCCCCTTTCTCAGGATTCATACCTACCAGGTCCTCGACCATAAGTAACACCTGTGGCAAGGACCTCATGTGCTCCAATGAGGTTGTGAATACCTTCGGAGAATCCCTTCAAGGTCATCTCATACTAGAAGAGCTTAGCACGAAGGTCTTCAAAAATAAGTATGGCAAACACAGCAAAGAAGTAACCATCATGTGATAATCGGGTCCCAGCCCGCTCAAAGTCTGTTGCACCATATCTTTGTCACTGACCGTGCAACCCACGATGGCCAACTGATCTGTGATAGTCTTCATTTTGTTCAAGTACTCCATGACCATCATGGAGTCTTTCCTCAACATTTGAAACTCTTTCTTTTAAAAATAAAATCTAGCCTGAGAAACTTGAGAATATGTCTGAACAAGACGATGCCATAACTGCATAGCTAAGCAATCATTTGGGATTGCCACAAGCACCTCCTGTAACAGAGTGAAAGTGATGTAGGCAACCAAAGCCTGATCTCGCTTTATCCACGATACATACTCTGGATTTCTAACAAATGTAATTGAAGTTTCACCCTCCCCATTCTTGCCTTCTTGTGATAAGAACTCTGGAGGGACAGGAACAGAGCCATCCAGATGTCCAGAAAGATCCTGACTCCTTATGAATGGGATGATTTGTCTCTTCAAGGTTAAAAAGTTGGAATTGTTCAGTTTCTCAGACACAAGCTAACTGAGAAAGTTGGAAGATAGGCTAGATTGCGAAGATGGAAATGAATCCATAGTCAATGGGTGAAAAACGAGAAGGATTAAGAGACCAGAAAGAGAAATCACTTTTAAAGCAAACAAAGTAAACTTAGAACTCGGTTGCCTTTTTTTTTTTAACCTGTAGACCCGAGACAGAAAACAGAATATGCAGTAAGAAAGAAAAGAAACTGCTCTAAAAGAAATATGGATCAATCAGTAAGAAGGCACGTTAATGTGAAAATAACGTGCTTTCTTTAACGTATTTTCTTTCTAAAAGGGAAAATTCCAAAGTTGAGAGGTAGATAGAGTGATATTAATCAATCAAGGAAGTACAACGAACGTCTTCAGGTCAGATTCATATCTGACGTCAATATGAGGAAAGATAAGGAACGGGTTTGATGTGATTTCAAACTTTGAAATCACGCAAATATGAATTCTGATTTGTGGGGTTAGAAAAGATTATTTTATGGGTGAAATCAGAAAAGAATATGTTGTATGAAGAAAGGAATAGAGAAAGAGGAAACAAATAGGATAAGAAGAAATCGTTGGATTGTGAAGAAAGGAAGAGACGATGGGAACCGAGAGAAAAATACCTTAGAGAATAGCAAGGAGGCTGGACACGATCTTCAAGGGATCTAATGCTCTGATACCATGTTAGAAATGGTATCCCACCTTCAAACACAAGAGGAAGAGAAGTAGAGAGGGGGAGAGATGTCGGTGGCTGCAGAAAACCCAAAATTAGGATCTGCGGTTTTCTTCATTAGATATATACACGTACACTTTAATTAGGGTATAGAAACACCCTTTACACAAAGTATGGAATTTACAACATGTCATTAATGATCATGTGTTTAAATACAACTAAAACAGATTGGGTCTGGATCCTGAGATCCAGTTGTGACACAGGAACAATAACTATGTTGGATCAAAAAGGCCTATTTGTCACTTTTGCAATGAGCCGGGTCACATTAGACCTCTTTGTCCAAAACATAGAAATAAGGTGGCTTCCGTAGAAGAATCCACGCCAAAAAAAGAGGAAGATTGCAAAAGTGGAGGAGAACTAAAAGACACACTTTGTTAATTAACTATGACATTTCAACCAAATGCTCAAATCTTCATTCTCTACATCGGGTGCCGCCTTGCCTCCTCTTTCTATCCTGGTGAGTGCTCATGGATTCTTGACTTGGGCCACATGAGATTACTTTATCCGATGTATGCACTAACCCAAATTTGCCTTGTGCTTCCATCGCTAATGGAACATCTTTAAACATTAAAAGTATTGAAAATTTAGATTCTCAAAACTTTTTTGTTCCAAAAATTAGGATTGTTCCTGAGTTGAATTTAAATCTTTTTTCCATTTTTTAAATTACCGACCATGGATGCAAAATCTCCTTTTCATCTAAAGTTGCTTTGTGCAGGATCTCCGATCCGAGAAATGGATTGGGCAAGGCCATAGGAGGGGTGATCTCTATTTCATGGATTCTTCATCTCTTCCACCAAAGTCTTTTTATAATTATGTCAAAGATAATGATATTGAAACTTGGCATAAAAGACTTGGACATCCAAGATATTAAAAAATGTATCTTTTCTTTTTAAGGAAAAATTTTGTAAAGAAAAATATATGGTTTGCAAAGATTGTATACTTGGCAAAATGAAATCTATCCATTTTTCAAATAGAACTTTCATCTCTAAAAGATTGTTTGAGTTAGTGCATTTGGATGTTTGGGGTCCTTTTTCGGTTATATCGAAATGAGGTTATTCATATTATGTGACATTTATAGATGACTTTACTAGATATATATGGGTCTACTTTCTCAATTTTAAATCTGATGTATTTTTTTTAAAGAATTTCATATGATAGTCGAAAATCAATTTCAAAGTAACATTGCCACACTTAGATCCGATTCGGATGGAGAATATTTGTCAAAAGAATTTCAAAACTACTTAAAACAAAATAAAATTTGCCATCAAGGGTCTTGTCCTAGAACTTTCCAACAAAATGGGCTAGCGGAAAGAAAACATAGACATATTATGAAAACTGCTAGGAACCTCCTTATTTCTAAGAATATTCCAAAATCTTTTTGGGCCGAAGTTGTTTTGACTTCAACACATTTAATAAATTGAATGCCATCATCATCCTTGCAAAATATTACTCCTTGTGAAAAGTTATTTAAAATAACACCAGACTTCAAAAGATTACAAATTTTTTGTTGTAAATGTTTTGTACTACTATACAAAAAAGATAAATTATCCCCAAAGGCCATTGAATGTGTCTTCATTGGATATGGGGAAAAACAAAAAGGATATAGATGTTGACTTTAAAAATAATAAACTTTATGTTTCTAAAGATGCAACCTTCTTAGAAAGTGAGAATGTCTTTGATCAAAGAAATGAAAAAGAGGAAGTAAACTATGCATTTTTATTTGATCTCATTCCAAGGAATGATAATGAGACTTTGAATAATGATAATGTTGATGATAACCATCCCAGTAATGAGAGTATAGAACCTTGTGATTATCATATTATGGACAGTGATATAGCAGATGAGAGATCTACTGAAGGCATGCATGTTTATACTCGGTGTGAGGAAAATAACCCTCAAAATGTTTTAGAAAAATACTCTTCTCCCGAAGAAGAATCTTTAGCTAAAAATTTAGAGATTGACCATAATCCTTCTATAGAAGAATCCAACCTTAGAAGATCTAGTCGTCCTTCCATTCTACCTAATAGGTTTGTGTCTTATGACCCCTTGTCTCCACGCTATAGATCATGCCTAATAGCATTACATTCTTTTCAAGAATCATCTAATTATAATGAAGCTAAAAACTTATCTCATTGGAATGAAGACATGAAGGTGGAATTAGATGCCCTTATGAAAGCCAAAACATGAAAAATAACTACTTTACCTTTAGAAAAGAAATTGTAGATGAGTGTTCAAAGTTAAACCAAGCATATTGAAATGGATTGCCAACAACCACACCTTCCATGAGCGTACCAAGCATATTGAAATGGATTGCCATTATGTACGAAACGAATATTTGAAAGGAATCATCAAGCTTCCATATGTTACTTTTGAATATCAACTTGCCGAGTGTGTTTGTATGCCCTTAGTTGTTTTGTATTCTATGTCACACAGACTCTTCTAACAGGGCACCGCACCCGCACCCAGGCAGGTGCGACACTTGGACACAACTTCCTTTGTGTTAGGTGCTATGTCACACGAACTCGGCTCCAAGGTCGACGCACCCGCGTCGACACGCACGGACACAGGTGCGGCTCAGACTCGGTCAACCCAACCCTGGGTGCGGTCAACGCACCCAGGGTCATTTTGGTCCATTTTTTTATTTTTATTTTTAAAATTTCTGGGCTACAGAATTTAAGGAAAAAACCCCCTCCTGTAAGGAAAAAAAACCCTGAATCAGGCTTCACAACTCATCACTTGTCCCCTAATGGGCACAACTTTGATCGAGTCTTATATATATATATATATATATATATATAGCCGAGTCCCCGTGTCCAAAATTTTTGAAATTGCGCCGCACCCGTGTCACACCCGCACCCGCACCCATATGACATAGGTTAGGTGAAGTCCGCCACACTAAGGTCCATTTCTATCCAAAAGTAGATTCAGTTAACCCTAATCAAGTCCATTTTTATCTATATTATATATATACATAAATGCACACACATACACGTAGTGTTAACTTAAAACTATTAAAATTTATCTATATATATATATACCCTCCCCGCACCCCCGCATCCAAGTTTTTTTAAAGTGCCACATCCGCACCCGTACCCACACCTATGTGACATAGCTTGTATTTGTTTTCCACTCATCTCATTACAAATTTATGCCCATAAAACCATAATACAAGAATAAGATGGAAATCCAATGAATAAACTATGTAAATGATAAAGCACAAATTATAAACAAAGTGTAGCTTTGATCCTTTCAGAGCAAGAGGTAAGGAGTGAAAAGGCATCAATTTCATTTATTTAGTTATGCAAAGTGGTGGGAAAGTCCTTAACAATGGTTACACAAAAGGTGCAGATATGTTGACAATATGACCACCACTTAGTGACTACAGGAAAAGCTCTCTCTCTCTCTCTCTCTAATATATGTATGTGTGTGTGTGTGTTCTCGTCATGAAATTTGTTAATGGGATTTTCTGTGCAAGTGAAAATCTCATGGTATATTAAAAAATTGCTTTTCTTGAAATCATTATACATGAACTTTAAAATGCAAAAAATACATGCAAATTTTTGGTAAATTTAAGAAAATGTATCAATTTGAAAAAGTGTTGTGATCATGTTAATATCATGAAAAATTAAGATGTACATATGAGTGATATTTAGAAATATTGTGTTTTCTCTATGAGTGTTTAAAAGTATTGAGAAAAATCATGATATTTTCAATGATATAACTCTAGACTGGGCCTTAGTTTAGAATCTAGATTTTTGACCCTGGCCAAAAGATTCATCTTCCCACAAGATTCCAATGCCATCACCTGTACACAGAAGGTCTACCCAGCCTCGACACCCTATTGATAGGTGGGTTAGTTATGAGAACTTCACAATGGATTTTCAACTTTTCTTAACCGCCTTGGGCAAAGAAGATCAACCCACCACGTTTTATCAAGCAGTAAATTCTAAAAGATGGATTGAAGCTATGAACGAAGAAATAGAGGCTCTTCATGAGTGTGGCACTTGGGATATAGTTCATAGACCACACAATCGAAATGTGGTTGGTTCAAAGTGGGTGTATAAGATAAAGTATAAGCCGGATGGTATTATCGAGCGATACAAGGCTCGACTGGTTGCCAAAGGCTTCACACAGGAGCCAGGACAAGACTATGATGAGACCTTCAATCCAGTCGTGAAAATGGGCACTATCTGCATCATATTGTCATTGGCTATTGAGCATCAATGGACTCTCAGTCAACTGGATGTAAAAAATGCTTTTCTCCATGGAACTCTGAAGGAGGAAGTATACATGGAGCAACCCACTGAGTATGCCAAAGGGAACTCCAAAGAATATGTGTGCAGATTAAAGAGAGCTATATATAGTCTGAAATAGGCATCTCGATCTTGGTTTGACAGTTTCTCTCTTGAAGTAAAAAAATATGGTTTTAGTCGGTCTCTTCTTGACCATTCCCTTTTCATATTCAAATGCAAAGATATAGTTACCCTGTTATTGATATATGTTGATGACATTATCATTACAGGTAACTCTAATGAACATATTGAACAGGTCAAAGAACTTTTGAACCATAGATTTAAGATGAAAGATCTTGGTAAACCGCGATACTTTCTTGGAGTAAAAGTTGATAGGACTCCTGAAGGTATGACACTTACTCAACATAAGTATACTGTTGATGTTCTTAGCAAGGCAGGTATGACAGATTGCAAGCCTCTAAGCACACCCAGTGTACTTCATCAGAGACTAAGTTCCCAAGATGGAGATTTGTATGAGGACCCTACAGGATATCACGGGGCAGTTGGAATGCTTCAGTATCTTACCTTCACTTGACCTGACATTGTCTATTCGGTCAATCAGGTATCTCAGTTCATGCATGAACCACATATGAAAGTTGTTAAATGCATTCTTCGATATTTGAAGGGAACTATTGGCGATGGTCTTATGTACAGAAAGAGTATGCATGACCATCACATGCATGAACTTCTTACACCGATGCAGATTGGGCAGGAGATCCAGATGAGCGTAGATCAGTCTCAAGATACTGTGTTTTCATTGGCCTAAATCTTGTCTCCTGGAGCAGTAGAAAACAAAAGGCCATAGCCAGGTCGAGCACAGAAGTTGAATACAGATCAATGGCAGTTGCAACAGTCGAAGTGACATGGATCAGACACCTGTTGGCAGAAGTAGGAGAATCGATTTCTAAAAGCATTCTCTTGTGTGACAATCAAAGTGCTATCAACATGTCATTCAATCCCATCTACCACAATCGTGCCAAGCATATTGAAATTGATCAACATTTTGTAAGACAGAAGGACGAAGAGAAGGAAAATGAACCAGAATACGTTCGGACTGCTGATCAAGTTGTTGACTTGTTTACAAAAGGACTTATCAAGGACATATTTTGGATGTTAAAAGGCAAGTTGTTCATGGTTCAAAACCATGTACAACTTGAGAGAGGGTGAAAAGATGTCACGACTGGGTCTGGATCTCAGGATCCAGACCCAATCTGTTTTAGTTGTATTTAAACACATGCTCATTAATGGCATGTTGTAAATTCCATACTTTGTGTAAAGGGTGTTTTTGTACCCTAATTAAAGTGTACGTGTATATATCTAATGAAGAAAACCGCAGGCCCTAATTTTGGGTTTTCTACAGCCACTGACATCTCTCCCCCTCCCTACTTCTCTTCCTCTTGTGTTTGAAGGTGGGATACCATTTCTAATGGTTCCATGAGCCATTTTGCCTCCCAAATTGTAGAAGTCTATATGATCTAACATTGTTTTCGGGGCTAGATACGACCATTACTTCATCTCCTCTTTTAGCCATGCCAAGACGAGTTTCTTCTTGGCATACTTCGGCAATGACATCTTCTAAGGAAAGTGAAGATGTCCTATAAAGGAGAGAAGATCTTGTTCAAACTCTGAACGTAATCCATACAAAAATTGTTTGTTTTTTTTATTTGTTTCCGCCTAAGTTTCACGTCTTCAGTGGCCACCCACTTAGGCTCTAATAGTGCAAATTCATCCCAAAGAGGAGATAATGCACTAAAGAAATCACGGACACTCATGTCTCCTTGCTTGATTCTACTTTTCTCTTGCAAGTAATATTGTTTTGCAAGATCTTTTTGAGTGTACGTACATTTCATAAACAACTATGCTTCATTTGCCTTTCTAAATTTGGCAATATTAGCACAAATTTTCATTTCAACATTATTCATGAACCATGCAAGAATCTTAGCACGATTACTCTCCCAATCTTCTACTTTTGAATGATGATATTTAATGGCTTTGGATCGAGCATCTCCTTCAAAAGCCTTTTCTTGATCTCCTTTAAGTTTGGTAAGCTTGAGTTGAGGTTCGGAAATTGTGCACATCATGTATCCCCAAAGACTCTTTCCTTTGAAGTTCTCCATAGCGGAGGCCCACGTCATGCAGTTGGTACCATTGAGTTTGAAGGAAAGGTCAATCTTTTGTTCATGCCCCATTTGAATGATAGAGGAAGAGGAGAGAAATGTAGAAGGCCACTTGCAAGTACCACGATCACACATACACTTTTGGAAGCTTCTTCACGAACATGAACACTTTTCTCAAGATCGAGAGCTTTGATACCATGTAATGAGATGAGCGAAAAACAAATACAAGCCAACTAAGGGCATACAAACACACAATATAGTGTGCACAACCACAAATCCACTTAAGGATAACACAATAAGCCAACTAGGGATTGCAACACAATGTAAAAAAAATATAGATTTTATTGATAAAATGCTTAGTGAGAAGCATAAAATAAATGGGGACAATGTGTCCCTATTTATACACAACATACAAGAGAGAGGGAGCCTTGGGAGCTCCCATAGAGACATTGGGAGCAACCCTAATGTCTCTACGGGTAATCCCCATAGAGCCCCTTAAGGCAATAAAAATACATTTATTTAAAAAAAAAAGTAAAAAACTATCTAACTAACCTATTCCTATTGAACTAACTTAGTTACATAATATGAAATGATCAAAATGCCCCTATTGGGTATTATATATATTCTTTCATATTTTAAGAATATATATATATATATATATACATATTTTAACAAAATTTGCATTATCGAGTTCTGACACAGTATTTATCTTATACGGACATATTGACAATTGGGAGGAGATTGTGAAATATGCTGCCAGAAGTTGTGTCATGCACAAGCAAACAGGCAAGAAAGAAAAGAGGAAAGAGAGAATTTGAAAATTGAATTGACGTTTTACCCTTATAGGGTGGAGTCTTTTCCTTTTTATATTAGTGTGGGGTTTTTACAATAATGCCTCTTTACAATGGAAGGAATACATGAATGATACAACCCTAATCGGGTTTGGATCTAGACCCAGATCCAAACCTGGATCTAGTATAATCTTAACATGCCCCTCAAACTGTGCATGGTTAAGGACCATGGACAATTTGGACTTCAAATATCAATGACGATGTTGAGTAAGGGCCTTAGTAAAAAAATCAGCTACTTGGTCTTCTCCTCTGATGAAAATGGGCTAGATATCTTTTGACTCCACCTTCTCTCTAACAAAGTGTCGGTCTATCTCCACATGTTTCATTTTACTATGTTGCACCGAATTTGTAGAGATAGCAACTGCACTACGATTATCATAATATAATAACGAGCAGAAGATATGTTGACTCAAACTAAATAAAATGTGTTTGATCCATGCAACTTCTACAATAATTGCAGCGATGGCTCGATATTCTGCTTCAGTACTTGAATGAGCGTCAGTCTTCTACTTGCGATTGGCCCAAGATATAAGATGAGAACCTAAATAGACTCCATACCAGTGACTGATCTTGTAATCGGATCATGAGCCCAGTCAACATCAGAATATGCAATGATCTTAATGGATATTTGGGAGTTATTGAATCAAGTATGACATATATAAGACCGTATGAGAGAGTACCTTTGATGTATCGGAGAATTCTCTTTACGACCTCCATATGTTTCACTTGGGGCTTATGCATAAACTGTGAAACCCGATTCACCGAGGCTTCAACAATGCTGCGATATTTTTCTGGTTCCGAAAAATCTTCATCATCAAAAGATAGATTGCCCAGTTGAGTATTCACAACCATAGGAGTGTTTACGGGCTTGCATTTCAACATACCACTATGTTGAAGGACGTCTTGGGCATACTTGTGTTGCGATAAGACAAGACGATATGGTTGCTAGTCAACCTGCACTCCCAAAAAGAACCGAAAAAGACTCAAATCTTTCGTGTGAAATCGACAATGGAACATAGATTTCAGTTGCACAATCTTGGCTCCATTACAACCTGTAACGATTATGTCATCCACATAAACCAAAACAATAGTGAGATCTGATTTGTCGCAGTGGACAAACAAAGAGTAGTCACAGTGTCTTCGCTCAGACCCAAGAGAGTGAACAACAGTGCTGAATGTATCAACCAGGCCCGTGATGCATGCTTAAGTCCATATATAGCTTTCTTTAACTTGAGCACAGTGAGGTGTGTGTCTCCCTCAGGATATCCAGATGGTTGCTCCATATACACCTCTTTATACAGATCACCATGGAGAAAAGCGTTCTTGACATCCAGTTAGAAGAGGTCTCACCACCCATTGGAGATACCTAGAGATAAAATGATTCCAATGGTGCCCATGTGAACTACTGGGCTGAATGTTTCAACAAAATCTAACCCATGTTCCTCAGGATAGCCTTTGGCTACCAACCTTCTTTGAATTGTTCAATGCTATCATCTGACTTCCGTTTGATTTTATACACCCAGGGACATCCAACGACATTCTTCTCAACATGCCTGGACAACATCCCACGTACCACATTTATGAAGAACTCTAAGTTCTTCATTCATAACATCTCTCCACCATGGGTTTCAGATAGCTTCAGCAAAAGATCTCAACTCTTGAATGGTATCGAGTGCTGTAGCATAAACCTGAAAGTCCAAGGAAAAGGTTTCATAACTAATCCATCTATCGGGAGGATGTCGGATTCTGCTGGACGTGCATGTAGAGACACTTTGTTGCGGGATTGGGATTGGGTTAGCATATGTAGGACCCGGAGAAGATGATGCTGAAACATGTTCAGATTCATAGGGAACTTGTTCATGAATCGGATCAGCAGGAGACGTTGCTGATTGATTGACCAATTCACTATGCAGGGCAGCATGTCCAACCCAGGCAGTAGACTGCAATGTGTGTCTTCTACTGTATACCTGCTGAGAGAAAACCTGCTTTGCACATTGATTCAGCTGCAGTCGTGTTATGGACTGCATGTTGTATTTTATGTGTGGATGGCCAGAAGGACTGCAGTGAAATGTTGTTAGAAGACAATGATCCATTTCCGCTCACGTGTTCTTGAAAAACAACATGGCGAGAAACAATAATTTTATTTTTATCATGATCAAAGCATCTGTAGCCCATGTATTCATCATCATGTCCGATAAACTGGCACATGATGCCCTGGGAGATCATCATTGTGTGAGAAATCAGATGTGGGAGTCACCTTACTATCGTAGCAAGAGATAGAGAGAGAGGTAAGAGGGAAGAGAGAAAAAATGTTGGGCGGCAATGATGTCTTCTCCCCTTTCCATTGATATTTATATGTTGTATGAGTGGTACAATACAGTACAATAGTACAATACAGTACAGTATGCTGTACAATACGGTACAATACAGTACAGTAGTACAATACAGTACAGTATGCTGTACAAGTGGTACAATACAGTACAGAAATATATTCATTTACATATACATATTTAACAGCCTCCCTCAAGTTGAGGATGATCTTCAATCATGCTCAACTTGCCCTTAAGTAACCAAAATTGATGACTAACCAATCCTTTGGTGAAGATGTCTGCTACTTGGTCTTCTGATCTGACATACGAAGCCTCAATTTCTTCTGTTTCAATCTTTTGTCTAACAAAATGCTGATCAATCTCAATGTGCTTCGTGCGACAATGATGAATAGGGTTAAAAGAAATATTAATGGCACTTTGATTATCACATAAAAGCAGAGAGGAAGAGATAGGTTCATTCAACTCTTGAAGAAGATGCCGTACCCAAGTGACATCAGCTGTCCCTGCTGCCATTGCCCTGTACTCTGCCTCAGTGCTGGATTTAGCAATGGCCTTTTGTTTCTTACTACTCCAAGTGACAATATTTGGGCCAATAAAAACACAATATCCTGAAACCGACCTACGCTCATCAGGGTCCCCACCCCAATCTGCATCACAATATGTAAGTAAACGGTGTCCTGTAGTGAAGCTTTCATCTTTGTGATAGAGTAATCCATCTCCAATAGTCCCTTTCAGATATCTGAGAATACGCTTAATACATTCCATATGACAATCAGTGGGAGCATGCATAAACTGAGATGCTTGATTTACAGCATAAGCAATGTCAGGTCTTGTAAATGTAAGATATTGCAACATACCAACAATGCGGCGATATAAAGTGGAATCATGATATAATTGGCCTTCTTTTGCACTAAACTTATGATTTAAGACAGATGGGGTGCTGAGAGGTTTACAATTAATCATACCAGTGGTGTGAAGAATGTCAAGAGTATACTTGTGTTGACTTAGAGTGAATCGATCATCTTGTCTATCGACTTCAACTCCCAAGAAGTATCGCAATGGGCCTAAGTCCTTCATCTTGAATTTGGCCATGAGTAAAGACTTGACCAAGGCAATATGTGCATCATCACTCCCAGTGATAATGATGTCATCAACATATATAAGAACCCAAGTAGTAACATGATCATTCTTATACATAAATAAAGAATGATCAAGTATACTCTTAGAAAAGCCATGCTGCTGAATTTCCATGGAGAAACTCTCAAACCAAGACCGAGATGCCTGTTTTAAACCATAAAGAGACCTTCTCAATTTACAAACCCATGTAGCCGCATCATGTTCACTATATCCAGGAGGTTGCTCCATGTACACCTCTTCCTTCAAGTCCCCATGTAGGAACACATTCTTGACATCCAACTGGCTAAGAGACCAACCATGCTGAAGTGCCAAAGTGAGGATCACACGAATGGTGCCAATTTTGACAACAGGGCTAAAAGTTTCCTCATAATCTTGCCCATATTGTTGTGTGAATCCGCGTGCAACAAGGCGAGCTTTATATCTTTCAATGCTACCATCTGGTTTACGCTTGATCTTGTAAACCCATTTGGAACCAACAACATTTCTATCAACAGGTCGAGGAACAATATCCCATGTATGACATTCATGAAGTGCTGCCATTTCTTCGTTCATAGCTTCAACCCAAGCTCGAGAATGGGCTGCCTGATGGAAAGTAGACGGCTCTTTCTCTTTGGCCACATTGGTTAGAAACAACTGAAAGTCAAGAGAAAAATTGTTGTAACTAACCCAACGATGGATAGGATGCCTTTCACGTGTGGATCGTCGAAGAGGGGGAGCCTCGTGAGATGGAGTTGAAGGGGCTCCTCGACGGGCATAAACCAAACCTGAAAATCGTGAAGGTGCATCCTGGATGATGGAGTTGTCTGCTTCAAACTGAATTGGTTCATCAACAACAGGATCTCTGATAGAGTCATATAGCAAAGTATCACAAAGCCATGGATCATAAGTAGTTTGCTCATATACCTGAGAAGTATCACAAGTGCTGAAATGGTCATCATCAAAAACAACATTTCTAGAGACCTTAATCTTACCCAAAATAGGATCATAACATCTATATCCTTTATACCCATCGGCATATCCCAGAAATCTGCACTGAACTGCTCTGTCCTGAAACTTGTTACGTAAAGAATGATCCACATGGACATAACAAATGCATCCGAAAGCATGCAAATCATCATAAGAAGGGTGAGAACCGTGAAGCAAATAATAAGGAGACTGATCTCCTAATAATTCCATAGGCAACCTGTTAATGATATGCACTGCAGTGTGAAAGGCCTCAGTCCAAAGAGAGAAAGAAATATCAATATTGTGCATCATACTTAACGCGGTTTCAACAATATGCCGATGCTTACGTTCTGCTACTCCATTCTGTTGTGGAGTGTAAGGACAAGAGGAGTTACGTGTGATGTCATGGTCCTTTAAATATTCACTAAAATCATGAGATATGTATTCTCCACCACCATCACACTGGAAATAAGTGATATTTGAATTGAAAAGGTTCTGAACAAGAGCATGGAATTGTTTGAAAAGTTTGAACAAGTTTGAACACTTCAGATTTAGATTTCATAAAGTAAATCCAAGTGTAACGAGTGAAAGAGTCAAGAAATAACACATAATAACGAGAGCCAGATAGAGATGAAACAGGAGTTGGGCCCCAAACATCAGAGTGAATAATTTCAAATGGCTTGGAAGCTCTTTTATTGATACTTTGAAAGGGAAGTACATGACTCTTGCAGACATTACAACTAGGACACTTATGATCTAATTTGACTTTGGGAATAAAACCCTGAGAAGACAATTTGTCAAGGAACCCTTGACTACAATGACCTAACCGACGATGCCAAGAAACTGGCTTATTACATTGCATAACAGAAGAAGACTGACTCAAATAAGCAGGAAAAGATGGAGACACGGTAGATGACGTCTTCAAAGTCCCGGGGGCTGCTTCGAAGACGTACATGTTTCCGCGTCGTTCACCCTTAGCGAGCATCTTCTTGGTTCGAAGGTCCTTAAGACAAACAGAAGACGGAGTAAATTCCATGGATGAATTTGTTTCATCAACCAATTTAGAAACAGATAAAATGTTTTTCTCAATGGCAGGAGTGAGTAAGACATTTTTCAATGGTAGTGTAGATTGTGACAAAGAGAGAGATGCATTTCCAGTATGAGAAATAGGGTGGTGGGAACCATCTCCCGTGACAATAGTGCCAGTGCCAATATAAGGAACCATGTTGGAAAGTTTACCTGCATCAGAAGTAACATGTGCGGCTGCTCCAGAATCAATATACCAAACTCCATCATCATTCTGACGCAAATTCATGTTGTTAAATGCAGTCATCAGAATTTGTTGCACATCATGTGGCAACCCTGCACTCTGTCCCTGATCAGTACCCTGATGTGCTCGAAAATTTCCCTGCGGCTGCCCCTGAAACTGTCTAACATTCATCTGTCCAGCTCTTGGTCCTGGCCTCCCTGCCTTGTTGCGATTCTGTGGGTTGTGCCAACAATCTGCTTTCACATGGCCACGCTTGTTGCAATGGAAGCAAGTAGGGACACGGGTACCTCTAGTGGCAGGTGGAGCAGTAGGAGTAGGAAGGAGTCCTCCACGGCCCATATGAGCAGCAGGTGGACGAAATGAAGTAGACCCAGATGTAAACATGACAGGATGAGGATCATCAATAAGATGATCTTGAGTCAAACTAACTTCATACTGTAGGAGTTTGGCCTGTAAATCCTCAAAGCATGGAAGTGTAGAGGCAACCTGTAATGCAGTGCAAAACATACGATATTGGGGCCCAAGGCTTCCCAATACCTGCTGAACAACATCTCTGTCAGAAACAGGATATCCAATAGCGGCCAACTGATCAATGATAATTTTGATATCCCCTAGAAATTCAGTAATGGTCTTAGTTCCCTTTCGCATAGATTGGAACTGCCATTTCAGTTGAAGTGCACGTGATTCAGAAACCTGTGAATAAGAGTGAGCAAGATGTCTCCATAGTTCTGCAGCAGTAAAATGGTCAGAGATAGTTTGTAATATACGATCAGTTAACGTGGCAGTCAAATAGGCAACCACAGATTGGTCCTTCTGAAACCAAACATCATACGCAGGATTTGGAATAGCAATGCAACTCACCTTCCCATCATTACCAATTACCTCTTGCGTAATAGTCATAGGTGGGGCGGGTGATCCCCCATCCAGATGCCCGGAAAGACCATGACTTCGGATAAACGACAGAATTTGGCGTTTCCAAAGTAAGTAGTTATCATGAGTTAATTTGTGAGAAACAAGTTGAGAAAGAAATCTGGGGCTGATTTTAGAATCCATAAGGAAGAAGATCAAAGATGAATCAAACAGCACGACAGAAATTCGTAGGTTGTACGGACAGAACCGTACGGACAGAAATTTTTGAGTTTTGGAAATCACGATTTTTTAGTTAATCGTGCAGAATGTACGATTTATCAACTATATTGCAAGAAATAGACAAGAAATCACAAGAAGTTTGAGAAAAGAGGCACTTTTGAGAAATGAGGGTTCCCAAATTTGGGGAAAACAGAAATTAGGGTTGATAAAATTGGGGATAACAGAATATGTAAGAAGGAAAAGATGCACGATATGAGGAAATGAAGAAACGACGTCGAAATATAGTGATTCAACGGAGAAACAACAGAGAAAAGATGAAAAAAAAAACACTTTCCTTGAGAACGCCCAAAAACGCACGTAAAGGTCCTTAGGGGCCTTCCAGATGATCGTGATTACCACGCCCTTGGCTCTGATACCATGTGAGAAATCAGATGTGGGAGTCACCTTACTATCGTAGCAAGAGATAGAGAGAGAGGTAAGAGGGAAGAGAGAAAAAATGTTGGGCGGCAATGATGTCTTCTCCCCTTTCCATTGATATTTATATGTTGTACGAGTGGTACAATACAGTACAATAGTACAATACAGTACAGTATGCTGTACAATACAGTACAATACAGTACAGTAGTACAATACAGTACAGTATGCTGTACAAGTGGTACAATACAGTACAAAAATATATTCATTTACATATACATATTTAACACATTGAGATAAGTTAAAATTATCATTTGCAAATGTTCAATCTTAATCCTTCTAAATACAAAAACTCACGTTTCAGCAAAGTTTCCCTTTTTGGCTTGCAAGATGAGCAATGGCATAAGCCATATACACAGCTGATTCTTGTCATTTATACATGTTTATGGTGCATATACATCACACCAAAACCAACTTAGACTTCGCTGTAGTGACTCGTCACTGTGTGGAACCTAACTACATTGATCACCTAAACCATCTTCCATTATCATCATCATAGTCATCAGGCTTAAAGTCCCACCTATTTAAAACCTTCCTACGTGCCAGATGAATTTGTTTCACTTTGTTCACAGGACAACATATAAATATAATCTTAGCTTTAAAGTTAGTAAAAAATCACTATCTCTAGCTTTTCAGTTTCATTCTATAGTTGATCCCTGCCTCATTTATTTCCTAGAAGGCTACTTCATTACAAGTACAGAAGAATAAGATTCAAAATGATGTCTCTCATACAAGACTAGTTTGAATCACCACAAAAAGTCTTAAGTGTTGATAATTGGGAAAGACAAGTAGCAGGATTAATTAACAGACAATCCACAGTTGACTCACTTGCAATAGTACATGCACATTTTCATGACAAACCAGAGTAAATACAACCATCACATTTAAAAGAGTAAGCCATATATGCATCACTAAAACAATAACAAGTGAAAACTAAATGAATATTAAAAACAAACCTTGACAAGGGTTTCAACGACTTGAAGTACTGGAGGCATTCCTTTGTCACTAACACTGTCCACAATTCCATCTAAAAGCTTGACCAAGTTTTGAGCATGAACATTTAAAAAGTCTATTCCGCCTAAGACAATGTAGCACTCAATGATGTTCATTGCAACCTGAAATTGAAATTTCTGAAATCAGAATGGAATACAAAATTGTTAAGTTATGACTTATGAATATAAAAGATAAGCTTTGCCAAACACAAATTCTATAAGTATATGTAAAATTAAATACCAAAAAATAAATTTGATGGCTTTCACAACAAGAACCAGGAACCAAGAAGTGGTTCAGAAATTTTGTCTTAACAACTAAAAGTAGCATTGGGACATCAAAAAGATTTAATACCATTGACAAGGAAAAACCAGATTTTAACATGAACAAATAATTTTGAAATCCATCCCCATTTATAATTCAATAGCTTTCATTCACCATGTGAGTTGAGACAGAGAGTTGTCAAAGTCCAAGTCCTCCAAAGATTTGGTAATTCAACCGAAAATCAAGATGCAGCACAGGCAACCAGGTCAATTTTGTCATAACTGCACCGTCAAGTCCTTTCGGAGATTCTGACAATCAAATAACATATCCTAACTCAACAATCAAATAAAACTGCACAGACTTCACTATGTTACAAGACCCAAAGCAATACTCACTTGAGTCAGTTGGTATAACCAAGACAGATTCATCTTAAAAGTAAACTCAAGGTCAACTGTATGTGTTTAACCCTATGAGATTAATCTGAGTGCAGAGATGCCCTTCATTTATGGCTGCATACGCTGAGGGTGTTGACTTCAGCCATTAAAGCCAATTATGGAAATAAATTACCTTGACATACTAATCAAATAGATAGAAGTCATGGCATTAGTCGAGCCACAAAGTTCAACTTAGCAATTACATTATGTTTATCAAAATAGCAGCTTTCAAGTGGATAACATAGACCAGCGGGACCAGGTCTCTGATTCCAGACGTGGTTTCTCTGTGTAAAAAGAAAAGGGGTGGATAACACTCCAATCACTTAGCTCTTTACTTTTCAATAACATAAAAGCAACAGTCAACCCTAAACAAGCCTGCATTAGATAAATTCAGCTTCAGAAAGAATCATAAAAAGCACATATAAATAGGCTGCAAAAACACATCTTCCCATTCTTCATAGGAGAAAATTCATCAACATTCGTTTATTGAAAATAACTAGGAAGACAATTCAGAAACACTTTAAATATAATCGCAAGATTCCGTCAAAGGCATGGATCTCACCACTATATGGGAATGATTAGAGAAACAGGACATGCAGAGTTGATCAAATTGGGATAAGGCTTGAAGATGATGATAATTAAATGATGGTGAGCACCCTCCACATAAAAGTTCCATGTGGGCCCACTAGGTTGTACTGGTTGTATTAACAATTCTAACAATGACAGGACAAAAACAGATTGACCACCACAAAATTAACTTCCACCTCAAAAAGAGAGAAAAGAGGGGGGGGAAACAAGAAAGGACAAGGAGGAAAGATGGCATCCCCTAGATTCACCATTTCTTCCAACAAACAAGAAAGTGGCAACACCGCTAAAGACTGAACACGAACCTGCAGCAATTAGAGATTAAATGTTAAAATGTACATATGTAAATATGTATATAATATACATATTATATATTTTCTCCATTTCTTATTTTTTATTTTTTGTATCCAGTTCAGTTTGAACTAGATAGGCTGACTAGTCAACTAAAAGTTGACTAGTCATGGAGCCGTTGGAGCTAGTCCAACGGTTACAAATAGAGCCGTTGGACTAGCTCCAACGACTCTATTTGAGTCTCCTTTTTTCCTCTCATCTCATGTATATAAATGGGGGTCACCTCCTCTTCAAATGTATGCTTCTTGCATGGTGATGAATAGAATAATATTTATTTTTAGTCCTCTTGTGAAATACCCCTTGTGTGGGTTTGCTATTGAGTATGCCCTTTTGTGGACACCTGTTGTGCGTGTTCTTTTTTTAATCTTTGGTGAGCATATTGAGTGTGATTGGAAGATTCTTGTTTCTTTACATGGTATCAGAGCGGGTTGCTCTTGTCTCTTGAAGATTGCTTTCTACCTCGTTTTTCGTGCCCAGGGAAGAAAGAAAAATCTTTCTTTTTCTCATCTATTCTCTTCTCTCATCTCTTTCACCTCATCTCTTTCTCTCTTTGTAAGAATGGATGACAATGAGAAAATTACCATCATACCCATGAAGCGCAATGATACAAACTTTGTAATGTGGTCTTCAATAATGAAGCACCATACATGGGAAAATGGATTATGGGGATTAGTTGATGGTTCTGATCCAGAGACTAAAATAGTCCTCACAAAGGTTGAAAATAAAAAAGAAGTGTCTCTTACGGATGGTGAGAAGTCTAAGACACTAGCCACTTATTAAAAAAAAGTGAAAAGAGTGAAGAATGGGGCACGCCAAGATTACATAGATATTAAAAAGTGCTCTAGTCTCGCAAAGTTTGAGCATGCCAACAAAGCATGAGAATACCTTAAGAATATGTATCCCTCAAAATTATTGCACATGTGTGCAATTTGCAAAACAAAGTTCAGACAATGACTCAAAAGGACAAAAGTATTAGGGAATACTTTGGGAAGAATTATATATCCTTGAGCCTAAGTGGCATTGCCCGAAAGATATAGAGCTCCGGCAAAAGCAACTTGATGCGGAACATTCTTATCAATTTATAAATGGTTTGAGACCGGAGTTTGAAAGCAACAAATTTATGTTTCTTTATAAAAGGAAAATTCCTTCTATTGTTGACACTCTTGAAGAATTGAGTATGGAGGAGAATAGGCTAAGAGGGCATCCTTTGAAAAATGAAGACGATTCTATTTTAGCCGTCTCTAGACCGGAAAACTAAATGCATCCTTATAAACCACCTCATTGGAAACAAGGAAATGAGGTTGACAACAAACCTTATTGGAAACAAGGCAATGAGTATGACAAGAAAAAGATTATTTGTTATAATTGTCATCAATCGGGACATACCAAACCTCAATGTCCTAGATTTAGAAAAAGGAAAGAAAAGAATGTGTCTTTGGTTGGTTCGTCTCAAGAACCTGGTGATTTGAATAAATCTCATGATGCACCTATATCTATGTTATAACTTATGGAGATTCTTCAACCTCTTCCTAAAGAAGTATCTTCTTTAAATGGAGCATCGACTGGAGCGGCAGTTTCTTCCTTCTCCGATTTCGGTGAAACCCCTTGGCTTCTTGACTTTGGTGCATCATTTCATATAACCTCTCCTACAAGATATTGTAGCATAATCGGCATGTTGCAATATCTTACTTTCACTCGACCTGATATCGTTTACTCAGTAAATCAAGTATCTCAGTTTATGCATGAGCCGTGTGAAGGGCATATGGAGGCGGTTAAGAGGATACTTCGGTACTTGAAAGGAACTGTTGGGGATGGACTTTTGTACAGAAAAAGGACAAATGGACAAAATGCACATGAAATTACTGTCTATACTGATGCAGATTGGGCGGGAGATCCAGACGAACGTAGATCTGTACCAGGCCATTGTATATTTGTTGGGATGAATTTGGTATCTTGGAGCAGTAACAAAAGGTTGTTGCTAGATCTAGTACAGAAGCCGAATATAGGTCAATGGCAGCTGCTACTGCTGAAGCTACATGGATTAGGCACTTACTGACAGAAGTGGGAGAATCAATCTCTCGATCCCTTCTTTTATGTGATAATCAAAGTGCCATAAATATGTCCTTCAATCCTATTTATCACAGTCGGGCCAAACACAGCGAAATAGATCAACATTTCGTGAGACAAAAGGTAGAAGAGAAGGAGATTGAGCTTGAATTTGTACGAACCTCCGATCAAGTGGCTGATATATTCACAAAAGGTTTGACTAAAGACAGGTTTGGGATGTTAAAAGGCAAGTTGTTCATGGTTCAAAGCCATGCACAACTTGAGGGAGGGTGAAAAGACGTGTTGGATCATGGGTCCGGGTCCAGACCCGTGATCATGTATACTTTCATTAATGGCACACATGTATTTTCTTCTCTTTGTAAAAGGGTATTTTAGTACCCTAAGTTTGTATTAGTAACATATATAATGAAAGCATTAGTAGCAGCCGATTCCTGAATTGAGGAATCAGGTTTTCTCTGCAGCTCCTTCCCTCTCTCTCTGTTCTTCACCCTTCACGCAGGATAAACTCTGTTTTATGAAATCTAACAGGAACATCACACAGAAAACACACAATGGGGGTTAAAACCTGGTTTAACATGTTTAGGTAATGATGTCATGACAGGTTTGTTGATGACATATCAAATCCAGTGCCTTAACATTGCTCTTCAGACTTTTCTAAGCATGACAAATCATTCATTTGCATGTGTCAGCATTATTTATCACAAGACACATCAACATTTCCTATCAGTGATTACATGTGGTCCTAGTCATTTTGGTAGGATTATTTACAGTTGTACTTTATACCAAGGTTCGGTCGTTCGGATTAAGAGTGTGCAAATTAAATGATTTATACCAACCTGGCAAGTCATCTGCAGAATCCATATAACAGCAATAACAGCATGCAGGTCAAATACACTGGTGGCAAAAACGATGTTCATCTACAAAGAGCTAAACTCATGGAGGCTCAAGTATCAGACATGAACAGAGAAAAATCAATGAAAACTAACTTGTAAGTGATCGAAACTCCTTTCCATAATCGCCACAAGGTATGTAAAGAGATCTAGTAGCTGTGGTACCATTGAAGGTGCTTGAATCACTGTGGCTTCCCATAGCTGCAAAATGTTATAGGAATGAGTATGACATTCTTGAAATAAAAAACAAAGAAAGAACTCCTGTAGAGGGTGAGATAGCTAGGAAAATAACTAGTAAGATTTCTACCTGCATACTGTCCTCCAGAAAAGAGAGTTCATCTGGATTTGTTATATCAATACCAAATCTCAAAATTGGAAATACAACCCCGTAACACATAGGTGACTGGGAGCCAAGTGCACCAACAAGATTCTTCAGAGCAAGCAGTAATTGAACTTGTAGTAGACTCTCACCAGCTGATTCATCCCATAACTGGCCAACAAAAAGACACATTTCACCTGCTCAGACAAATGGATCTTGTTGGTTGCATAAGATAACCATAAAGAACTGCAGAATCAACTTTTGCATCAGATAAAAACATATCCAAATATGTGCATATTGATAAAAATATCAACTAGCAACCCAGATTCCATGACCTATGATGAGGTGCATGGCCCAGTAAAGACGAACACAAGGGATAAAATATGGAATACGTAATAAAATACATATAAAACATATAAATGCACAGCTTGAAGGTAAAAGAAACAATAGAAGACTTTATAAATACATGGGCATGCTTGTAATTTATAACCTAAGAATCATATTTCTTAAGAGAATCTTATAGTAAAAACCTTTAGTTCCTACGAATGTGCTTGAGTTGACAAACCAGTTAGAAGTTACTGTCAGAACGAGACAACCAAGTTTATTTTTTCCAGCAAACATGAGGAATAAGAGATAATGTTGCTTTCTCAGACAGATAAATTTCATTTGTCATCATTCAGAATGTGATAATGCGGAGACATTGCAATAATCACTAGTTCAAGTTGATGGCAAATGAGCATATGGCTCAAAAAGATCATCTTATCGACCATCTAACAAAACAAAAAGAAAAGACTTGACTACAGCTCCATTTGAAGTGGCAGATGTATTACGTGCAACCCAAATCAACATTTTGAAACTCCAGTCACTCCATAGATAAGATAAAACCATTTCCAGGTTACAGATTTACCGCTTCTCCGATTCCATCTTCCTCCCCATTCTCTCTCCTCTACCCCCCCCCCCCCCCCCCCGCCCCTTCCAAAAAAACAAAAAAGAGGAGAGAGAAAGCTTTCAAAGAGCTAGAAAACTGATGCTTCAGATTCATTTCAGCAAAACAGAAAAATTATTGCTATTTATGAAACACAAACAGCATAAACATTTATTTGGTACAACAGTTAATAATGGAAACACTTTCTCAAAATATTTTATTGGATACAACTCAGGTACAATGAAAAGGAGAGCCCCATGAAGTATTCTTTAATAGAAATTGAAGTCAGTAACATGAACAAGATCATGCACACACACATATACGCACCCACTCCTATGTAGTCAAAAGCGCTAGGCAGTGCCTAGTCGATAGACCCCGAAAAAGACTAGTCGAGGACTAGGTGGAAATAGTCGGTACCCCAATTAAAAAATAAAAAAAAATACAAATATACATAAAATATGTTTAATTCTTTTAGTAATAAGACGTTTTCATCCGACAAATACACAATTACACATGCTTTCACAAAATATATATATACATATATATTCAATTATTCATAACATATTTAGTATAATCAACAAAATATACTTTCAGCCTTTCATGGAAAAATTGATTGTAACACACACACACACATATTACTCATAGCATAATCAGAATATGTATATACTTATTTATTTATTTACAAAAAATCATAATTTCCGTCTTTCACAGAAAAAATATCTGAAGCACAGTAACACATACTAAATATGTTACAAAATTTTAGATATATATACAAAAAAAAATCACACATATATCTCACTTTCAGCCTTTAATTAGAAACAAATTAGCACACACATATATAAAAAACATAATCATTTAAAATTAACCCCTGCCTTCGTACATTCTTTTTTTAATTATAGCAATAAAAAATAGCTAAACTGCCCTTGTGCCTAGGCATAAGTAATAGAAAATTTTACAAAATCTCAGACATATATACAAAAAAATCACACATATATATCTCACCTTCAGCCTTTAACAGAAACTTCATTAGAAACAAATTAGCACATGCATATATAAAAAAACATAATCATTTAAAATTAACCCCTTGCCTTTGTACATTCTTTTTTTTTTTTAATTATAGCAATAAAAAATGACTAAACTGCCTTTACGCCTAGGCAAGGGCAGGTTAGCTGCTGATTACGTGCCCTAGTCAACGTTTACTCAGCAAAATTGATACCTTTTAAGATACCCACCTAGGAATTGCAAAGCCTAGAAGTTTTACTTATGCCTAGGACGACTAGTGAGCACTTTTGACAACATAGACCCACACACAAAACTAGAAGAGATTAAAAGAGAAATTACCACATAAAAATACATAGATGTGACCAGACAGCACCAAACAGAACAGGTCTATATAAAATACACATTATTATGCATATTGTTCAGCTAGCAAATAAGTTAATATGTCAGTCACACATAAATACCAAATGCCTTAACTTCTAACAACCACCACTCAAGCCCATGATGTTATTGCTATGATTTTGCTGAGAGAAGAAAAAAGAAAAAATTTGAGGAAAGGGGATAGACATAAAAAGTCTGGTCAACTGAAAATTTCAACATACAGACAGCAACAAGCCCATGTAGATATTGATTAAGCACATATTCAAAGTATATACCTGCAAATCGTTGGACAGGTGGAGACACTATCATAACTGAGGGGTCTTAGATTCTAATCCCATGAGGGTTATTATGTAACTTAGCTATCCACAAAAAAAGGGTCAAAACATGTGGAAGGCCATTTCAAATAGACCAGAAGAGTGACAAACACGGGGAACAAAATATTTGAAAAACCATAGACCATAAAATGCTAAAATCAGGACCTATGACAGAACTGATTTATCAGTCAGAAAGAGTCCACTGGTTACATAAGTTCATCAGTCAGAAAGAGTCCACTGGTTACATGAGTTCACTGATATTTTTCTTGAGCATCAAGAATTGGAATAGCCAAAGAAACTCATTTGTTACATATTCTTAATCAAGAAAATGTAACAGTGGTGCATGTTTCCCATGTCTATGGTGGAATACAATTAAGTGAATAGGAAAATGTAAGAGCCTTACCAATAACATTCAGGAAATTACCTTCTGAAAAAACTCAGCCAGCTCATTTGCAAATGGAATGATTCTATCACCAAGACGTTCAATGATCAAAGATATCAAGTTTAAAACTACCACCTGCAAAATTAATATTGACAGTTCAATAGCTTGTTTAGATTTTCTCCCAATGACTTTACATATGAAACATGGCAAAATAAGCATTCAACACAAAAATCCCATGAAGTTTCAGCTTAACCAAGGCCATGCAACAATGATCTGATGAGCACAAGAAAAGTTGAATGAATGCTACAAACAAGAAAGCCCGTATGCACTGGATTCAGTACTACTCTAACATAACTGTCATTCCTTCAATCAGGTAGATTCCATGTAGCAGAACTTTTCTTCATATGAGAAGACAAGAGAAGGTTCAAGTTAATGTATCAGAAGTAGTTTTAATGAGAACATTGCACGAGTGAATATACTAATAAATCTTTGGAAAAGATTTAAAAAGAAAGTTAGGAGAATCTCAACAAAATTTAGAAGAAATGGAAAAAAGAAAGGTAAACAAGAGATTCAAATTTTTTTTAAGAAAATCTCAGGATATTATCATTTTAAAACACTTGATGAAGATACACCATAAAAAAATTGAGATATTTGTGTGATAGATCTTATACAGTATAAAGTTATAAACACATCTCTAGGCATACGATTATTGGCACCAATATACTATAAGCAAGCAGAAATATTACCTGAAGTTAAGGTTAGGATCCAAAATATCATGAGAAGATAAATTAATTGTTGGGTGTTGGTCATAAGTCAATCAGTGCAAGGGAAAACAGGTTAGGGTGAACTATCAAGAAAATCCATTTCAAAAAATAGATAGTAGCAGCAGCAGGAAATGAGGTATAAAGTATAAACTGCATCACACACAGGTTCTTTACAACACTTTAGGAAAGGTTATTTCATTGAACCAATCTTTGAAGTAGCAAGACTAATGTTCACATAAGAGCACAATCAAAATATCATAAAGGTGAAAAGTAGAAATTACTCATAGTCTCTTGATAAACTCACTTTGCAAAAATGACAAAAGGCACTTGATTGTAGACTCTTCAACAAAATTTGAAAATAACATTCACTTCAAACAGTGCTGAGAAAATGTAAGAATAGGCTCTGAAACCCCAAAACCAAGATCAAGCATGAGAAATAGATTGCCTTATTTTGTTATTAGTCTTTCCTTTTCTTGAACAGTTATCTCGCTTGAAGGCATTTGACTATATGTTCCACTACAGTCAATCAATCCAAAGTTTCATTCATTTGTAAATAAAAAATCCCAGATTGGAATACAAACCTATTGCATGAAATGGAGATTAATGCATAGCAACTGGCCTTACAGAAAACCTCCCTCAGGCAAGCCCACAAATCAAAATCAGCAGGTGTAATCATCAGCAGAAGCTGGAGATTTTGCCGTTGTAGGGTAGTTTTAGCTAATTTTGGCATTGAATTCACCAATTAGTGGAGTATTCTTGACAAACATATATAAGATATAAACATACAAGATTTTGTCCACTTAAGCTGAAATTCAAGGATATTTTGTGGTGGATGGTGCGTTCCTTGTGCTTCTGCATCTACCAGAGCATTGTGATCATAAACAATCATAAATGCACATAAACAAGCAATTATGCAACCAACAAATAAAAAGATTGTCCATACCATGAAACCCTTTAAATTAATTCTAGGCCTTCTATGAACGAGAAAACTAATGCCCTACTTACACATTGTGCTCAATAGTAAAAGGATAACAGCACGTAACCTAAAAGTTTTAGATTATTTGTATGCCTTACATGAAGGAGAAATCATGATAAAAGAAGAAAGCTCACATTCTGATTAAAATAAAATGCTAAATATGTAAAAG
This sequence comes from Nuphar pumila, assembly GCF_984573655.1. Lineage (NCBI taxonomy): Eukaryota > Viridiplantae > Streptophyta > Magnoliopsida > Nymphaeales > Nymphaeaceae > Nuphar > Nuphar pumila. The sequence continues at coordinate 124,187,451 of NC_143256.1, forward strand.
TGGAACATCCTAACAAGATAACATATGAACTCATAAAAATATCATAAATTGTAAAACAAATTGGCTGCATTTCAAACAATATTATTACAGTGTACAATATGCATTGCAACTCACTTAAAACTACGTATAGTTGCAAGCATCCACCAATAGAGAAGTTTTAATCCGAAAATAACTATGAAGAATTCAACAGACCATATTCTCAAAACGCATAAAAATGTGTACATTAAAATAAGAGAGATTTAGTAATGACAATGCAGAGTTCATTAGAAACACTAACCTTCGATTCAAACATTTGCACCTCTTCAAACAACTTGAAGCACAAACTCCAACACATTGGGAAACAATCAGAAGGATCTAGTTCATAAAAGTTATCCTCATCAATAAGAGAATACAGCGACTGAACGGATGAAAGCTAGAACAAACAAGAAATTAATTGTCAACAATAATGGTGATGAACTAACTAAAAGTTTATGAAAATTCTCAAACAAAAAAATAGTGAAAACCAAATTACAAGGTGACAACAAGCATATTACATATTTAGAGGGAACAAGGGAAGCATACTTTAACTGCTAAATCGCTCCCCTGAAGCAAGTTAATCAAAGCATACCACACTGGTTTCCTTAAGTCACCTTTGATCTGCCAATAGTTATTCCATAAGAAACAGAGAATAATGAATATTAAAAAAAACAAGTAAACATGGTTAACCAACATGTGACCCCAAAGGATGAAGAGGTAAAAAGAAAGAAAAAAAGCCAAGAAAATTTATAGGTGAAAATAAATCAATTTTCGATATCAACAATTACATCATGCATGTGTGACATAATTACCATCAAGAATCAAAGAGAATCTCATGCAGGCAAGCCATGGTCTTGAAAAGCATAAATATCTACAAAATGTATTATTCCCTTTGAATGTACATGAAATTGAATAGATGGCATGAATCACATGACATAAAGAAAGCAAGTTTCAAATGAAGCCAATACTTTTACTTGAAATAAAAGACTCAACTTGAGACATGGTTCAAAAACACACTGATGAGAGAATCAACTCACTTGGGCTTTGACACCACTTAGGTGTGTTAAAATATAATGTATGGATATATATATATACATGTATATCAGAGGTATTTTGGTCTTTTCATGTCATGTAATGTAATAAATACAGCCTAGTAGGGGCTGTACAGTCTTTTTGTTTATTATTACTTTTTCTGTTTTATTTGTGTATCAGACAACATGACTGTTGGAGGCAGTCCAACTAGTCGTTGGACTGCTCCCAATGGTCATAAATATGGCATTTGGAGGCAGTCCAATGACTGTTGGACTGCCTCCCTTCATGTATTGTATGGTTCTATAAATAGAGCCATTCTCTTTGTATTTTGTTATGCTTTTCACAAGTATATGTGTGACTTATAAAATTATATTCTTTTAGATTGTCACTCGTGAGATTGGTGACTCTTGTTTGATTTGTGTATCTCCTTAGTGAGATTGTATTTGACCCAATAGTGGTCTTTTGTGTATTTGCAATTCCTTGTAGCCCTTAGTGGTATTCTCGTGTTTGATATTTGTTTCATTTCAAGGTGAGTTAAGAACAGATTGACGTGCTTAATAGATACTATTCTAGTCATGCAGTCAGATAAACTCCAAAATAAATCCTCAAAAAAAGGTTCAATGGGATAAATAGGTAAACCTGTGAAACCCATTTCCCCAAAATCCATGAAACTTTCCGATGTATAATTCGCTGATTAGGATGGTTATTTGAAAGTTCAAGAGACAAAGCCCCTTCATACCTGCAAACACAATCAATAAAGATCACCAATAAGGCATGATTGGAAAAGTTTCAAACTGCAACCACAAATTTCCAAATAAAGTGATAAAAGACACTACAATTTTTTCAGAAATACTTTTTAAACAAATTAATCCTCTTAATCTAAGCCCTCCAATGTGTAATGGGAGTTTGCCTTGCTTCACTCTTCAGACAGGATAATAAAAACCAAAGCAAGAATTAATGAGCACAACTTGCACAAATAGAAGAGCAACACAAGCCAATCAATTTTCCAATTTTCTTTTTGGTTCTTCACCTAAATCCAATGTGCCTTTTTAGAACAGCCTCTATGTGAAGGCACCCCAAGTATTTTAACAAGGGATACATATCACATACATAGAAATACCTGTTAATTCAAGCATCTTTGCAATTATGACTTAATAAACATCCGTCCTTAGAAAGTTTTAGTGTTTCATAGTCTAAGATGCCTTTTCTTTTAGGCAAATATCAGGTGCTTTTACTGAAAACCAATGTTATAAGTATTGTATGATACATATCGTTACTATGGAAAATAACGATATGATACACACTCGTATCGCAATACGAGTGTGTATCATACGATACAACCCTGTATTGTATCGTATCGTACGATACACCTTCAACGCACTTTGAAAATGGTTGAATCATAATTTTTTTCTTTTTGGGTTTTAAATACCTCTTAAGGGCCAATTCCCTCATTTGTGTAGAAGCCATTAGAGGGGTATTCACGCACACTAGGAGTCGTGAGTGCGATTTAGGGGTCGATCCATGTGCAAGGGAGAGGACTTTTGTGGTTTGCTCAAGAGTGCATTTTCACCCAATTTTCACTCAAGAAAGTGAGATAAAGTAAAAAAACTTTGTTCTTTGTTTCATTCGTGTATGATTGAAGTTGAAGGAGGGTAAGCTCCTTTCTTTTTTTATGTTTTTAGAATATATTACTTTAACTCTGCCTGTGTATAACTGTTTAGTTATACACTGTCGGTCCCAAGCCCGGATAAAGGAGGAGGGTTGTGATAGGCCAGTGACAGCCAGCATAAAAACTTAGTCATACCCTATGAATATGAACCAATATGAGAATTTCGTTGGGATATTCCCTACTGAGAGACGCGTTGTACTCTATAGGCCCGGAGGCAGTGATAAATGGGCAAGGGTTGCTAGGTCGTCGCACAGAATCGACGCGTCACACCGGCGCCCGGTGTGGTGTTAAATAGGCAAGGGTTCCCTCACTTTGTTGGACGGGTGGGGGTAAAGAAGTTAGTCCAAGACCATAAAATTAGGTTAGCCACTTGGAATATAGGGTCTTTAACTGGTAAGTTGGTAGAGTTAGTAGATGTTATGTGTAGGAGAAAGATTGATATTTTATGTCTACAAGAGACCAAATGGGTAGGTCAGAAAGCAAAAGTGATAGAACCTTGGGGATATAAGATTTGGTATACAGGAATAAATAGGAATAGGAATGGAGTAGGGATTGTTATGAGTCGTGAGTTTATAGATAATGTAGTTGAGGTCCATAGGAAGGGTGATAGGATTTTACTTATTAAATTAGTATTAGGTACGGATATTATTAATATTATTAGTGTTTATGCACCTCAAGTAGGTTTAGATGATTCCATTAAGCGTCAATTTTGAGAAGATTTAGATGGAGTAATACAAGGGATATCTTATGTAGAAAAGCTCTTCATCGGCGGTGACCTTAATGGACATGTAGGCATTAGTAGGGATGGATTTGAGAGTATTCATAGAGGCTATGGTATAGGAGAAAGAAACGAAAGTGGAGAAAGGATTTTAGATTTTGTTTGTCCTATGATATGATCTTAGCAAACACTTGGTTTAGAAATAGGGAGTCTCACCTAGTAACATTTAAAAGTGGGGTTAATACGAGTCAGATAGATTTTTTCCTACTTAGAAAGAGAGATAGGGGTTGTTGCATCGATTGTAACGTTATATCGGGAGAAAGTGTAGCTACACAACATAGAGTCTTAATTTTAGATCTTAGAATTAAACAATGCCGCAAAATGGATAGACATAGGATAGATTATAGAACTAAGTGGTGGGCAGTAAAAGGAGCTAAACAAGGAATGTTTGTAGAGCAGGTAGTTAAGGAAGCTGATTGGTGTCTCGAGGAGGATTCAGAATCAATGTGGAATAAGATAGCGGGTGGCATGAGAAAGGTGACTAAGGAGGTATTAGGTGAGTCTAAAGGTGGTGCACCGCTAGGTAAGGATACATCATGGTGGAACGAGGATGTCAAATTAGCTATTAAGATTAAAAGAGAGTGTTATAGAAATCTAAGTAAGAGTCGTGATAATGAGAATTTGGAGAAGTATATGATAGCAAAGAATGAAGCTAAAAAAGTAGTTCGAAATGCGAGGGATAAGGTATATAAGGAGGTTTATGATAAGTTGGATACCAAAGAGGGCGAGAAAGATATGTATAGGCTTGCAAAGATGAGAGATAGGAAATCGAGGGATCTGGGTATGGTTAGATGCATCAAAGATGAAACACAAAGGGTTTTAGTCAAAGATAAGGAGATTAAGGAAAGATGAAAAGATTATTTTGATAAGCTATTTAATGGAAGTCATGCTCAGGATCTTGGAGACTTCTCCATTCCTTTTCATGAGATAAATCGTGACTTCATGCGCAAGATTCAAAAGAAAGAAATTGCAGAGGCTTTGAAGAAAATGAAATCAAGAAGGGCAGTTGGCCCAGATGGTATACCTATCGAGGCTTGAAAATGCTTGGGAGAGAAAGGTTCAGAATGGTTGACAAATCTTTTTAACAAGATTTGGCGGACAAATAAGATGCCTAATGAGTGGAGAAAGAGTACTTTGGTGCCTCTATATAAGAATAAGGGTGATATACAAGATTGCGTAAACTATCGTGGTATAAAACTCATGAGTCATACTATGAAACTTTGGGAGAGGGTGATTGAGTATAAGTTGAGAAAGGTTGTCATGATATCGGAGAATCAATTTGGTTTTATGCATGGAATATCAACTATGGAAACTATACATCTTCTTTGACAACTTATTGAGAGATATAGAGAGAGGAACAAAGATTTGCATATGGTTTTTATTGATTTGGAGAAGGCATATGATAAAGTACCTAGGGACGTTCTCTGGTGAACAATGATGAAGAAAGGTGTTTCTCTCAAGTACATTAGTATAATTAAAGATATGTATGAAGGAGTAGTAACCAATTGTTAGAAAATGACATATATATGTATATACTTGAATATATATATATATATATATATATATTTATATATATATATACATACTTTTCGTAATACAAGAGTATGTATATGTATATATATATGTATATAACTATATATTTAAAGTATATACTTATATTCTTGTAATACTTTTTTATTTATTTATTTTTGTAATTTTGTTTCTTTCTTATTTTTTGTCTTTTTGTCAAACAGTCATAATTGACTAGAGCTGTTGGACTGTCAAAACAGCCAACAGCCTTTTTGTCAGGTTCTGTCAAACAGTCAAAATGTTGACTGTTTGAATAGAGTTGTTGGGCTACTCCCAATGGCTCTAATTAGAGCTGTTGGGAGTAGCCCAACAGCTATCCCAACAGCTATTTTAATAGCTCCTCTCATGTAACCTCTCTATAAATAAGGGCATGCTGCCCATTGTAATTTATATACAAAGGTAGAGGGTTTTACCTCTCACATATTCAGATTCAAGTGCATTTATGCACTATTCTTATGTTTGTGCTGTGGAGCATTTTGTATGCTATTTTGGTTTACCATATTGGGTGAATGTATGTTTTGTCAAGTTGTTTGTAGACTTGATTGTGTGAAAGACTCTTTACATGGTATCAGAGCTTGGTGTATGATCAACCGTGCATTGGTGAGCTGCCTCGTAAAGCGTGTCTTCTTTCTTTCGTGATTGGTGGTTCCTTTTTTTCTTTGGATTCATCATGGGTGAATTTTTTCCGCACAATACAAGCAACTCCAACTTCATTCCGCCATTCAAACTTGAAGGAAGCAACTATAACATTTGGGCGGGACACTTGGAGACATTCATCAAGGGTCAAGGTTTGTGGGGATTTGTAAGAGGTACTATTCTTGAACCCACTCCCAAAATTACATTAGGTGAAAATGACGTTGAGACTAGTCTTGAAGAAAAAAACAAAGCCATGGAAGAATACTACAAAAAATTAGATGAATGGGAAATGAAAAATGCCAAAATTCTTTCATGGATGCTTAGTGGAGTTGAGACAAAAATTGCCTCAAACCTTTTGTGTTACAAAAAGGCAAATGAAGCATGGGAATATCTTAGAGGTATGTTTATCGAAAAAGATATGGCTCACAAGTATTATCTCCAAGAAAAAGTTAGAAACATTAAACAAGGAGATAAGAATATAAGAGATTATTTTATGGAGTTATCTTCCATTTGGACCCAACTTGCCCAATTTGAACCCAAATGGGAAGGAAAGTGTATAGAAATGCGGAGAGTTCAAGTTGAAGAAGAGAGACTTTTCGCTTTTCTCTATGGTTTGATACCCGAGTTTGAACAAACAAGGGCCTCCTTGCTATCATCTTCATCACCTCCTCCTATTCATGAGATTCTCACTAAACTTAGTGGAGAAGAGACTAGGCTAAACATGAGTAAAAATGTTAGTGTGCTTGCTACTTCTAGCAATGGTCAAGAAGAGTATTGCGCACTTGCCGCATCAAAACCAGGACACTATATCAAGCCATATAAACCTCCTCATTTTAATAAGAATCGAGGAGAATAAAAAATCATTTGCCATAATTGTAATGAGCCCGGTCATATTAGGCCTCAATGTCCTAGATACAAATATAGGCCTCAAGAAAAGCGTGTTGCGGCTGCACCATCAAAACAAGATAAAGATACTTTGAATCTCAAAGACCTCACCAAATCATTATCTCAACTGACGGCGGCATTACAACCACTGCTTAAAGGATCTACCTCAGGAGCGGCCATTGCAACCTCTGCTACTCCTGGTATGTGCTCTTGGCTTCTTGATTCAGGAGCTTCTTTTCATATGACCCCACATAGATCTATACTATCCGAATGTCAACCTAATTCAAATGCATCATTTGTTTCCACTGCCGATGGTACTGCCTTGGAAATAGAGGGTGTTGGAATTTTTAAAAATGATTTGTCAAAACATAACAACTTTTATATTCCAAAAATAAGACTTATACCAAAACTTCATCTTAATCTACTTTCTGTTTCTCAAATCTCGGATCATGGATGTGATGTCATTTTCTCATCAAGTAAATGTTGGGTGCAGGATCGCCAGTCCGGGAAATTGATTGGGGAAGGTTCTAGGCAAGGAGATCTCTATTATATGGATTTCCTTTATATTCCAAATGAATCATTTTGCAACACTGCCCAAACAAAAGACATACGGACTTGGCATCATAGACTTGGGCATCCAAATATAAGAAAATTAAATTTTGTACCTATTACCAAGAATCTTTGTAAAGATAATTTTGAATGCAAAGAATGTTTACTTGGTAAAATGAAAGTCTTGCCTTATGGTCAAAGAACTTTTTACTCCACAATGCCTTTTGAATTAGTTCATTCGGATGTATGGGGTCCTGCTCCTGTAACCTCTAAAGGCGGATTATCCTACTATGTTGTGTTTATTGATGACTTCACTAGATATTGTTGGATTTACTTTCTTAAGTATAAATCAGATGTATTTGCAACCTTCAAAACATTCCATAACATGATTAAAAATCAATTTGAAAGTAAACTCAAAATTCTCAGAACTGACTCTGGAGGAGAATACTTGTCAAATGAGTTTAAACAATTTTTAGAAAATGAAGGAATTTTACATCAAAGATCATGTCCTAGAACCCCACAACAAAATGGAGTTTCAGAAAGGAAACACAGACATATTATGGAAACTACAAGAACTCTTCTTATTGCTAAAAATGTTCCAAAAAATCTTTGGGCTGAAGCTGCATTAACCTCAGTATATCTTATAAATAGGATGCCTTCCAAAACTTTATCTAATGAAATTCCTTTTGAAAAATTATTCAAATATGAACCTGACTATCAAAGACTGAGAATCTTTGGTTGCAAATGTTATGTTTTGAATGATAAAGGAGATAAACTATCTTCTAAAGTTATTTCCTGTGCGTTCATTGGTTATTCAGAAACACAAAAAGGATTTAAATGTTATGATACCAAAAATGATAAACTTCTCATTTCAAGGAATGTTAATTTTGTTGAAAATGAAAGTGGATTTGAAGAAAACATGTCGGAAGACATAAACTCTGATTATTCTTTCTTGTTCAAACTATTGTCTAATGATGAAAATATTTATGTAGAACCTCTTATTGAAAATAGAACAATAGTTGAACCAATAGTATACACTAGAAGAAATCGAAATGCATTCAATGAAGGTGTAAATCAAAGTAATCATGAAGCATCAGAAATTCCTTCAGAACAAACCACTATTCGTAGATCAGAACGAACCTCAAGAATCCCAAATAAATTTGTGTCTTATGATTCATTCTCTCCTAAACATAGAGCATGTCTTATAGCTATCCACTCATATTTTGAACCCTCATGTTACAATGAAGCAAAAAATTTACCTGAATGGATAAAAGCTATGCACATAGAATTAGAAGCTCTTAAAGATGCTAATACTTGGGAAATTCTGGATTTACCTATAGGAAAAAAGACAATAGGTTGTAGATGGGTTTTTAAAGTAAAAACCAAAAGTGATGGATCCTTGGAAAGGCATAAAGCCAGATTAGTTGCCAAAGGATATTCTCAAGAATACGGAGTAGATTACGAAGAAACTTTTGCTCCTGTTGCCAGGATGACCACTGTTCGAATGCTTGTAGCTATTTCAGCTATTAAAAATTGGAATATATTTCAAATGGATGTTAAAAATGCATTTTTAAATGAGAATCTCAATGAGGAAGTATATATGGATATTCCACCTGGATTAATAATTCATTCAGGTAAAGTGCTTAAATTAAAAAAGGCATTATATGGCCTCAAACAAGCACCTAAAGCTTGGTTTGATACTTTTAACAATGTTATTACAAGGTATGGTTTTAAAACATGCTATACTGATACAGCTTTGTTTATCAAGAACTCTTCTGCTGGTATTATAATTTTACTTTTATATGTTGATGATATGTTAATTACAGGTAGTGACAAGGAGGGAATCAAGAAAGTAAAACAATTTTTGAAAAATTCTTTTGAAATGACAGATCTTGGGTTTCTAACATACTTTCTTGGTATAGAAGTTTCATACTCTAACCGAGGATACATATTGTCACAAACAAAGTTTGCTTCAGATATTATTGACAGGTCAGGACTTTCAGATGATAAAGTTGTTGATACTCCAGAGATTGTTGGAATGAAAATGCGAGCCGATGATGGAGTTCCTTTGGACAATCCAACTCCCTTCAGACAGCTAGTGGGATCTCTTATGTATTTAAGTATTACAAGACCAGACATAGCCCATGCTGTACATATAGCCAGTCAATTTCAACATGCTCCAACATCAGCTCATATGAGTGCAGTCATGAGAATTATTAAATACATCAGAGGCACTATAAATAAGGGAGTCTTTTTGTCCTCTTCTTCCTCCTTAGATCTTATTGCATATTCTGATGCTGATTGGGGAGGAGATCCAAATAACAGGCGCTCAACAACTGGTTTTTGTATATTTCTAGGTGAATCTTTGATTTCATGGAGGTGCAAGAAACAACAAAAGGTGTCATTATCATCTACAGAAGCTGAATATAGAGCAATGGCAACTACTACTATGGAAGTCGTGTGGCTCAAACAACTGATTTCAGATATGGGGATTCACCTTCAGAATCCTACAAGATTGTGCTGTGACAATAAGAGTTCGATATACATTGCTCGAAATCATACATTTCATGAAAGAACTAAGCATATAGAGATGGATTGCCATTTTGTTCGTGAAGAATATTTGAAGAAGACTATTGATCTTCCCTATGTGACATCAGAATATCAACTTGCTGACTTCTTCACCAAGGCACTATGCTCACCAAGATTCAACTTTTTACTTGACAAACTTTCGGTGATTTCACCATAAGTTTGAGGGAGACTGTTAGAAAATGACATATATATGTATATACTTGAATATATATATATATATATTTATATATATATATATACATACTTTTCGTAATACAAGAGTATGTATATGTATATATATATGTATATAACTATATATTTAAAGTATATACTTATATTCTTGTAATACTTTTTTATTTATTTATTTTTGTAATTTTATTTCTTTCTTATTTTTTGTCTTTTTGTCAAACAGTCATAATTGACTAGAGCTGTTGGACTGTCAAAACAGCCAACAGCCTTTTTGTCAGGTTCTGTCAAACAGTCAAAATGTTGACTGTTTGAATAGAGTTGTTGGGCTACTCCCAACGGCTCTAATTAGAGCTGTTGGGAGTAGCCCAACAGCTATCCCAACAGCTATTTTAATAGCTCCTCTCATGTAACCTCTCTATAAATAAGGGCATGCTGCCCATTGTAATTTATATACAAAGGTAGAGGGTTTTACCTCTCACATATTCAGATTCAAGTGCATTTATGCACTATTCTTATGTTTGTGTTGTGGAGCATTTTGTATGCTATTTTGGTTTACCATATTGGGTGAATGTATGTTTTGTCAAGTTGTTTGTAGACTTGATTGTGTGAAAGACTCTTTACACCAATGTCCGCACTTGTGGAGGGGTAACAACAAATTTTCCTATAACGGTTGGGTTACATCAAGGATCTGCTTTAAGCCCTTTCCTATTTGCTATAGTGACGGATGAGCTTACGAGATCAATTCAAGAAAATGTGTCGTGGTGTATGTTGTTTGTTGATGATATTGTTTTGATTGATGAGTCTAGAGCTGGGGTTAATGCCAAGTTAGAATTATGGAGACAGACATTGGAAGCAAGAGGTTTTAAGTTGAGTAAGAGTAAGACAGAATACATGGAATGTCGGTTTAGTAAGCAACGAAGTAGTGATGGGAGTGTAGTGAAGCTTGGTGAGCAAGAAATACCGGTTGATGGTTGTTTCAAATATTTGGGATCTATCATTCAAAAGTATGGAGAAATTGATGGAGATGTAAATCATAGGATAAAGGTTGGGTGGATGAAATGGAAAAGTGCAACTGGAGTATTGTGCGATCGTAGACTGCCATTGCGGTTGAAGGGAAAGTTTTATAGGACGACTATTAGGCCCGCTTTACTATATGGTACGGAATGTTGGGCTGCCAAGAGACATCATATTCAAAAAATGAGTGTAGCTGAGATGCGTATGCTGAGATGGATGTGTGGAAATACAATAAAAGATAAGATTCAGAATGAGGTGATACGTAAGAAGGTAGGAGTTGCACCCATTGAAAATAAGATGAGAGAGAATCGTTTACGGTGGTTTGGACATATTCGGCGAAGGCCTAATGATGCTCCAGTTAGAAGGATGGAGAAATGGGAAAATATATTAGTTAAAAGAGGTCGGGGTAGGCCTAAGAAGACTTGGATGGAGATGATAGGAAAGGATATGAATGCTTTGAACCTCACCGAGGACATGGCATTGGATAGAAATGATTGGAGGAGAAGGATTCATGTGGAAGACCCAGAATGATTTTCTTTTCTGGTTCATATCGCCGACCCAATTGTTTTGGGATAAAGGCGTAGTTGTTGTTGTTGTTGTTAGAATATATTACTTTACTTTTAGATTTTTTTATCCTTAATGCCATTTGTTTTGCCCTTAAAACTCAAAATTTGTCCCTAAGTGTGTTATTGAGCATTGTTTTAGATCTTTGTAATGATTAGATTTAGTAATTCGTACTCTAGGAGGTCGATGGAGGGTAGAGGTCTTAGAGCAAAGGATCCTGCATTGAAATATTGTACACCAATTGACTTGGATATGTGTTTGAAATAAATAGTGAAGTGCAACTTTTGTGGTTTTGTAATGCATGGAAGAGTGTATAGATTTAAATGTCATGTTGTAGGGCATAGCAACTCCACCGTGAAATTATGTACACATTGCATTCCTACTGATATTCGTGTTGAGCTTATTACTAGTCTTATAGAAGATGATAAAAGAAAGGCACGAGTACATGCAACATTTGCCAGAGAGAAATTGTCAAAGATGGTCTCTGGTTTAGAAGATGAAAATGAGACATCATCTCAAGATACTGAACGATGCAATAAACGAAGAAAAAACATTGAGCTGAAGTTTGACACTGAAAATTACCTTTATTATATGTTTTTGAACTCTAGCTTGTATGTCTTTCCCCTTAGCATGGTATTTTATAACTAAAAAATGTACTTTTGTAATGAGTTACGAAAACTTTCTAGCTTTTGAATGTATCATTATTTTGTCTTAACTGATTGTATTTGTGGTGATTACATGTGTGGTTGTACAACCAAATGTGTGGTTGTTTAATGTTTAAGAACATATTTATGTTTAATTAATCTTGTTACATAAATAAATTGTGTTATTGTATTATATGATTTTTTAGATTTTTAAAGAATTTTTTAGTGAAACTTATGATTTTTTACGATACACTATGATATGATATGTATCTTACTTTGGGCCCGACTGATACGGGTTATGATACAATACTTACAACCTTGTTCAAAACCATCTACATGACTTCTTGAAGAGAAAGCTCATTGCACCACCCCCAAATGCAAATAACATAGGGAATCAGATTATCATTGTCACAACTCAATGTGTGGTTTAAATAGCCTAACTAAATCCCTGAGTGTGTTAACCATTACCGAGGATGCCCAAATGCATGCCTATATCAAAGATCTCCAAGCCTCCCCAATAATGAAGGTTTCTTGTCGCAAGCATGCATTTATTTTGTGTTTCTTTTTGGCCTCTTTGAGCTAAACTTAAGTCTTCTTATAGAACAAGGCCTAGTACAAAACTTTGGTTGATTCTATTGAGCTTTTAGGATAATCGTAGGCCTTAGGCATGCTTTGAATAGCAAGACATCACAAACATTCACAGTTCACCCCTCACGAAAGGCCATAAATGGATCTTTATGGTAGGCTGCTATAGGGTATTTCTTGAGTCAAAGGTTCATGGCAAGCCACACTATAAACCACAAGGTTCACAATTGACCATAGTTGGCTCCACCCTAAGTCAAGCAGCTGACCAGAAAATGATGTTGAATTCATTGTTAGCCTTTGGGACATGAAAATTTACAGTTTGAAAGGTCTATTTGCCCTATTTCTAAGCCGTAGGCTCATGAATTAGGGACTAGCACCTTACCATTCACTTTGGCTCATGGAATAGGTGTTTTTGTCACTTGTAGTCCCTGTGGGCCACAACAAATTCTAAGAGGATCTCATGGGTCCCTAATTTCATGGAGAAAGGCAAATAAATTTTGTTGACCCTTAAATTGCCTCACTGTGTTTAACTGGGCCTTTTGAGATGCACACTTATTTGGGTTCACTAATTTGACCTTATATTATTTTGCATTTGTGATGAGACTATATATGTCCATTGAGCCTAAATCCAGCCCGAATTTTATTTGTTTTCTTGTTCAATATTTTGAATATTTGATTAACATTATAACTAATCTACATCAGTAATTTTACAATCAAATGAACATGCTGCAGTTTGTTTCTACATTCAAAAACTTGCAAAATCACAATGCATCAAGAAAATTTTATTCAATCACAAGACTATATACATTATATCACTATATGCACCGAAGATTTCAAAGATCCTTTGATACTTGCAAGCTTCAGTGTTTGCCATGTCTGCATATATAAAGGCAAAAAATAAGAAATTACTAAAAGAGGATAAGCTTAATTTTTGGTTGCATAAAATACTGACTAATCCAATAGCAAGTGAGCATATCTGAGAAATTAGACAAGACCAGGGAAAGACCTTATCGCCTCACAACAAACCATTCATGACTGAAGTCTAAGTAAACATCGGACATCTTGATGTTTTATTCTGGTTGCCTAAATAATCAACAGCCGTCTTCTCCCTTTAATTCAAACATTTGCTTGATAGAATGTCTTAGTCCCTATAACCAATGGTATGATTGTTAAATTATACATATATTTATACTTGTATATATGGTATTATATATATACATATATGTACATGTATAAGTACATATATACTTGTATATATATAATATATATTAAATATATATTTATCAATATAAATATATATGTAATTGTGGGAGAGTCAAACTGATTCGACTGCTCCCACTCTTGTAATGATCTCTCTATCTATCTTCTCAATTTTTCCCTCATCTCTTTTGTGTATAAATAGGGGTGTTCTCCCCTTTGTAATGTATACTTTTTCGCACACTCTCTCCATTGAATAAAATATATTTTTTATATTGGTTTATTGTGTATCCCCTTTGGAGGGTATGTGAGTGTTTTCTTTTAGAACACTTTGTAGTTCCCTTTGTGGGTGTGTTCCTTAAGAGAACACTTTTGTTATCCTCTCAAGTTGAAGATCGGTAGACTTTCGGTTTTTCATTGAAGTGTCCTTGCATCTTTATATGGTATTAGAGTTCGGAAGTGTTAAAGCTCGTTTGAAGACTCTTCTTCGGGCAAGTGTTCAAGTGATCGTGAAATTCATTGGTGGAAGAGTGCTATGTTCATTGCTACTCCTTTCTCCTCATCTTCTATTTTCTCTCTTTATCTTTATATTTTTCTCCTCTAATCTTTGCCCTTATAAAAAATGGATGACAATGATAATGTCACCATTGAACTCATAAAACTCAATGATTTAATTATGTAACATGAGATTCTATTATGAAGCACCCTATGTCACATAGGTGCGGGTGTGGGTGCGGCGATGTGGCACTTTAAAAAAACTTAGGTGCGGGGAGGATATATATATATATATATATATATATATATATATATATATATATATATATATATAATTTTTAACAATTTTAAGTTAACATTGTGTATTTGTGTGCATTTATATATTTATATATATAATATAGATAAAAATGGACTTGATTAAGGTTAATTGAATCTAATTGTGGATAGAAATAGATCTTAGTGTGTGGTTGACTTCACCTAACACAAAGGAAGTTGTGTCCAAGTGTCGCACCCGCCCAGGTGCGGGTGCGGTAACTTGTTAGAAGAGTCTGTGTGACATAGGAAGCACCTTATTTGGGGAAAGGGGTTGTGAAGACTAGTAGATGGATTAGATCTGAAACCCAAGCTAGTTATCACTAAGGTAGAGGGTGAGAAAGATGTACCTCTAACCGAAAACAAGAAAACTAAAGTTATAACCACTTATGAGAATAAGTGGAAGGAATAAAGAATAGGACATGCTAAGACCATATATTGGCTTATTAGTAGTGTGGATGTGAAAAAATGTTCAAGTCTTGCCAAATTTGAGCATGCTAACAAGGCTTGAAATTATTTTATGAAAATGCATTTTCTTAAAGATATTGCACATATATGCAATGTGCAAGATAGAGTTCGGACCAGAGTTACCGGAAGCGCCTAGGTAAAAGGGGAAGCGTGCTTCCCCGAAACGCGCTTCGGAAGCGCGAAACGTCGCGCTTCCGAAGCGTGCGGAGAAGCACCCCTTTTAAATGGGAAGCACGCTTCCCCCCCCTTCCCCCACGCTTCCCCAATTTTTTCAATTTTTTTGTATTTTTTATTTTTATTTTTTTCGCTTCCTAGGTCGCTTCTGGTTCGCTTCCTAGGTCGCTTTCGAGACGATTCCCGACTCGCTCCTAAGTGGTCCCACACTTCCCGCTTCCTAAATTTTTGAAAGTGTCTCGCTTCCCGTATCGCTTCCCGCTCCCGCTTTCTCAACTGGCAACCATGGTTCGGACTATTGTCCAAGGGGATAAAACTATTAAAGAATACTATAATGACCTATCCGAACTTTGAGAAGAATTGGCTCTTCTAGAGCCAAAGTAGCATTGTCACAAAGATATAAAATTTTGCCAAAGACAAATAAGATGTGAAACACTTTTATCAATTCATTAACGGTTTAATACCGAAATTTGAATCTACCGAATCTATTATTCTCCATAGAGGAAAAGTGCCCTCTATTGAAGATATTATAGAAGAGTTGAGTATGAAAGAAAATAGATTGAAAAAACATATAAGCAAAAGTGAAGATGACTCGGTCTTAGCCGTTTCTATACTGAGAAACTATGTTCGTGCATATAAGTCACCTTACTATAGAAGACAAGAAAATGAATATGAGAGAAAGAAAATAATTTGTTATTTTTGTCATAACCGGAATGCACTAAGCCCCAATATCCTAAACTAAAAGGAACATTTGAAAAGAAGGTTGCTTCAATTGGCTCTTCACAAGAGTCAAAGCACAAGGACAAGGACATTCTCACACCTTAAGAATCATCTATTGGAAGCATGTCTCTAGCTCAATTAATTGAAGCCCTTCAACCTCTTCTTAGAGGATCATCTTCCTCAACTGGAGCCACGGTATCATCTTATTCAGACCCAGGTAAGATTTTTTGGCTTCTTGATTCTGGTGCATCTTTTTACGTGACCCCAAACAATGATATTTTATCTGAATGTTATAGCAACTTAAATGTGTCAAAAAAATTTACGGTCGATGATACGCCTCTTGAAATTAAATGAATAGGAAGTTTTGAAAAAGATCTTTCAAACTCCAAAAAATTTCTCATTCCAAAAATTAGATACATTCCTAAATTTAATTTGAATCTCTTATCTATGTCTCAAATATCCAATTATGGTTGTAAAATCTCCTTCCCTTCAAATGAATGTTTGGTGCAGGATCGCCAGTTAGGGAAGCTGATTGGGCAAGGCCATAGAAAGAGAGGTCTCTATTATATGGATTTTTTTGAGTTACCGAAAGATGTTTTTTGTTGTAATGTCCAAAAAATGGATTTAAAATTGTAGCATAGATGATTAGGACACCCAAATGCATCTAAAATCCAATATTTTTCAAGTTTGAAAAACTTTTGTAACATTAACGATTTTACTTATGAAGACTATGTTCTTGGAAAAATGAAGAGATTACCATTTAAAGATAGAACTTTTGTTTCATCTATGTCATTTGAGTTGGTTCTTTTGGATGTTTGGGGTCCAGCACCAGTTATGTCTAAAGGTGGATATGCATATTATGTTATTTTTGTAGATGACTTTACTAGATATACTTGGATTTACTTCCTTAAGCATAAATATGAAGTATTTTTCTTAGTTATCAAAGGCGCTAGGCGGTGAGCCCCTAACAAGACTAGGCAAGGCCTAGGCAGTACCCCAAATAAAAAAAACAAAAAAAAACATACAAAATATGTAAACAAACTACTAAAATTAATAACAAACATATATACAACATAAAATCAATCAACAATAAGCAATAGACAAATAATATGTTGTCAAACATTGTAAAGCAATTATATTACACAAAAACAGTCAAATAGATAACTCATATGCTTATAGATTATATATGAATTAAGTACACAGATACGTATATATATAATATATGTTTATGATATGTTAATATATATAATTATATACAATTACATAGAAAATATATACATGTACAAGCAACTGTGGATAAGACCGAGAGACTACCTCGGCTAGGCCGCCTAGGCTCTGCCCTTGACAACTAAGCGGAGGGGTGAAAGGAGGAAGAAGAAAACAAATAAGGTAAAAAAGAAAAACAAAAGAAACAAATGACAGAATAAAAAAAGAAAGTTTTGGGGCGGGAGGAAGAAGAAAAAGAAAAAAACAAAGAAAAGAGACAAAAAAAACATTTTAAAAAAGATGACAACTATATCCCTATGGCTTAGGCATGGACAACCTAGGTAAAAAAACAGAGCCCTACTGCATAGACCCATAAGCCTAGGCATTGGCCCTACACCTAGCCATACTAGGCGTAACTTTTGACAACTAAGGCAATTTTTCATTTTCAAAGTTTTCATAAGATGGTCAAAAATAGATTTGAAAATGATATTTCTATATTCCGTACCGATTCAGAGAGAGAATTTTTGTCAAATGAATTCAAAAATTATCTTCAGTCACATGGCATCACACATTAAAGATCTTGTCCACACGCCACAACAAAATGGCTTAGTTAAGAGAAAACATAGGCACATTATTGAAACATCAAGGACTTTACTTATTGCTAGCTATGTGCCTAAGGTTTTTTGGGCAGAAGTTGTCTTGATTGTTGCTTATCTTATAAACAGAATGTCATCTTCTTCTTTACACAATATCTCACTGGTTGAAAAACTCTTTAAACTCACCCCTAATTATTCAAGATTACGAACTTTTGGTTGCAAATTTCTCCTAGAGCTATTCCTTGTGCCTTCTTTGGTTATGCTAATAACCAAAAAAGATATAGGTGTTATGATTATAAAAATAAAAAATAATATATCTCTCGAAATGTAATCTTCTTGAAAAAAGAATTTTTTTTTATAAGGATTAACAGAAGGAAGTAACAAAGTACTCTTTTTTGTTTGATCTTGTTTCAAAACAAGATATTGACAACTGTGATTGCGAGCATGATTTGGAGAACATTATTGAATCTAGCGACTTTGAATCACTTGATGAATTGCCCCACAATTATCAAACTTGTATACAATATTCTAGGCGGGGAAATCAAAACCCTCAATGTGCACTTGAAAAGTTTTTTAACCTTAATAAAGATGAACCGCAAATTAGGCAATCATCCAGAGTATCAAAACCCCCATCAAAATTTGTATCCTATGATTCATTTTCTTCAAATTATCAAATGTGCATAGCCCTAATTCACTCATGTAGAACCTCCATCTTACGGTCAGACCAAAGAACACACTGAATGGGTTAATGCTATGAGGGTAGAACTTGTAGCTTTGAAAAAAGCTCAAACTTGGTTTATTCAAAGTCTTTCACTAGGAAAGAAACCCATAGGTTACAGATGGATATATAAAATAAAAAACAAGAGTGATGAAACTCTTGAGCGATATAAAGCTAGGCTTGTTGCAAAGGGATATTTGCAAGAACATGGCATTGATTATGAAAAAACCTTTGCACTGGTTGCCCGCATGACCACGGTTAAAACTCTTATTGCAGTGGCTTCAATTAAAAACTAGTATATATACCAAATGGATGTTAAAAATGTGTTTTAAATGAAAATCTTATGGAAGAAGCATACATTGAGGCACCCCCTGGGATAAGTATTCCTCAAGCAAAGATTCTTCGTCTACAAAAGGCATTATATGAGTTGAAACAAGTACCTAAAGCCTAGTATGATAGATTAAGCAAAGTTATGTTTGATATTGGTTTTAGATCTTGATTGACTAACACTGCTTTATTTGTTAAGGATTCTAATGCAAGTACTATCGTTTTGATGCTCTATGTAGAAGATATGATAATCACTAGAGGTGACAAACAAGGAGTTCAACATATTAACAATATTCTTAAAACTAGTTTTGAAATGACTTATTTGGGTTTTCTACGTTACTTTCTAGGAATAGAAGTTGCTTATTCCCCTATAGGGTATTTATTATCTCAGTCTAAGTTGGATTCTGATATCATTCTCAGGTCTGAAATATCAGATGATAAGGTGGGCACTCTTATATTGGTTCATATTCATAGGGTATGACTAAATTTTTATGTTGGCTGTCACAAGCCTACCGCAACCCTCCTCCTGCTGATGATATTGTTTTGATTGATGAGTCTAGAGCTGGGGTTAATGCTAAGTTAGAATTATGGAGACAGACATTGGAAGCAAGAGGTTTTAAGTTGAGTAAGAGTAAGACAGAATACATGGAATGTCGGTTTAGTAAGCAACGAAGTAGTGATGGGAGTGTAGTGAAGCTTGGTGAGCAAGAAATACCGGTTGATGGTTGTTTCAAATATTTGGGATCTATCATTCAAAAGTATGGAGAAATTGATGGAGATGTAAATCATAGGATAAAGGTTGGGTGGATGAAATGGAAAAGTGCAACTGGAGTATTGTGTGATCGTAGACTGCCATTGCGGTTGAAGGGAAAGTTTTATAGGACGACTATTAGGCCCGCTTTACTATATGGTACGGAATGTTGGGCTGCCAAGAGACATCATATTCAAAAAATGAGTGTAGCTGAGATGCGTATGCTGAGATGGATGTGTGGAAATACAATAAAAGATAAGATTCAGAACGAGGAGATACGTAAGAAGGTAGACGTTGCACCCATTGAAAATAAGATGAGAGAGAATCGTTTACGGTGGTTTGGACATATTCGGCGAAGGCCTAATGATGCTCCAGTTAGAAGGATGGAGAAATGGGAAAATATATTAGTTAAAAGAGGTCGGGGTAGGCCTAGGAAGACATGGATGGAGGTGATAGGAAAGGATATGAATGTTTTGAACCTCACCGAGGACATGGCATTGGATAGAAATGATTGGAGGAGAAGGATTCATGTGCAAGACCCAGAATGATTTTCTTTTTTGGTTCATATCGCCGACCCCAATTGTTTTGGGATGAAGGCGTAGTTGTTGTTGTTGTTGTTGTTGTAAGGTGGGCACTCTTGAAATAACAAATGTCAAGATGAGAATTGATGACAGGGAGCTTCTAGATAATCCAACTCCTTATAGACAGCTTATCAGAGTTCTTTCTTGCTTGAGTATTACTAGACCTGATATAGCACATGTATACACAGCTAGTCAGTTTCAGCACACTCACACATTTGTTCACATGGGAGTTGTTTTGTGCATTATTAGATATCCTAAAAATTCTATTTCTAGAGGCTTGTTTATGTCTTCCTCTTCTGCATTGATTTACTTGCATATACAAATGCAGAGTGGGGAGATGATCCAAACAATAGATACTTAACCAAAGGTTTTGTGTTTTCTAAATGAATTATTGATCTCATGAAGGTGTAAAAAGCAATAGAAGGCCTCTCTTTCCTCAACTGAAGCCGAGTACCGGGTCATGGCTACCACCATAATGGAGGTGGTGTGGCTGAGAAGAGTGATGGTTGATATTAGAATCAAGATTCTAGGAGTTTCAAAGATGTGTTGTGACAACAAGAATGCTATCTACGTTGCTAGCAACAACTCTTTTCACAAAAGAACGAAGCACATCGAGATGAACGGCCATTATGTTCGAGAGAAATATTTTCAAACTATTGATCTACCTTATTTTACATCAGAGTACCAGTTGACAAACTTTTTTTATCAAACCTCTCTCTACTCCTAGGTTTCACTTCCTTTTAGGCAAACTTTCAATTATCCTACCATAAGTTTGAGGGGGAGTGTTAAATTGTACATATATTTATACTTATATATACGGCATTATATATACCTATACGTACATATATACTTGTATATATATATATATACATATTTATCAATATAAATATATATATATATGTGTGTGTAATTGTGAGAGAGTCAAATTGATTTCATTGCTCCCACTCTTGCAATGATCTTTCTCTCTTTTCAATCTTTTCCTCTTCTTTTGTGTATAAATAAGAGTGTTCTCCCCTTTGTAATGTATGTTTTTGGCACTCTTTCCATTGAATAAAATATATTTTTTATATTGGTTTATTGTGTATCCCTTTTATAGGGTTTGTGAGTGTGATCTTTCATAGCACTTTGTGGGTATGTTCCTTAAGAGAACACTTTTGTTATCCTCTCAAAGTTGAAGATTGGTGACTTTTGGTTCGTCATTGAAGTCTTTTTACATCTTTACAACAATAAAGATTGGGTCCTAGATGTATAAATATAAGGCATAATGCTACTTTCCAGATTAAAAAAAAGACTTTTTTCAGACACAGACATTCATTTTGAAAGAAAATAATTACGCAATTTTTTCCAGTATAGAATAAATCAGGAAAGATATCTAGGTTGTATAGTATAGACCAAGGTTGCTAGACTAGGAAGCGGAAGCGGGAAACAATACAGGAAGCGAAAGCGAGAAGTGATGCATTTTAAAATATATAGGAAGCGGGAAGCGAGGAATATATATATATATATATATATATATATTGAATGGGATTTAAAATGAAACACAAATAAAAACTAAAATAAAAGTGACTATTATTAAATTTCATTATCTTTTAGTGTAAGAATTAAATTTTTAACAAAATCTAAAAATGATGACTACCAATTTAAAGAAAGCACATGGAAGTGAGTTAGAAGTGAAAGAAGACACATAGAAAACATGAAAAGTTGAGTAAGAGAACATATAAAAAGAATAGATGAAGTGTGTGAAAAGCATAGGAGAAGCGTGGGAGAATCGAGGTTCTCATCAAGTTTCAAAAGTGAGGAGCATTGCACTTCCAAAGTGAGTTTCCGGGAAGCGAGCTTCCCACCTATCTAAGAAAGCTTCCGGTAACTCTGGCAATGACAACCTAAAATAAAGGTCTAAGCCAAACAATATTGCTTGTATGGTGGAAAGAACCACCAGTTTATCCCTTAAGTGAATCAAATTAATGCTCTCTCTCTCTCTCTCTCTCTCTCTCTCTCTCTCTCTCTCTCTCTCTCTATATATATATATATATATATATATATATATATATATATATAAACTAATGGTCCAAAGCCAATGTTGACAGCCACCATAATACTAGTAACGACAGTCAACAAGCCTACCAGTCCTTGGGAGAACAAGTCATAAACAGTTGACCTCTCAGGTAACTTCACGCACAGTAAAGTTCATCTGCATACTGTTTATACCTGTAAACCTAACAGTTAGTTTGTTGAAAGCTAGATAATGAAGGCTTATTTTTTATAGTTTATTTAACAGGTTCTCTAGTTCTGGCACCTAAAGTTACACTAATTTTTTTAAGATGATAACCAACTTACCAACTACGAAATTAAAATGTGGACAATTAGCTGCTTCTATGAATTCATCCAATATTATTCTCATTATCAAACAACTTGTATTATATATTATGTCATACAGATGTGGTTTTGACTCACATGAACAGTGATGCCCAACACAAGACCTAAAATGACACTACATGATACTGGTTGACATAGCCAAAGCCTCGTCCAGAATCATCAATGTCAGTCAACGCATGAAACAGTCAATGCTGTAATTGATTACAATTGTCTAATTTTAGGACTTCAATTTTTTATTTTTCAGGTTTTTAAAATCTACAACTTTTGCATTTTTTATATGAATTTTAAGATGGCTTTTTTTAAATAGAAATTTCATCTCAAAAGTTGATGCCATTGATTTGTGATGATGAAGGTAGTGTCCCCCCAACCCTTTGTAGGTGGGGTAAAGAACAACTCTGTACTGGCGTATACATTATATAAGCAATTTTATCCTTTTCAGTGTCTCAACTCATTAAATTATATATATATTATTTAATGACCCCTTACATCATTTAAAAAAATGAATTAAAGTGGCTAGACCAAATGATTTGAATTTGAAAGGTCTGGATTCAAGTCCCTTCATTTTTTTGCCTTTTTTCATTCCAAAAAATTGTAAATCTACCCTTATAAAAAAAATAATCATTGTAAATAAACCAATTAGTTATTTTAAGAGAACTAAATCACTAGAAAGGTTTCTTTACTTGAGCTATCTTTTTAATTTAAATAACAACACTAATAACATATACATTTTCAATCAATTAAACAACAGAATAGATGTCTCTCCCTCTGTACTAAGCTTATCAAAATCACCATATTTGTGTCCATGTGATGTAGATTATATTATGTTCTTAGTGTTGTCATTTATTCATCGATTTGATTCTACAAATTTTGGAAATTGAAATCAAATCTTACAGTGAACCTATATAGTTACAGTGATGTCCTAAAAGTCTACAACTACATTTGTGCTTCAACACAAATACATTTTTCTTTCTTTTCATTTGCTTATACTTTTACATTTTTCTTTCTTTTTGCATTTTCTTATACTTTTTCAAAGTTTCTTTTGTGTGTGGGTGTGCATGTGGCAAGCACACCTTATGCTGACTCAAGGTTTACCCCTTGTTAAATAATGATCATAAACAAACACTCATCTTTTAGCAGTTCCCAAGCCTGAAGCATTTCAGCTGTATAAGCCACATCATTAGTTGAAGATAGACGGGAATATCAAAATATAACATGCCTTGACACTAACCAATGATAGGTGGCAATCCAACCAAATATAAGAGACATTCAAACAGAATACTCCAGTCCTATCATAAGTAGCAATAAAATTTGAACTAGGAGGACTAGAAACATATAAGCATCCAGCATGTATCTGTCACCTACAAGAAGAAGAGATTACCAAGCCTTGAAGTTCAGGTATTTTGACAGTTCATAATATGTATATCCAGCAGAACCATAGGCAGCTTCCTTGAGAAGCAATGCAGACGTTACTTCAGATTCTATTGCTGAGCATCCAGTCATTGCTTCATGAAGAATGGAAACCACAAAAGGGCCCAGAAGCTGGACAATGTAAGGTCATGAAAGCGAATTACTCCACAAATAGGTAAAATTTTGATAAACTTGTCTAAGTAATGTTTACAACCTAGGACTAACTACTTTGACAATCTAGAAGATGAAACAATGAATCAGTGAGTTACAGAAACATACATTACTATGATTTTCAAATAAAGTAATGAACAGAGCTTCAGCACAAGGCCTAAGCTTTTCAGTTTTCTGCAACAAATCCTGCTCATGATGAAAGCTTTCTGGATCCCGATTCCACTCCTCTAAGTCATTTGC
This sequence comes from Nuphar pumila, assembly GCF_984573655.1. Taxonomy (NCBI): domain Eukaryota; kingdom Viridiplantae; phylum Streptophyta; class Magnoliopsida; order Nymphaeales; family Nymphaeaceae; genus Nuphar; species Nuphar pumila. The sequence goes on from NC_143256.1 coordinate 124,211,887, forward strand.
TGATAAAAGAAAATACCTAACAAAAGGTCAACATGTGTTACTATTACCAGATGCTTCTTTACTTTTTGCCATATCATGTGAGCATGATTACAAAAAAATTAAAAACTATTAAATAAATGAAAGAAAAGCCTCAAGCAAAGGGAAAGGGATTCAACAAAGAAGCAACAGAGCACTCATATACAGGTTGCATGTAAATTAGGTAGAGTCGGTGAGCATGTTTAGTGAAAATAAGCAATAGTTCAAGATAGTGTGCCTAATAAATTGCAGTTCTAATGCTCAGAACTGAAGGCATCAGCTTGTCAATATGCAAAATGTAGCAACCATAGGTTTCACTTTTGCTGTGTAAGGGACTGACAAACTGATGGAAAATGAAAATTGAGAATGCTTAGAACCACTAATTGCTCCCAATTTGGGTGCCTGATACCCAGAATTATGCCGATATGATATCAGTTGCATATATATTGCACAGAGACCTGCACCACATCAGAAGAAAATATGAAAAAATCAATGGCCAATTCATGTAATAGATACACTAGGGTAGAACAATGTTGCTCTTGCATCTACAATCCAATCTTCAGCAAGAAAGCGCAACACAAATTCATTTCAATTCTTCTCAGTCAAACAAAAATCCAGCATTAGACTCCCAACATGTTCAGAGTTGCAGTTTGCATGCATATATCATAGTTTGTTGCAGTGGTAGCTTTATTGCATTGCTCTTTGTGTAAAACTATCATTAGATGCCTACCAGTAATCTCATTATTGACCATATATTTATGCATGTTTACAATTTCAGATTCACAGCTTAAGATCAATTCAAAACTAGCCCAAAAATTTGTAGTCTTCTCTCTCCATGTGGCAAAGTGTAAGAGCTATAAGCTAGGAACGTCAATTATGCACCTCACTAATCCTATTTGACAGCACTCTGTGGTTTCACGTTTTGACACTTACAATTCATTCATCATGATACTTTTGCTAAAACCAATTCACTCTTCAGCACTGACATGACCAACAAATTGGTGTTTGACAAAATCTCCTACAACTTGATTGAAACAAGAAGCAAGAAAGGACCTTAATCGGACATAACCCCTAAAAATGTTTGCATAACATATAAATCATTGAATTGCATTCCTACATGCAACAAAATAATATTAAGAATTGTCATGATAGCGTCAAGTGAACAAAAACAGGATTTACATTTTAGCATCATTACACATTTTCCTGTTGATGTGCACAAATTAGCAGTAAAATCACCCTAAGTTCTAATTTACTCTCTAACAAACAAGAGACCATGTCACTAGAAGAAGTTGACAAGGGGAAAGCAATAAAATGTTTCTTCTCCACAATCTCAAAAGAAATGAATAACAAACAAATAAAGGAAATAATTGCTTTTAACATAAAAAGAATGAAAAAAAACATTTTAGAACAAATCTCGTCATGAAACATTCATTTTAAGAAGAAACAAATATCACAAAGAAAAAAAATAAACATACTAGAACATTTACATAAGAAAGTGAGAGTACCGTCGTATCAGGATGTTGCACAAAAATACTATGTGTTCACCAGTTAAAATAGAATTAAGAATAACGCCCACAACTTTAGAAAGATTTTTCTTTCTCTCCTCCACAGTAGCCACATTCCCATTGATGACAGATCCAGTAATAATCGGTTTGTAATGTATACAGTCCACAATAGACATAACCATGACCATGCATTGAATCAAGAAATTCTCAGAAGCAACAAGTAATGGTTCTGGATTTATAATTTTATTCAAGCAGAACTCCAGTATGGGCGACAGAACTTTCTCCTCACTAAATGAATAAGGATGAGTACCCTGAATCGAGACTAAAACCTTCATCATTTTACAACATGAAGTCTTAGCGAACTGCAAAAATTCATTATTTCCTTCCTGAAATGATAAATCTGCAAGAAAAAAACAATGTTATAGGGGATATTGTAGGTTCTGCAGTGTATCTTAACAATGAATTGAACTTATTCCATCATCTGCATGTTAAGATATCTACAAAGCAGTTTCTGGATAACAAGCAAGTTTGAGAGAATGGTTGCACATGACAAAGCATAATTCAGTGCATCAAAATTGAAGTAGATTCCGCATTAATGTTACAATTTTCTAGATTCTGTTTACGCAACAAGAATAATCAACCTATTGAAAATCCACGATGCAATGGAAGTACCTTATTTGAATAATTAATAAAAGAGTTCTTCAAATGCAAAATACATCATTATACAAGAAGCAAGAAAGAACACAATACATAATACATTGTGCCAATTTATATATTTCATTTAACACAGATAGTGGTCGACCTACTAACCCAGCATATTGACTCTCCAGAGAAAACAGAAAAAAGGACAAAACTCACAATGATATCAAAGAGAGGTTGTAGAAGGACAACCAGAAAAGGACATTAGGAGAACATTGTTAAGAAATCAGCCAAAAAGGTTGGACACGTGAACACAAGGTAGTGAAATTAAACCGCCTTAAGTTATATTTGGAAATATAACAACATTCCATCTCTCCAAGCATTGTCTATTCTTAGAATGTCCTATCAGTAGCAGCACAGATGGAACTCTTATCACAAAACTGCTAAGGTAGAATTAAAAGCCAAAACTAGTTATCTTCAAGAAACCTCCAAAGCCAAACAATCTCAATGTTCATGAAGAGCATGGTGGTATTTGTTAAAATGTAATTCAAAATCATCATTGTACACACACACACACACACACACACACATATATATATATATATATATATATATATATATATATATATATATATATATATATATATATATATATATAGAGAGAGAGAGAGAGAGAGAGAGAGACTATGTATGTATGTACATGTATCTCTATGTATATATAAATATATATATATATATATTTCATTCATAATACCCGAAAAGAGTATTTCTGTAATTTCACCTTTTGCGCATATTCCCCTTGGAATACAACAACAACAACAACAACAGCTTTTTGTTCTTATTGTTGTTGTTGTTGTTGTAGCTCCAAGAGCTAAACGAGAAAAGAGACTGCTTTTTGTGGAAGCAAGCTACAAAAGCACGAGCAAATACGTAAATCGCTACAACCTTCTGTGACAACACCACAATCTGCATGCCGATTGTCAAATGCAAACCAAAGAAGGCAAAGGAAGATCCACAAAATTTTATGACAAACATGTGCCGATTGCAAGTTTCTTTATCCAAGGAAGCTATTGTCAATGTACCTCACATCTTTTGAACTAGTTACCAACAAATACGATACTACCCACGAGGTCCATACAACTTGCAATCCGAATTACACATTCAATTAAATTGTTAAAACCTCCTTGTGATTCTTTCATAACAGTATAATAGTTCTTTTTTAATTGGCTCCTGTTATAAAATTTCATGTGCACCAGTGAAAGAGAGTTCAAAAACTAACGTTGACTAAAACCAGAAAAGGATGACAGTCATATCATTTTCAATTAGTGCTGAAAACATCATCATAATATCATCAAACCTTACCCTATGCGGGAAACGAGACGAGAAACGGGAGTGAGAAGCAAGAAATTTTAAAATTTATAAGAAGCGAAAAGCAAGGAATCAATTTAAAAGCACAAATAGGAATAGAAAAGGAAGTGACATGGGATTGAATGGGAAGTGAAATACTAATTGAATGACATCGGAATAAAAACTAAAACAAAAATGATGATTCTTAAATTTCATAATTTTGTAGTGTAAGAATTAAGGAGTTTCACGCCTCCGAAGTGAGTTTATGGGAAGCACGTTTCCCACCTATCTATGAAGCTCTGGTAACTCTGACGGTCTAACCCTTGTTAGGATTAATGTAGTTTTTGTACATATTCTTATATATATATATATATATATATATTCTTATATATATATATATATATATATGTATGTGTGTATATATGTATATATTAGTGTTATCAAAAACAAGCCTTGAGGCGCAAAAGGCACGCCTCGCCTTGAGACGCGGCCCTCTGTGCCTCAAGGCGCAAGCCCGAGGCGCAAAAAAAAATTTTACAACAAGATTTCTGAGACATAATCAACAAAGTTTTGGTAGGTTAATCTCATATATTTTTCAGTTATTTCAGTTATGTAATAAGTTTATTAGTATATTACTATATTTTAACTTTTGTTGGTTAATCTCGTATATTTTTCAGTTATTTCAGTCATGTAATTAGTTTCTTAATATATTTTAACTTTTGTTGGTTAATCTCATATATTTTTCAGTTATGTAATCAGTTTTTCAGTTATTTTTATATGTTAATCTCATATATTTTAACTTTTGTAGGTTAATCTCATATTTTTCAGTTATTTCAGTTATGTAATCAGTTTCTTAGTATATTTTAACTTTTGTTGGTTAATCTCATATATTTTCCAGTTATATAATCAGTTTTTAGTTACTTTTATATGTTAATCTCATGTTTTTTTGTACTTATTTGAGATTTTCTATTTCTTATTGGTTGTTATTTCATCAATAAAGCATTTATTTATTTATTTGTATTTTTAGATATTTTTTTATAATTTTTTTAATGTTTTCAAAAAAAAATTTGAGGCTTACGCTTTACGCCTCAAGGCTTACGCCTCAACGCTTTTCACAACATTGGTATATATAATATTTTTATTATACATAATGATATATTATATATAATATACATCTAAGTCAACCAAGGTTGACTTGACTAGCCGTTGGGGGCTAGTCAAACTAGCCATTAGATCTAGTCCACGAAAAAACCTTCCTCTACTCGTTAATCTATCATGGCTAGTATGGTCGTTTCTCTCTCCTCTTTAATCCCTCTCTCTCTACTCCTCTTCTCTATAAATATGTGGTGTGTGCATATTGTGTTTAAAAGAGTGATTACAATATTTGTATTGTATTTGTTTTAATGAGTCTTGTTTGTATCAAAATGCTTTTTGGTTTGGCATTTGGATTTCGGTTTTGAGTATTTTTGTTTCCGCGTCGTTTTGTGACAATACACGCATCCAAAATTCTAAATACACAACATACACATATAGTTTATGCAATATGTCTCTCCCTACATGATTAATAAAGCTAGATATAGATTGAATCCTAGAAGGTTGTGACATAGATCTACCATGTCCATGTGAAGGAATAGGAGCTCGATAATGGACACGAGATGGTGCATCTCTAATAATTGTTGGAGCTCTAATGCTTCTAGTAGAGGTTCAAAAGCAAATCTAATTATTATGAAGGACCTCATCGAAAATAGTATATTAATCCAAAAATTTCTATTATTGAAGATAACTTACTGAAGAGGATCAACGATGGGAATCTCTTGATGACAATGATGATAATAGAGATGGTACAACTACTTCAAAGAAAAGGCACTTAGCTTTCATTAAAGAGACGATACAAGATAAAGAAAATCCAAATGTAACTGCTACTAGAAGCATTAGAACTCCAACAATTATTAGAGATGCACCATCTTGTGTTCATTCTCAAGCTCCTATTCCTTCACATGGCCATGGTAGATCTATGTCACAACCTTCTAGGATCCAATCTATATCTAGCTTTATTAATCATGCAGGGGAGAGATATATTGCATAAACTATATGAGTGTTGTGTATTTAGAATTTTGGATGTGTATTTGTTAAAATATATGTACGCACACACACACACACACACACACACACATATATATATATATATATATATACATGTCTTGTCTTGTCTAGAATACCTGATAGGGGTATTTTAATCTTTTTACATAGTTGTTTCTAGAAACAACTATTTTACTAGGTTAGATCTTTTTGTTTTAATTAAATGTAACTTTTTGTTTTTTGTTTTTTTTAATTACATTGAGGGTCCCACCATAGAGTCGTTGGGACCCCCAACGGTCATAAATATGACCGTTGGAGGCTCCCAATGAGTCTATGTGGGAGCCCCCAATGGTCTCTCACTCTCTCATATTTTGGGTATAAATAGAGGACCTCTCCCCTTGTATTTCTTATGCTTCTCAAGGTCTCTTCAATAAATGATTATTGGACTTGGTTAATGCTTTTTGCATTCTTAGGTTGTATTTCTACATACTTCTTTACATGGTATCAGAGTCAGGTTGTGCTCTTGATTTTGTTAAAGCTATCTATTGATGGTTTGTGATTCGGGAATCTCTTCCATACTTTTTGGCTCATCCTCTCTCTGAGTCTCTATGGAGAATAAGCATAAGATTGATCTTTCCTTCAAGTTAAATGGCACCAACTATATGATGTGGGCATCTGCCATGGAGAACAACCTCAAGGGCAAAAATCTTTGGGGATACGTGATGGGCGCCATTCCGAAACCACAACTCAAACTTACCAAAATAGAAGGAGGACAAGAAAAGGCTCTAGAGGAAAATGTCCGCACCAAAGTCATTGAAGATCACCAATCCAAGATAGAGGATTGGAAAAGTAAAAATGCAAAAATCCTTGTATGGTTTATGAACAACGTGGAGCTCAAGATATATACCAACATAGCCAAATTTCGCAAAGAAAATGAGGCAAGGTTTTTTATGAAAGGTATTTATACTCAAAAAGACCTTGTGAGACAATTTTTTCTTGAAGATAAAATTTGTACCATTAAGCAAGGGGACATGAGCGTCTTTGATTATTTTAGAACCCTTAGTCTCTTGTGGGATGAATTATCTCTTCTTGAACCCAAATGGGTTGCTAGTGAAGATGTTGAACTTAGAAGAGAGCAAATGGAAAAAGAACATTTTTTTCAATTTTTACATGGGCTTAGGCCCGAATATTAACAAGTTAGATCTTCCCTCCATGATAGATCTAAGCCTCTTCCCTTAGAGGATGTTGTTGCCGAAATATGCCAAGAAGAAACTCGTCTTGACATGATAAAGGGAGGAGATGAAGTATTAGCAGTATCCAAGCCCGACAATCATGTTAAAACTTATAAGCCTCAACACTTTGGGAGGCAAAATGGCTATAATGAAGGCTATAGGAAAGTCATTTGCCATCATTGTCATGTATCGGGACATATAAGGCCTAATTGTCCCAAGTTATATGAAACCCCAAAGAACAAAGTTGCTTCCGCTAAAGAAACCATACCAAGGAAGAACCAACCAAAGGAAATGATTCATTTTCGCTAGCTCAATTATTGGAAACACTTCAAATTCTACTCAAATCTCCATCTACATCGGGTGCTACCATTGCCTCTTCCTCACCTCCAGGTATGTCTTCTTGGATATTTAATTCAGGGTCACTTTTCATATGACACCTCTAGAGAATGGTCTATCCGACTTATGCACTAATTTAAAAACCTCTTATGTTTCAACTGTCGATGGAACATCTTTACAAATTAAAAGTATTGAAATTTTAAATTCTTCTAAAAACTTTTTTGTGCCAAAAGTAAGAGTTGTTCTACAACTAAATTTAAATCTTCTTTCCGTTTCACAAATTTTCGATTATGGATGTAGAATCTCCTTCTCATTTAAGGGTTGCTCTGTGTAGGATCTTCAGTCCAGGAAGCCGATTGGGCAAGGCCATAGGAAGGGAGATCTCTACTACATGAACTATTTAAAAATTACTATCAATTGTTTTTGTAATTATGTCTAAGATAAAAATATTGAAACTAAGCATACAAGACTCAGACATTCAAGTTTCTCTAAAATGTATTTTTTTCCTTTTAAGGAAAAATTTTGCTTGTAAGGATTGTATCTTTGGAAAAATGAAATTCACTCCCTTTCCAAATAAAACCTTTGTCTCTAAAAGACCTTTTGAATTAGTGCATTCGGACGTTTGGAGACCTTCTTCCGTCATATCGAAAAGAGGATACTTATATTATGTGACCTTTATTGATGATTTCTATAGATATGTATAGATATACTTTCTGAATTTCAAATCCGATGTCTTCTCCTTCTTTAAAAAATTCTATATTATTGTCAAAAAACAATTTTAAAGCAACATCTCTATTCTTAGATCTGATTCGTGTGGAGCAGTTGGTCTGAGATTTGTTTATATCAGATCATCGATTAAATGTTTTTTTGTCATGGACCTAGATCGATGTCGTGGAGTTTTTTTTTCGTGAAACTGGATTTTTTTTTTGATCTGTTCTTGTTAGTTCAGATCAGATCTCAGATCTGGTGTCGTGATTCTGCACCGTCTCTGGTGTCGTCGTAAGTTTTGCATCGTGTGGAGCAGACTGTATGGTCTTGAAGCATTCAGATTTGAATTTTGAGTGGATTGGAGAGTAAATCTGAATGATTTTTTTTTTGGAATCTACCAAATTTACAAACTGTGATAAATTATGTTTCATGTGGTCGTTTATTGCAGCAGTGTTATTGGCAGTATCTCTTGAGTTAGCGTCATTCATTATGGGTGAAGTTCTGAAATCCGATTCCAAGAATGAGATTATTGGGGAATATAAAGCCTTTGCAAATCCTTTTTCTTATGGTTCTTCTGTGAAATTAAATGAAACAAACTATGCCAGGTGGTCCAGAACGTTTATGATGTCGGTATCTGAACATCGTAGAAAACGTATTTTGTTGGAAACTGAACCAAATGATAAAGTGAGAAAATATATTATTTGGGATGAAGATAATGACATTGTTATGTCATGGATCATGAATAGCATTGAACCTCATATTGCAGATGGTCTAATTTATTATACCACAGCTAAACAGATGTGGGACAATCTTCGAGATACGTACTCTAAAGAGACTAATGTGAGCCGTATTCTCCAAGTTGAACAGGAGATATATAATTTGCAGCAGGGTGATCAGACCTTGGCACAGTACTATGCCTCCGTTAAAGCTGCTTTTGAAAGACTTAATGCTCATAGGCCACTGTGTTGTTCAAAGCAAAAAGAGCATCAAGAACAGACTATGGTTGCTCGGTTCCTCACAGGCTTATCTTCAGACTTCTCAGTTGCTAAAGTACAAATGTTGATCGGGTTTGATGTTCCTACCCTTGTTGATGCATACAATCGTTTGAGTAGACTTGCCATCTTTCTTCCACAATCTCAACCTGTATCTCAGACATCTGCTCTAGTTGTTTCATCTAGTTATGGATGAAGAAATCCTCTGAATATTAGAGGACGAGGTCGTGGAAGAGGTATGGGAGGTAGAGGTAAACTCCAATGTACTTTTTGCGGAAAATCAGGACATTTAGAAGATCATTGTTCGGATAAACATGGACGGCCTGCCTTTCCTACACCAAAGCCTAATGGTCCAAAAGCTAATGTTACAAAACTAGAGGTAGCGAATGACACCACTTCTCCAAGTGATTGTATCACCCTTAGTCGTGCAGAATATGATGAACTAGTCGCTCATCGTCCTTCAAGCTCCTCTTCTCCTGTAGCTGGTGTGGCCTACTCAACAGGAGACCATCTTCATCCCCATGATAGTAAGTGGATCATTGACTCTGGTGCATCTAGACATCTATGTGGAAACTCTCAAAAAAATTTAGATCTAAAGGATATTACTGCACATCGGGGGGTCTCATTAGCAGATGGGAGTTCCTCTCTGGTTATTGATCAAAGAAATGTTTCTATATTCTCTTCCTTGCAGTTGAAAAATGTCCTTCATGCTCCTTCATTTCCTCAAAATTTACTCTCAGTGAGTTGTCTTACGAAAGAACTAAATTGTAGAGTGATATTTGATCGTGTGTTGTCATTTTCAGGATTTGCTGACGGGAAAGAAGATTGGTGGAGGCTATGAAGAAAATGGAGTCTACTATCTAATCACTCAGTGGAAAACATTTATGTTGCAGTCGATTATTCCTTCAGTCATGTTCAGTGGCATCGTCGTCTCGGACATCCTTCATTGTCAAAGCTTCGTCGTGTCTTTAATCAAATTCCGTCTACTACATCATTTCAGTGTGAAGCATGCCAGTTGGGCAAGCATCATCGGAGTTCGTTTTCTTCTAGTCAGAGTCAGTCCAAAGGTCTTTGAACTTCTTCATGCGGATGTATGGGGTCCTAGTAAGATTCCTACCAGGACCCAGTGTCAATATTATCTTGTTATTGTTGATGATTTTTCTAAGTTGTCTTGGGTGTTCTTAATAAAAGAAATATCTGAAGTTCCGAGTATCCTCAAATCTTTAGTTATTAAAATAAAAACTCAGTTTGAATCTGTTGTCAAGATTATTTGCACTGATAATGCCCTTGAATTTAAAACCAAAGTATTGTTGCAATTTTATCGAGACCATGGCATTCAACCTCAAACCACTTGTGCCTATACTTCCCAACAAAATAGGGTGGCTGAGCGAAAACACAAGCACCTCATTGATGTAGCACGTACCCTTATGATTCAATCCAATGTTCCTGCTAAATATTAGGGTGATGCAGTTATCACAGCTTGTTATTTGATCAACCGCATGCCTTCATCATCCGTGGAAGACCAAATTCCTTTGCACATCTTGTATCCTAATGTATCGCTTTTCTCTTTCTCACCTAAGGTATTTGGGTGTGTTTGCTTTGTGCACAGACTTGGACCTTACCGTGATAAATTAGTTGCTCAAGCCACTAAGTGTGTTTATCGGCTATCCAAAAAATAAAAAGGGGTATCGATGTTATGATCTGATTTTCCGTCAAGAGTATGTCGGTGAGGATGTATCTTTCTTCGAGTCTATTCCATATTATTCCAGTGTTGGTGCTTAGATGCAAGTTGATCAAGATGACTCATTTCCTCTTCCTGTTCCTCCTTTTCCTTTGGAATCCGTGCCCCAATTACCGCGTCCACCTTTACCTACCTCACGATTTCATAATCTTCCATTGGTATATGTGCATAGAGCTCCACCTCCTACAGTGCCTCCACCTTCTTCTTCTCCTGAAGTAAGTGCTCCTGATAGCAATGGCCTTCATGTTGATGATAACAGGCCAATCGCTCTAAGGGGACACGACAATGTACCTTATATCCTATGTCTCAATTTGTCTCAGATGCCAGAATTGGTAATCAGATGAAAGCATTTATTTCAGCCTTATCTGCTGAAACTATTCCTCTGAATTATCAACAGGCAGTACTCGATAGCAGGTGGAAGCAGGCAATGCAAGATGAAATGGATGCTTTATTGTCTCAACAGACATGGGACCTGATTGATCCCCCGTTGGATGGGGGACATAGCTGGATGCAAATGGGTATATACCATTAAGTACAACTCAGATGGTTCAATTAAAAGATACAAGGTCAGATTAGTAGCAAAAGGTTATACTCAGACATATGGTGTTGATTTCTTTGAGACATTTTCTCCCGTTGCATGAATGGGTATCATCTGTCTTGTTCTCTCCGTAGTTGTTCACCATGGATGGAGTATGTGTCAACTAGATGTGAAAAATGCATTCCTATATGGGGATCTGTCTGAGATAGTATACATGCAACAACCTCCAGCGTTCGAGGTTGAGGGGGAATGTCAGAAGGTGTGCAGATTAAGAAAGGCGATATATGGTCTCAAGCAAAGTCCTCGTGCATGGTTTCAAAAGTTGTTTGAGGTGATGTCAAAGTTTGGTTTTAATAGGTCAGCGTCAGACCACACATTATTTATTAAGAAAACTAACTCAGGTCTAGTCGTTACGGTGGTATATGTGGATGACATCATCCTTACAGGAGATAACATGAAAGATATTGCAGCTACAAAGGCTCATCTTCAAAAACATTTTGTTACAAAAGACCTTAGTCCACTTAGATACTTTCTGGGCATAGAAGTGGCTAGGAGCAATGAGGGCATGGTTTTGTCTCAACGGAAGTATGTTCTTGATTTATTAAAAGAGACAGGAATGTTGGGAGCTAAACCAGCAAATATTCTCATGGATAACAAAGTTCATTTGTTGGAAGAGGGGTCAAAACCTATTGATAGCAGAAGATATCGCTCACTGGTAGGGAAGTTACTATATGTGACAGTGACTAGACCTGATATTGCTTTGGTTGTAAGCAAGGTTAGCCAATTCATGGATAAACCGACTGAGGTACACTGGAATGTTGAATGATACCCAGATACTTAAAATCTTCTCCTGAAAAAGGGTTATTATTCAAGAAAGGGGGTACCCTGGAGATAGTTGCTTACTCTGATGCTGATTACGTTGGGTCTATAGAGGATAGGAAATCTACCACAGGATTCTGTGTATTTGTGGGAGATAACTTAATTTCTTGGAGAAGCAAGAAGCAAACCGTGGTTGCTAGGTCGAGTGCCAAATTAGAATATAGGGCTATGGCCCAAACAGCAGCTGAATTGATGTGGGTTCAAACTGTGCTGAGTGATCTTCAAGTGAAGGTTTCATCTCCTATGGTGATGATGTGTGATAACAAGGCAGCTACATATATAGCAAATAATCCGGTATTTCATGAGAGGACAAAACATATTGAAGTTGATTGTCACTATAAGAGATATGGTTCAAGCTGGACATATCTCTACCAAGCATGTTAACTCTAAAGACCAAGTTGCAGATATTTTTACAAAGCCTCTTGCCAAGCCCAGATTCTCAAAATGTTGCGGCAAGCTGAGCATGATTGATATCTATGCTCCAGCTTGAGGCGGAGTGTTAAGAATAGTCGACCACTTAAAGTTTTTTTTATTCTTAAAGTTGTTTTTAGGTACCCATATGTAATTTTATCCTTTTTTGGCTAATCTCTATTTAACTAGAGGAGATTAGACCTAATGTAGTTTTTGATGTTTTCCCTCTCTCTCTCTCTCTCTCTCTCTCTCTCTTTCTCTCTTCCTTTCTCTCTCTGCCTCGGTTTCTGTGTATTTCATTATTCTACAAGTTTCAAAACTATTTAGAAACAAATATAATTTGTCATCAAAAATCATGTCCCAGAACTCCCCAACAAAATGGATTAGTCGAAAGGAAACATAGACACATCTTGAAAACCACTAGGACACTACTTATTTCTAAAGACATTCCAAAAAATTTTTGGGCCGAGGCCACTCTAACATCAACCTATTTAATAAATAGAATGATCTCATCATCTTTACAAAACATATCCCCCTATGAAAATTTATTTGGAAGAACACCCGACTTTAATAGATTAAGGATCTTTGGTTGTAAGTGCTTTGTGCTTTTTTATAAAAGAGATAAATTGTCTCCAAAAGCTATTGAATGTGTATTTTTAGGTTATGAAGAAAACTAAAAAAGAAATAGATGTTTTGATCCCAAAAGCAACAAACTATATATTTCTAAAGATGTAACATTTTTAGAAAATGAAAATGGTTTTGAGAAGACCAAAGACAACAATGAAATTGAATATACTTTTTTATTTGATCTTTTACCACAAGAAGAGTTGAACTCTTGTGATAATTATTTGAATAACGAAGGGGATAACCCCCTAAATGTCAATGAAAATTGTAATGAAAATATGCAAGAAGAAATACATATAAATGATGATATTGTTGATAAACTTATGCAAATTTATACCCGGCGTTATCAAAGAAATCCTCTAAATGCTTTAGAAAAATATTCTCAAAATTCAAACTTAGAGGGAATCGCTCTTAGGAAATCCAATCGTATTTCCAATCTACCAAATAGATTTGTATCATACGACACATTAACACCAAAATATAGGTCATGTTTAATTGCATTACATTCATTTCATGAACCATCTCATTATAATGAAGCAAAACATCTTTTACAATGGGTTAAAGCTATGAATTTAGAAAAGGCTAAAACTTGGGAGATAACTTCATTACCTATAGAAAAGAAATCTACAGGATCCATATGGGTTTTCAAAGTTAAAACCGAGAGTGATAGGTCTTTAGAACGATACAAAGCTAGACTAGTGGCTAAGGAATACTCTCAAGAGTATGGTATTAACTATGAAGAAACATTTGCCCTGGTTGCCAGGATGACTAGTGTTAGGACCCTCATAGTCGTTGTATCTATTAAACAATGACACATTTATCAACTAGATGTGAAAAATATTTTTTTTAATGGTGAATTAAGTAAAGAAGTTTACATTGAGAAAGAAAAAATTCTTAAACTTAAAAAAGCCTTATATAGTCTAAAACAAGCTTGGCATGATAAGTTTAGTAATGTGATGACCCATCTGGGTTTTCATTCATGTTATATTGACATTGCACTTTTTGTTAAAAGTACAGGTTCTATGGTTGTTATTCTTCTACTTTATGTAGATGATATGATTATCACTGGAAGTGACAAACAAGGAATTAGTGACACTAAAAATATTTTAAAAGAAAATTTTAACATATCTGATTTAGGTTTCTTAAGATACTTTTTAGGTATTGAAGATGCGTACTCTCCCAGAGAGTACATCCTTTCTCAAATGAAACTTGCTGCTGACATTTGTACTAAGTCTGGTATTTTAGATGATAAGAAGATAGAAACCCCAGAAGTAATTAACGCTAAATTGAGGCTAAAAGATGAAACTCTACTCGAAGATCCTACTCCTTACAGCCAACTTGTTGAGTCACTCACATACTTATTCATCACTCAGCCAGACATAGCTCATGCAGTTCAATCCGTCAGACAGTTTCAACATGCTCCTACCAATTTGCACATGAGTGTGTCTTAAAATTGTCAGATATATCAAGAATACTATAACTAAGGGGGGGGTTATCCTCATCCTCTTCATTTGATTTATATGTTTATACTGATGTTGATTGGGGTGAAAATCCCAATGATAGTCTCAACTACAGGTTTTTGTGTGTTTTTAGGTAACTATGATTTCATGGAGATGCAAGAAACAGCACAAAGTGTCTTTATCCTTAACTGAAGCCGAATATCGTGCAATGGCCACTACGACCATGGAGCTTGTGTGGCTTCGAAGTCTTCTCAGTGATATGAACATAGTCATCTCCACACCTTCGTAGATGTGCTGCGATAATAAAAGTGCAATTTATATCGCAAGCAACCACACCTTCCATGAGTGTACTAAGCATATTGAGATGGACTGTCATTATGTATGTGACGAATATCTGAGAGGAACCATTACCTTGTCATATGTCACATCAGAGTACTAGTTGACGAATTTCTTCATCAAAGCTCTTCCTGCTCCTCGTTTTATTTTTCTTCTTAACAAACTTTCGGTTATCTCCCCATAAAGTTCGAGGGGGGTGTTAAAATATATGTACATGTCTTGTCTAGAATACCCGATAAGGGTATTTTAGTGTTTTCACATAGTTGTCTCTAGAAACAACTATTTTACTAGGTTAGATCTTTTTGTTTTAATTAAATGTAACTTTTTGTTTTTTATTTCTTTTTTGTTTCTTTTTTAATTACATTGGGGGACCCACCATAGAGTCGTTGGGATCATAAATATGACCGTTGGGGGCTCCCAACGACTCTTTGTGAGAGCCCGCAATGGTCTCTCACTCTCATATTTTGTGTATAAATAGGGGACCTCTTCCCTTGTATTTTTTATGCTTCTCAAGGTCTCTTCAATAAAGATTTCTATTCTTTATTTATTGTGTTGCCTTTTTAAGGCTTTTGTATTGTCCCATCGTGGACTTATTGTTTATATTTTCCTTATGCCATCGTGCATGTCCATTATTGGACTTGATTAATGTTTTTTGCATTCTTGGGTTATATTTCCACATACTTCTTTACATGTATTGTCATGAAACGGAGCAGAAACTAAGATACAGAAAACCGAAAAGTTAGACTCATTAAAAAAATACAATACAAATATAGTGAATAAATGATTTCATTAATAATGAACGTTAAAAATACAAAAAAGTATACATAAAGACCTCACTACAAAACACACTCAAACACTCAAAAGCCTAAAAACTACCCATCACTCTCTCAAACACAATATGCACACTCACCACATATTTATAGAGAAGTGTAGAGAGAGAGGAATTAAAGAGGAGAGAGAAAAGGCTCGACTAGCCATTGGACTAGCCCCCAATGGTTAGTCAAGTCAACCTTGGTTGACTTAGATACACACATATGTATATATATAATATTAGATATATATAAGAATATGTACAAAAACTACATTAATCTTAACAACCCTAACTACACCAGAGCTACAACAATTTAATATGTCATGGGCCTAAGACTATTACAAGAAATCGGAAGCAATTGGATGCAAACAAAACAAGCAAGAGGACAATAACCACTCACTATTTGGGAAGAGTAAAGGATTGTGTTTTCACAAAGCTTGCATTTTATATGTGAAGAACTTCACTAGTGTTTGTTACAACTTTCCTTGGTTGAGTCATCTATTTCTATGTTTAATAAACATAAATAGAAATAAGCCACCAATAGCCTCTTTAGAATTATTCACTCAGCCAGAATTATTCACACTATTTGGGAAGAGTAAAGGATTGTGTTTTCACACAGCTTGCATTTTATATGTGAAGAACTTCACTAGTGTTTGTTACAACTTTCCTTGGTTGAGTCATCTATTTCTATGTTTAATAAACATAAATAGAAATAAGCCACCAATAGCCTCTTTAGAATTATTCACTCAGCTAGAATCTTTTTGATCCGGGAGAGGAGGGGATAGACCACAAAGATCATTAGCCATAGTGTTCAGACTGAGGGGGAAGCAAATAAGGAGTGCTCTAGGAGGGAGGACAAACAACAAAAGTTTTCTATAATAATCAAATAGCATATGGAATGGACAAGGGGAGATAGATAATATGGTGGGCTACAACAATGACTAAAAACATAAGATAGATAGATTAAGATCTAATCTTATAGAGTTGCTTGAGCTGCCAAGTCTTGTGAACATTCATATTCTATGTAGTTAAAGCGCTGACTTGGCACCGACAAGTTCGCCTAGTTGGTCTAGGCATAAGTAAAAACGCCTAGGCTTTGCGATTCCTAGGTGGGTACCTTAAAAGGTACCAATTTTGCCAAAGGCACCGACTAGGGTGCCTAGTCAACAACTAAGCTTCCCTACCTAGGCGTAAGGGTAGCTCAGTCATTTAGTATTATTATATATATTCTGATTTTTTTTGTATACATATATATAATTATATATGTGTGTGTGTTTGTGATTTGTTCTGTAAAATGATGAAAACATGCTTAGGTGTATGTATTACTTTGCTTTTGGGATTTTTTCTGTGAAACGTTGAAAGCATGCACAGTTTAATTAATTATGTTTTATATATATGTGTGTGTTACTTTGTTTCTGATGATTTTTTCTATAAAAGCCTAAAAGCATGTTTAGTATTATTGATTACGTAATATACTGAATATGTTATAGGCCAGGCCCAAGTGGCTCTGATTCCTGGTCAAGCCCAAGTAATTATCCACCCAGACCTGTCCAATGGATTTAGTCAAACCTCTACAATTCTTGTCCAACTTGAAACTAAGTTGGGTTGAGTCAGAATAGTATATTCGTGTCAGGACCAAGTGGATCTAGTTGGAATAGCATTAAGTATGCATTGAACTCGTGAGTCAAAACCAGGGTTACCGGAAACGCTAAAGACTCGGGGAAGCGTGCTTCCCAAAACGAGTTTCGAAAGCGTGAAATGCGGCACTTTCGAAACATGCAGGGAAGAGATCCTTTTAAATGGGAAGCGAGTTTCCTTTTTTTTGGGGGGGGGCTTGGGCAGTTTTATCCTTTAGTAAATTTTAGTACCCAAAAAATAAAAGAAACTCTTTTTTCAAGGGTAAACTAGTCATTTTAAAATTTTGTGAACCCTACCCTCTCTCTCCCTCTCTCGTTCTAGAGTCCTAGACCTCTGGCGACCTCTATGGGTGTCCTCAGGTACTCTCTCTCTCTCTCTCTCTCTCTCTCTCTCTCTCTCTCTCTCTCTCTGGGCTACTCTTTGTTGTTTACACAATAAATTATGAATTTTTCATGCATGTTAATATAGGACAAAATGTGATTATGACACCATGCTAGGAAACATTGGATCAAGGAACTGCACCATTTGATTGCCATTTTTTTTAGCTTGTGCTTTGATGAACTTGCTAGAGCCCCGAGATTATTAGCATTTTGATTTTCAGTGAGGCCTGAAGCCGTGAGAATTGAATTTTAGGTTAAATTACATGGATCAAAGCAGTGAGATTTGAATTTTAGTAGCTATAAAAGTGTAGTGTGATAATGTTTTTATTATTTTAGCAGTTCTTAAATTCTTGTTGTATGGATTATGGAATATGAATTATGAATTTTTCTTAATGCATTAACTATTAAATACCTGCAATAGGATGCATTTGTTAAATTGTTGCACTTGCATATATGATTCAATTTTGAGATTAATAGATCAGATTTAATGTTATTACTCATTTTTATTTTGTTGAAGATAACATAAATTTTATATTTTGGTACAACAACAACAACAACTACGCCTTCATCCCAAAACAATTGGGGTCAGCGATATGAACCAAAAAAGAAATTCATTTTGGGTCTTCCACATGAATCCTTTTCCTCCAATCATTTCTATCCAACGCCATGTCCTCGGTGAGGTTCAAAGCATTCATATCCTTTCCTATCATCTCCATCCAAGTCTTCCTAGGCCTACCCCGACCTCTTTTAACTAATATATTTTCCCATTTCTCCAACCTTCTAACTGGAGCATCATTAGGCCTTCGCCGAATATGTCCAAACCACCGTAAACGATTCTCTCGCATCTTATTTTCAATGGGTGCAACACCTACCTTCTTACGTATCTCTTCGTTCCGAATCTTATCTTTTATTGTATTTCCACACATCCATCTAAGCATCCGCATCTCAGCTACACTCATTTTTTGAATCTGATGTCTCTTGGCAGCCCAACATTCCGTACCATATAGTAAAGCGGGTCTAATAGTCGTCCTATAAAACTTTCCCTTCAACCGCAATGGCATTCTACGATCGCACAGCACTCCAGTAGCACTTTTCCATTTCATCCACCCAACCTTTATCCTATGATTTACATCTCCATCAATTTCTCCATACTTTTGAATGATGGATCCCAAATATTTGAAATAATCATTCACCGGTATATCTTGCTCACCAAGCTTCACTACACTCCCATCACTACTTCGTTGCTTACTAAACCGACATTCCATATATTCAGTCTTACTCTTACTCAACTTAAAACCTCTAGCTTCCAATGTCTGTCTCCACAATTCTAACTTAGCATTAACCCCAGCTCTAGACTCATCAATCAAAACAATATCATCAGCAAACAACATACACCACGGTACATTTTCTTGAATTGATCTCGTAAGCTCATCCATCACTATCGCAAATAGGAAAGGGCTTAAAGCAGATCCTTGATGTAACCCAACCGTTATCGGGAAATCGGTTGTCACCCCTCCACAAGTGCGGACATTGGTTACTACTCCTTCATACATATCTTTAATTATACTAATGTACTTGAGAGAAACACCTTTCTTCATCATTGTCCACCAGAGAACGTCCCTAGGTACTCTATCGTATGCCTTCTCTAAATCAATAAAAACCATATGCAAATCTTTGTTCCTCTCTCTATATCTTTCAATAAGTTGTCTAAGAAGATGTATAGCTTCCATAGTTGATCTTCCAGGCATAAAACCAAATTGATTCTCCGATATCATGACAACCTTCCTCAACTTAGACTCAATCACCCTCTCCCAAAGTTTCATAGTATGACTCATGAGTTTTATACCACGATAGTTTGTGCAATCTTGTATATCACCCTTATTCTTATATAAAGGCACCAAAGTACTCTTCCTTCACTCATTAGGCATCTTATTTGTTCGCCAAATCAAGTTAAAAAGATTTGTCAACCATTCTAAACCTTTCTCTCCCAAGCATTTCCAAGCCTCGATAGGTATACCATCTGGGCCAACTGCCCTTCTTGATTTCATTTTCTTCAAAGCCTCTGCAATTTCTTTCTTTTGAATCTTGCGCATGAAGTCACGATTTATCTCATGAAAAGGAATGGAGAAGTCTCCAAGATCTTGAGCATGACTATCATTAAATAGCTTATCAAAATAATCTTTCCATCTCTCCTTAATCTCCTCATCTTTGACTAAAACCCTTTGGGTTTCATCTTTGATACATCTAACCATACCCAAATCCTTCGATTTCCTATCTCTCATCTTTGCAAGCCTATAAATATCCTTCTCGCCTTCTTTGGTATCCAACTTGTCATAAACCTCCTTATATACCTTAGCCCTCGCGTTTCGAACAACTTTTTTAGCTTCCTTCTTTGCTATCATATACTTCTCCAAATTCTCATTATCACGACTCTTACTTAGATTTCTATAACACTCTCTTTTAACCTTAATAGCTAATTTGACATCCTCGTTCCACCATGATGTATCCTTACCTAGTGGTGCACCGCCTTTAGACTCACCCAATACCTCCTTAGCTACTTTTCTCATACCACCCGCTATCTTATTCCACATTGATTCTGAATCCTCCTCGAGACACCAATCAACTTCCTTAACTACCTGCTCTACAAACATTCCTTGTTTAGCTCCTTTCAGTGCCCACCACTTAATTCTAGGATCTATCCTATGTCTATCCCTTTTGCGGCATTGTCTAATTCTAAGATCTAAAATTAAGACTCTATGTTGTGTAGCTACACTTTCTCCTGGTATAACCTTACAATCGATGCAACAACCCCTATCTCTCTTTCTAAGTAGGAAAAAATCTATCTGACTCGTATTAACCCCACTTTTAAATGTTACTAGGTGAGACTCCCTATTTCTAAACCAAGTGTTTGCTAAGATCATATCATAGGACAAACAAAATCTAAAATCCTTTCTCCACTTTCGTTTCTTTCTCCTATACCATAGCCTCTATGAATACTCTCAAATCCATCCCTACTAATGCCTACATGTCCATTAAGGTCACCGCCGATGAAAAGCTTTTCTCCATAAGATGTCTCTTGTACTACTCCATCTAAATCTTCCCAAAATTGATGCTTAATGGAATCATCTAAACCTACTTGAGGTGCATAAACACTAATAATATTAATAATATTCGTACCTAATACTAATTTAATAAGTAAAATTCTATCACCCTTCCTACGGACCTCAACTACATTATCTATAAACTGACGACTCATAACAATCCCTACTCCATTCCTATTCCTATTTATTCCTGTATACCAAATCTTATATCCCCAAGGTTCTATCACTTTAGCTTTCTCACCTACCCATTTGGTCTCTTGAAGACATAAAATATCAATCTTTCTCCTACACATAACATCTACTAACTCTACCAACTTACCAGTTAAAGACCCTATGTTCCAAGTGGCTAACCTAATTTTATGGTCTTGGACTAACTTCTTTACCCCCACCCGTCCAACAAAGTGAGGGAACCCTTGCCTATTTGACACCACACCCGGGCGCCGGTGTGACGCGTCGCTTCTGGGCGGTGCACCACTATAATTATATTTTATATTTTTGGTAAATTAGAAAAAATATAATTATATTTTTGCTTCTTGTTCGATTAGTATTCGCTTCCCTCTTTGTTTCCCCTTCAATTCTAGTTTGATTCCTATGTCGCTTCCGGTTCACTTTTCTTCTCGCTTCCGAGATGATTACCAGTTCACTTCCAACTCATTTTATGCTTTCCTCTTCCTAAAATTTTAGAAGTGCCTCGCTTCTCGCTTCCAATTCCCAAATCACTTCCCGCTTCTTGCTTCCTCGACTGGAAACTATGGTCATAACCCAATGAAGATTGCACTAAAGTATGTTGACTATAGGTGGGAACATCCAGGCAGAATGAGCTTTAATTTAGAAGACTCATTCACAAGTGATAGTCCCAAGCCACTTTACTGCAATGGCACCAACACACCAAGAGGAGAGTGTAAAAGTATCTTCAACAAGATACTTTAGTCGATAACACAACAACCTTAAGAATAAATGTGAGAACATACACACCCAAGAACACTTGTGCACAACAAACACAACACACTGAATCACAAATGTGCACTTGCACCCATAAGTTTCATAAACACTAAAGAGGTTGGGCTATAATCCCAAATCCCTTGAAGAAATACAAGAGGAGATGCCCATATATATAGGGCTTTGGAGGAGGCCTTGGGAGGGGCTCCACATAGTCGTTGGAGCCCCTCCAACGGTCACAAATGTGACCGTTGGAGGGGTCCAACGACTAGTGGGTTGGGCCCCTCCCAATGCATGTACAATGCATTAAATGAAAAAGCAAAAATAAATAAAGAAAAAAGAAAAAAAGAAAATACAAAAAACATATTCTTGAAAAAGAATGTGTAAAATTCCTAAACTACCCTTACTATATATATTTTATATATATAATTGGTAAATACATATACATATATTATATATATGTATATGTATTACCTTATATATATAAAATATATATACGAAATTACAAGTTTGATTACATAATTTAACACCCCCCCTCAAACTTAGGGCAAGATGACCGATAGTTTGCCAAGAAGGAAGTTGAACCGCGGAGCGCACAAGGCTTTAGTAAAGAAATCTGTCAACTGATATTCGGACGTGACATAAGGAAGATCGATAACTCCTCGGAGATATGCTTCACGAACATAGTGACAGTCCATTTCGATGTGTTTTGTCCGTTCATGAAAGGTGTGGTTCTTTGCAATGTAGATTGCACTTTTGTTGTCGCAACATAGCTTGGTGGGTCCTTCAATTTTGATCCCCATGTCTTCTAGCAGTTGGTGAATCCAAACAATCTCCATAGTAGTAGTGGCCATGGCACGATATTCAGCTTCAGTTGAGGAGAGCGACACCTTTTGTTGCTTCTTGCATCTCCACGAAATTAGTGAGTCTCCTAAGAACACACAAAAACCAGTGGTGGAGTGACGGTTATTTGGATCACCTCCCCAATCAGAGTCAGTATAAGCAATCAATTTTAAGTCAGAGGAAGAGGACAGAAAAACTCCCTTATTTAGAGTACCCTTTATGTATCTTACGACCCGTAAGATGGCACTCATGTGAACGGATGTAGGCGCATGCTGAAACTGACTTGCAGTATGGACTGCATGGGATATATCTGGTCTGGTAATACTCAGATACATCAGAGATCCTACAAGCTGTCTGTAGGGTGTAGGATCCAACAGGGGAACTCCATCATCAATTTTCATCTTTGCTCCTACAACCGCAGGAGTTTCACACAGCTTCTCATCTGTAATACCTGACCTGTCAATGATCTCAGAAGCAAGCTTAGTTTGAGATAAGAAATATCCTCTAAGAGAGTATGCCACTTCAATTCCCAAAAAATAAGTTAAAAAACCCAAGTCAGACATTTCAAATTTATCTTTTAAGATAGATTTTATACTTTTAACCCCGTTAGAATCACTCCCAGTGATGAGCATGTCATCAACATACAGAAGTAAAATTACAATCCCTGCATTGGATTTTCTAACAAATAGAGCAGTGTCAGTAAAACAAGAGGAAAAACCATTCTCAATCATAACAGAGTTAAATCTATCATACCAAGCCTTGGGAGCTTGTTTTAGGCCATAGAGTGCTTTCTGAAGACGAAGCACCTTTCCCTTAGGAGTCTCCATTCCAGGAGGAGCATCCATGTAGACTTCTTCGCTTAAATCGCCATTTAAAAAGGCATTTTTCACATCCATTTGATAGATGTTCCATTTGTTGATAGAGGCAACGGTTATAAGACATCGAACAGTGACCATACGAGCTACAGGAGCAAAAGTTTCTTCATAGTCAATACCATATTCTTGACTATATCCTTTTGCAACCAAGCGAGCTTTATACCTTTCAAGGGATCCATCACTTTTAGTTTTTACTTTGAAAACCCATCTGCACCCTATTGTTTTCTTGCCTTTAGGAAGATTTTGGAATTCCCAGGTTTTGGCTCTTCTCAGAGCCTCAAGTTCATTGTTCATGGCATTAATCCATTCAGGGCATTTACGTGCTTCTTCAAAATTTCTAGGTTCTATATAAGAGTGGATGGCACTAAGGCAGGATCTATATCTTGGGGAGAAAGAGTCATAGGAAATGAACCTAGAAGGAGGCCTTCTACTTCTCTCAGTTCTACGAGGGATCACTTCATTCTGAGAGGCACTGGGACTGGCATCATTATATCTGTCAAGAGCACTCCTAAAGTTGTTTTGATCTCTATGAGAGTAGGTGATAGGGTCTCTAGATAATTCAATAGGTTGATGTGACGAAGGAGACAAAGAGATGTTTTCCTCGGTTTCAAGTTCATTTGGGTTACTTTGATCTGACTCATTATCACTAGTATCATCGTCCTTATTCAATAAATCAAATAAAAAAGAATAATCCATATTTTCATTATGGGGGTCACAACGTTCAAATCCACTAACATTTTCCAAAAAACTCACGTTCCTGGAAACATACAATTTATCACTTTTGATATCATAACAACGAAACCCCTTTTGGGTTTCAGAATAGCCAAGAAAGGCACAAGGAATGGCTTTTGGAGAAAGTTTGTCATTCTTATCAGTAAGAACAAAATACTTACACCCAAAGACCCTTAACCTGCTATAATCAGGTTCCTTATCATACAGTTTTTCAAAGGGAGAAATTTTGTTTAAATTTTTCGATGGAAGTCGGTTTATGAGATAGACAGAGGTAAGGGCTGCCTCAGCCCAAAGATTTTTTGGAATGTTTTGAGAAATGAGCAAAGTCCTAGTTGTTTCAATGATGTGCCGGTGTTATCGTTCGGCTAACCCATTTTGTTGAGGGGTTTTCGGACATGATTTTTGGTGAAGAATTCCAAAATTTTCAAGATAACTCTTAAATTCATTTGAGAGGTATTCTCCGCCAGAGTCAGACCTAAAGATTTTTAAACATCCATTGAATTGATTTGAAATCATCATGTGAAAACTTTTAAAGGTTGAAAAAACTTCATGTTTATGTTTAAGGAAATAGATCCAACAAAACCTAGTATAGTCATCCACAAAGATCACATAATATGAAAAACCTCCTTTTGACATTACCGGAGCCGGTCCCCATACATCGGAATGGACAATTTCAAATGATTTTGTCGTAAACATGGATCTTTGAGGAAAAGGCAAACATTTCATTTTCCCAAGAATGCATTCATTACACAAAAAGTCACTTTTACAAAGATGTTTAACAAAAGGCAAATACGAGATTTTAACAATATTGGGATGACCCAATCTCTTATGCCATACATGAATGTCTTTGATTTGGACGACGTTGCAAAATTGACTCTTGGGAACTTGAAGAAAATCTACGTAGTAGAGGTCTCCTCTTCTAGAGCCTTCCCCAATCAATCTCCCGGACTGACGATCCTGTATCCAACATTTATTAGAAGAAAATTTTATATCGCAACCATGGTCCGAGAGTTGGGAAACGGAAAGAAGATTTAGGTTAAGGTTTGGGATAAAACGAATTTTTGGAACAAAGAAGTCTTGTTTTTCAAAATTACCTATTCCTTTAATCTCAAGAGATGTACCGTCCGCGGTTGATACAAAGGATGGAAAAGCACTTTTAGAAAAATTTGAAAGAGTGCAATAACTAGGGGTCATGTGAAAGGATGCCCCGGAATCTAAAAGCCAAGATGTCTTACCGGGGGAAGAGGATGACATAGCGGCTCCGGAAGTACCTCCCTTGAGAAGAGGTTGTAGGGCTTCCACGATTTGTTGAAGAGAAAGAGACTCACTTGATAAAGGGGGTCGTTCTTCAACTTGAGATGCCATAGCCGTTGCAATCAATTTCTTCCATTTAGGACACAAGGGTTTGATATGTCTGGGTTCTTTACAATGATAGCAAGTTACTTTGCTATAGTCTCTTTTGCCATACCGATCATTTCCTCCTTGACCTTGATTCTTGAAATGAGGAGGTCTATAGGTCCTCATGTTATTTCCCGGTCTTGACACGGCATTAGCCATTTCACCATCTTCTTGAGTAGAAGAAGTAACAAGAATGCTAGGGTTATTTTTGCCAATCCCCATACGGGTTTCTTCACCACTTAGCTTGGTGATAACATCTTCGAGTGAGGGGGATGTGAAGGCGGAGAGAAGAGAGGACCGAACTTGTTCAAATTCGGGTCTAAGGCCATTTAAAAAATTGAAGAACCGGTCTTCTTCAAGTTGTTTGTGCCTTAATTCGATAGCCTCACCACTCCATTTAGGTTCAAGAATTGCGAGCTCGTCCCAAATAGAGGATAATTCGGCAAAGTACTCCCGAATGGTCATGTCATTTTGTTGGAGAGTCAAAGCCCTCTTTTGAAGAAAGTACTTGTGGGATAGATCTCTTGAGGTGTACATTTTTTCAAGATATACCCAAGCTTCGGAAGCCCTTTTAAATTTGATGATGTTGGCATTTATCTTGGTCTCAACGGATGAGAAAATCCAAGATAATATCTTGAAGTTCTTCACTTCCCAATCATCATGTTTCTTAGAATACTCTTCAAGGGCCTTTTGTCTTTCATCCCCTTCAAGAATCTTAATATCACCTCCTTCAACAATGGTAATTTTGGGTTCCGGTTCCGGTATGGATCCATAAACGTAACCCCAAAGCCCCTTTCCTTTAATATGGGCTTCCATATTACCGGCCCAAATATGATAGTTTGAGCCATTAAGCTTAAACCCAAGAGAGAAATGGGAGTCTTTTTCGCCCATTAGAGAGGAAAGAATGCAAGAGATAGTATGTACCTTAATTACTTTTTGCGTCTTTCTTGACAAAAGGAGCTCCTAAAATATTGCTCGAAGAAGATGATCCTCTTTGATTTCAAAAAACTTGAAGGCACGCTTCCCGAGGAATGCAAAAGAAGGCGAGTCGCAATTCTTCTTCTTCAACGAGGCTCTGATACCATGTAAAAGTATCTTCAACAAGATACTTTAGTCGATAACACAACAACCTTAAGAATAAATGTGTGAACATACACACCCAAGAACACTTGTGCACAACAAACACAACACACCGAATCACAAATGTGCACTTGCACCCATAAGTTTCATAAACACTAAAGAGGTTGGGCTATAATCCCAAATCCCTTGAAGAAATACAAGAGGAGATGCCCATATATATAGGGCTTTGGAGGAGGCCTTGGGAGGGGCTCCACATAGTCGTTGGAGCCCCTCCAACGGTCACAAATGTGACCGTTGGAGGGGTCCAACGACTAGTGGGTTGGGCCCCTCCCAATGCATGTACAATGCATTAAATGAAAAAGCAAAAATAAATAAAGAAAAAAGAAAAAAAGAAAATACAAAAAACATATTCTTGAAAAAGAATGTGTAAAATTCCTAAACTACCCTTACTATGACTATATATATTTTATATATATAATTGGTAAATACATATACATATATTATATATATGTATATGTATTACCTTATATATATAAAATATATATACGAAATTACAAGTTTGATTACATAATTTAACAGAGAGAGATCAATCTCCCAAAATAAACACAATATGAAGTAATTGACCTTTTCCTCTAAAATATTTTCCCTCTCATATTTCAAAAATTGGTAGAAGGATCTAGAGACTCGTTAAGGTTAATGAACCACATATTTTGAAAACAAGCCAAAGTGAAATGAACATGAACCTAAGAACTAAGATTCAGCAAGATATAAAAAGAAGCCAAAGTGAAACAAGCATGAACCTAACAATCAATTTTCAGCAAGCTGTAGATATAACTTTCATGATAGACCTAGCATCGGATGTTTATCTTATAGATAAAAGCCTAAACATGAGACCTTGGAATCAATGTTTTAAAACCAGGTGAGTCAACTCATTGACTCATTCAACTAGCCACAGTTGTCCACTTACTGGGCTCACCTAGTGAATAGACTCGGGAACTAGCAAAAACAGGTAAAACTCAGCTGAGCCATGGTGTGCCTTGGCCAAGTCAAACTGGGCTTTGCTAGTTTTATATATATAACTATATATATGATACATTTGATAATTTCATTTATAAGCTTTTTCTTAAATTGTGATATATCGATTGATATCCTTGATGTGTGAAGTTTAATGCTTGTTTATTTTTGAATTTTTGTTTTCATCATTTATCTTGATAATTAGTCATGGTGTATGTCAAACCAATGTTGTATCGTACTGTATCGTACGATATGGCATGATACGTATCGTAACTAATGCCTAACTCAATACGATACACACTCATATCGCGATACAAGTTGTATAGTACTATACAGCCCTGTATAGTACCATACCGTATGATACAAGGTGCATCGTACGTTATGTGTCTGACACACTTTAAAAGGGCCAAAACTCAACTTTTTTAGGGTTGATTCTCTCATTTGTGTAGAGGCCTTTAGAGGAGAACTCACACCCTAAGAGGCGCGAGCGATTTGGGGGCCTATTCGTGAGCAAGGGAGAGAGATTTTGCGGATTTCTCACGTAAGAGTGCATTTTCATCCTTTTTCACTCAAGGGAGTCCTGTATGGCAATGGGGCACTCAAGTAGTAAGTGAAAACTGAGTGCAACTATCGTCATCATATTGTTTTTTATGGTATCTCTCGGTTGAAGCATCATTTAGATGGGACACATCACAATATTGCCCCATGCATATCAAGGGATTTGTCGGATGCCGTGAAATGGCAATGCCAATAATTATTTGCTGGTCTGAGAGAAAAAGATATGAGTGAGGCAAAAATGATGTATCCACAACCCTAGAATGATGTGGACGTCGAAGGAGGAGAAGAAGAAGAAGATAATGATGACTGAGGTTATATTACCAAAAAACTTGGTTATTTAACACTTAGTGTTCATAAAATTGGTTATTTTGTTTTTTTTAATTAATATGAAAGTATGAGCTTTGTGGCATGTTCTTAATTGCAAGATATTTAATATTTTGCATTGTTCTTGTGAGATATGCATGCAATATTATCTTTATTAGTTAATGTTTGATGATGTCTTATGCAGCTCATAGAGACATAAATGCTTCATATGTTATTTTATGGTTGTATTTTGTGCAATTCATCATTGTTTCATGTGTAATGACTTTTTTAGAATTTTTGCTACTTTTTTCTGATTTTTCTTTATTATTTTAGATTTTTTGGAAACAATTTATTAAAAAATTATGTTTTTTTTACGATACGTTAAAATACATATCTAACTTTGGGCCCGACCGACATGGCTAATGGTACACTACTTACAACCTTTTTAAACTATGAGCCATGAAAAGGAAAAAGGGGGAAAACAAAAAAAAAAAGGTAATTTGAGAAATTTCAGAAGCAACAAAGGAAAGACAAACTAAACCATGTTGATCACCATAGAAAATGACAAATGATGAAAAATAAGCTAAGCAAGAAGAGAAGGTCAACACCAACATCCAGGTGAAACAGAAAAATAACACCATTTCATCACCTTCCCCACAGAAACAATTTAGCAAACTAAATATCAAAAGATGTAAGGAGAATTCCTTCAAGACGTCTCCACCATAATCGAGATGCAAATATTACATCCAAGATCATGAAAATAACAAGAAGTTTCTAACTGACTGAAAGAAGCCTTTTGGATTAGTACTATCCAAATAGACGGGCATGGAGAGCATAAGCAACAGAGGTATGCAACAATTAAAATAGGATTATAATTTAAAATGAAATCATATCTTACAGTATGGGAGAAATGATTGAATAGCCTTCAAGATAGCAGGACAGACTTCCTTAACTGGAGGAACAACCTTCAAGATCAGCGAAGTGAAGGTAACTTGCCATTACCAATAGTGCAAACAAAAGTAAGGAATAAAATGTGGCTATAAATCATGAAAATTATATTAGGAAAGAAGGATACCTGCACAGATTTAGCATCACTTGGAAATCCAAAAAGGATCATTTGACGAATTATCTTCAAGCACAGCAACCATCTTTCACAAATTAAGCGGAGATCATCTTGGCTCTCAGCTGATGCAGCAACAAATGAAGATTGAGGAAGAGAAGAAAACCTAAGAAATATGGTCTGGACATCCCTCTGCCAAAGGCCCCAGCTATATTCTAAAAAGTGGGAGCATATCTGCAAGAAGTGCATTAAGAACAAGCAGATAATCAGTCCAGAAAGTTGCTTACGCTATAATGAAACAACCAAAGCAGCACGCTAATAGCACACTGTGAACAAAGAATGTGAATATATTACAATATTGCAATATTTCTACTTAGCTTAATAAAAATCATGAAAAACTATAGGGATGAAATTCAGAAAGCATGAATAGCGAAACCCAAACTAAGACTCAACTCTCAGATGATTCCTCTGAGACCAAAGTGAGCCATGATATCTTTGACTAGAAGTATAAGATCGAGAATATAAATGAAAGTAAGAAAGTAAAAACTAAATAAATAGATAAATAAAAATGAATGCAAGGAATTGAAACCAAAAAGAGATTATATTAAAACATGTTACATGTGCATGAGGAACTGTACGTGAAATCAGTTTCGAACTACTTTTTTAGCTTCCTTCTTTGCTATCATATACTTCTCTGAATTCTCATTATCACGACTCTTACTTAGATTTCTATAACACTCTCTTTTAATCTTAATAGCTAATTTGACATCCTCGTTCCACCATGATGTATCCTTACCTAGCGGTGCACCACCTTTAGACTCACCGAATACCTCCTTAGCCACCTTTCTCATGCCACCCACTATCTTATTCCACATTGATTTTGAATCCTCCTCGAGACACCAATCAGCTTCCTTAACTACCTGCTCTACAAACATTCCTTGTTTAGCTCCTTTTACTGCCCACCACTTAATTCTAGAATTTATCCTATGTCTATCCATTTTGCGGCATTGTTTGATTCTAAGATCTAAAATTAAGACTCTATGTTGTGTAGCTACACTTTCTCCCGATATAACGTTACAATCGATGCAACAACCCCTATCTCTCTTTCTAAGTAGGAAAAAATCTATCTGACTCGTATTAACCCCACTTTTAAATGTTACTAGGCGAGACTCCTTCTTCCTAAACCAAGTGTTTGCTAAGATCATATCATAGAACAAACCAAAATCTAAAATCCTTTCTCCACTTTCGTTTCTTTCTCCTATACCATAGCCTCTATGGATACTCTCAAATCCATCCCTACTAATGCCTACATGTCCATTAAGGTCACTGCCGATGAAGAGCTTTTCTCCATAAGATATCCCTTGTATTACTCCATCTAAATCTTCTCAAAATTAACGCTTAATGGAATCATCTAAACCTACTTGAGGTGCATAAACACTAATAATATTAATAATATCCGTACCTAATACTAATTTAATAAGTAAAATTCTATCACCCTTCCTACGGACCTCAACTACATTATCTATAAACTCACGACTAATAACAATCCCTACTCCAGTTCTATTCATATTTATTGTTGTATACCAAATCTTATATCCCCAAGGTTCTATCACTTTTGCTTTCTCACCTACTCATTTGGTCTCTTGTAGACATAAAATATCAATCTTTCCCCTACACATAACATCTACTAACTCTATCAACTTACCAGTTAAAAACCCTATGTTCCAAGTGGCTAACCTAATTTTATGGTCTTGAACTATCTTCTTTAACCCCACCCGTCCAACAAAGTGAGGGAACCCTTGCCTATTTGACACCACACCCGGGCGTCGGTGTGACGCGTCGCTTCTGGGCGACGACCTAGCAACCCTTGCCCATTTATCACTGCCTCCGGGCCTATAGAGTGCAGCGCGTCGCTCAGTAGGGAACACCCCAACTTAATTAAAAGCATTAAAAGTTTTTAGTTTTTCAAAGCTAGATTTGAAAGAGAGAGAGAGAGAGAGAAAGAGATCTCGGTGGATGAGAAAGTGTTGCTACTCGTGGATGAGAATTTATTAGCTTTTATAAGAGAGAACTCGGTGGATGAAAAGTGTTGGTACTCGTGGATGAGAATTTATTAGCTTTTAAGATTGAGAGAGAGAATTAAATGATAATAATTAAGAATAAATTTTTTTTTATGGGGCTTATGTTTGAGACTCATGCTATATATATATATTTTTTAAAAGATATATAAAAAGATCATTTTTTTTGTTTTTCGTCCTAAAAATAGGCATTTTTGGACTCAGTCAACATTGACCGAGTCCAAAACGAGGACGGACTCGTCCTCGACTCGTTGGCTGAGTCCGACTCGGCGTTGACCGAGTCTGACCCGTGTCTGCACCCGTGTCGGGGCTTGTCGACTCGGGTGCGGCGCCTCCCTAGTCGAGTCCGTGTGACTTAGGCCTTAGTGCTTTTTGGATTGTCCCATAGTGGACTTGTGCATGTGCACTTTGTGATTGAGTTCTTCATAAGCTCTTAGTGGTTTTTGTGCTTTGGACCATTTGTGGGTGTGATTTGTGCCTCTTGAGTGAGGTGTGTGAAGACTCCTTGTTTCATTACATGGTATCAGAGTGAGGGTGTTTAGACCTTCAAAGTGTGATCATCACGTGCTCGTGGTACTCTTGTGATCGTGGTGATTGTGGCACCCAAGAGGATGTGTTGTCTACATCTTTCTGTCACTTACAATCTTTAAAGTTAAATAGAGCTACATGATGTGAGCTTCGGTATGTATTGTAAAATCCTTATATATATATATGACTATTTTTTAGTTCTCTATCTTTAAAAAGGGTATTTATATATTTTTGAAAAAATTGTTTGAAATAATATGGTTATTTCTTAATCATGTAAAATGTGTTTTCTTTAAAAATTAAATTGAAACTAGAGTTTGTGTTTTGACATTAACTCATACGTAGCATATTATTGAGCTCTTTATGATAAGTCCTCCATTTTTACTTTCCTACAAAAATATATATTTTCTATGCTCTTGTGTATATCCATTAGTAAATTTGTGTACGTGTTCATTCAAAGTATATATATTTATTTAATAGGTTTTAAACACTTTTACGATTATTTGTAACTTCATGCATATGTCAAGGCATGTTCTTTGAAATCTTAGTAATTTCATATGTATTGCATTTGGTGGTAAATGATTTGTCGGTGCTCGAAGGTGTTCAATCCCTTGCATTATTTCATCATCAATAGAATATTATTGTGTTAACCACCTTGGGAGGATTTGGTGTGTGAGCCCATTTTGTGGCTTGTGGTGCTTTGGTGGAACTCTTTGAGTGTCCACTTTGTTGATTGGTGAACATCTTTGGAGACTTTCATCTCCTTGCATATTAATTCTATTTTGGGTATATTAGTGTATTTATGATTATTTGCGTCTATTCCTATAATATATTAAAATTTATGTTCTAAGTAAGTATGTGGTTTCTTAAGAACTCTAATTACTATGATTATATGTTTTCTATACCTCTTTGTTGAACAAATGAAATTTTTATTTTAAGCCTTTTATGGATGACCTTTTGTGGGCTTTGTTGGTGTGCCCCTAATGGACACTAATTTTCTTGATTAACGGTTCTTGTCATTTATAAAATATTAAATATTATAGTGGATTTTATGTGGCCTTAAAGTTATTAGATTATTGGATATGCATGAATTTTAATCTCTTTCCTAGTATCCATGATTGATTGTGCTTGGATATGCTCTTAGTCTTGTGTATAGTTCGTTGAGAATCTTTGTAAGTTTTGGCCTCTTTCGGTTATATACCATTGTTGTCTCATAATAGACTAGATTGAGCTATCTATCTATATAGCTTGTTTATATTGGTCATACTCATTCTTCATTGTTTTTACCTAACTTTATTGGACTTGATTTGAAACTTGCTTTTTCAAATCGGATATTTGATATGAACTCACCTATTTGGAAATTGAATTATGTAAGTATGAATTGCCTTGTGTGGCATTTGAATTGTCCATCACAGAATTTTATATGATACATCATTCTCCTGGCCTTGTTATTTGTTCAGAGATGTTTGTTCGGGTGAGTTGTGTGCACCTCGCTTTATGTCAGTTTGGCTCTAACTGATGGTTGATTGATCTCTAGATTTGTGAGTGTGTTTCATCACTCGTTTGTTGATTGGCCATTGTTATTATTATGGATGCTTATAATTATGTTTGTCTGTGATGCATATCTATTTTTGAAACAATGGTATTTCGAAAGATTATTAAAATTGATATTCTTATTGGTGACATTAGTTTGTTTCCATTACAAGCTTTCTTACTTCGTGTGTCTTCTCCTTCTTTTATAGCTTTTATTTAAGTGTCATTTTGTATAGACAAGAGACATTCTTTATCAGTGTGATGAGGTACGTGCACCCATTAAAATTGATGTTGTTTGTAAGAGATTTTGGATAATCGGTGTGGTGAGTTATGTGCACCCGTTGAAATTGATGTTGTTTACAGTTTTACAATCATTTGTAAGGTGAGTTATGTGCACCTCTTGTGGATTGTAACTGTTTTGTATTGTTAGAGAGTTTTGTATTGCCTGTGCATGGTCAGAGAGATGATTGTTGTTGACATTTGTGATTAATCTCTTAATTTGTATTGTCAGGGAGATCTATATTGTATGTGCTTGTACTCTTGTTTTAGTCGCTGATACACTTAAATTTTGAGGTTTGAAGGTCTAGTGAGGTGATTTGCTTGTGGTGGTCAAACTAGTGTTTTGATTTGTAAAATTCATTCATTATGATATGTATGAGATTTATCATAATTTTTCTAAAATAATTTGTTTTTTTATGAGAAATGGTTGAAATATTTTTCATGCATTTTGCATTATATATGTTTTAGTTGCATGAGTACTCAATGATCGATTGTCTTGCATAATTTGCATAAGTTTATGCATTTTCTTAGTAAAATCTCTTATGTATATGCCCATAGTGGCTATTGTGTGCATCTGATTGCCCTTGAGATTGTTCTCACTGTGTATTACCTATTGGAAAATCGGTGCTTATGCACTCCTATTGTATTTGTACGGATTCTTATTGAGATCTCTTTCTTGTATTTCCTCTTGTTTATAAGCATGTGCTCTTGAAAGTTTGTTTATTATTATCTCTTAAAATTGGTCCATAAGTGACTTCTTTAGTTGCATGACTGATATTGCTCGAAAAGATATAATTGATCTTTGTGCATTTGACTTCTCTTAATTAAATGATGGAAATCATTTCTTGTATTTTCCGTAGTGTAAAAATATTTTGAGATTTAAACTCTTATGTAGGTTATTTTTTCATGGTATTAATGATTGTTTGAAAAAATCATATTTCAAGTCTATTATGCATTAATGTGATAATTATATATGTATATTGAATAATGCATGTTTTCATGAATGTTTAAAATAATTATTTGAAGTGAGTCATTTATTCATGATATTAATGTTACTTGACAAATCCTATTTTATGTCTTGCATGCATTAATGTGCTTTTTCTTGATAAATATGTGTTGATTAACCTAAAGTTAACTTTCTTCTATTTGTTGTTGTTTCTTGAGTTTTTCACATCTTATGCATGATTGTGAAGTTCTCCTAGTAGGTTTTACTTTCCCATTTTTAGGTATTGGGGTATTATGCATATTTTCATAAATGTTTTCATTTAACGTGATTAATGATTTATGAGCATGCCCTCTTAAATAATATCAATACATTTTATGATTCTTTGTTTTTGTGACATGTATGTTCTTTTGTATATTTGGGATATTTGGATTGCTCTATTTACAGGTTCCCAAGTATTGAAGAGCCGATTAGAGCAAATGATTGACATAAATATTGAAGACTCAGTACACCCTTCAATAGAAGGAACTAATAAAGAAACATGATGAAGACTGACTTTTAAATACATGGGTTCTTGTGTATTTGAAAACTTACGATTACATCACCATAAGTTTGAGGGAAGGTGTTAAGTTATATATATATATAACTTCATATATAGTTATATATATATATATAACTATAATTAATAATGCAATTTGGCATTTTGGTTATTTTGTACAAGTTAAAAAATAGGTTTTTATTTATTCTTCTTTTAAATTTTTGTATTTTCTATTTCTTTATGTGAAGAAATTGTTGTATATGCATCCATATAGTCGTTGGGAGCCTCCCAACGTCTATTTTGGAGGCTCCCTCTTAGCCTCTTCCTGTCTATAAATAAGGGCTTAAAGCCCCTTATATTAGAAGCTTCTTTGAAGCTCCTTTATAAATAAATTCATTATTTTTAAGTGTTGTCTCTCTTTTGATATTGTATGCACTCTTGTACTTGTGTAAGCCTTAGTGTTTTTGGATTGTCCCATAATGGACTTGTGCATGTGCACTTTGTGATTGAGTTCTTCATAAGCCCTTAGTGGTTTTTGTGCTTTGGACCATTTGTGGGTGTGATTTGTCCCTCTTGAGTAAGGTGTGTGAAGACTACTTGTTTCATTATACTCTTACGGGAATAGGTTTGTTTAATGATTAACTTTGTGAGTATTTTTCAAATGCGCATGGTTGTTCTTCACCTTCACGCCGGGTGTAAACACGAAGTTCATGAGATGGCTCATTATTAGAATTATTAAGCGGGTTATCCCCAATCATATCATTAGAAATATTATCAATGCATTCAATATTATCACAATCATTAGAACAAGATGTTTCACTTTCTTTCTTAGGCAAAAGATCAAATAGAAATAAATAATCTACTTCCTCCTTAGGTTTATCTTTATCAAATTCATTTTCTTTTTCTAAAAGGGGTACATTTCTAGAGATGTATAATTTATTATTTTTTAAATCATAACATCTATACCCTTTTTTATTTTCTTCATAACCAATAAATATGGATTCTATGGCTTTTGGTGAAAGTTTGTCATTTTCTTGAAAAAATACAAAGCATTTGCATCAAAAAATTCTTAAATCTTTTGAAACCCAGGGTTATTTTGAACAAATTTTCCAAGGGTGAAATGTTTTTAAGCGAAGTGAAAAGCATTCTATTTATTAAGTAAACAAAAATTTTAGGGATTTGTCTCAATTATATGCCTATGTTTTCCCTCTGGAAGGTCATCTTTTGGGGAGTTTTTGAACAAGATTTTTGGTGTAAAATCTTATTTTCTTTCAAACAATTTTGAAATTCACTTGACATATATATTCTCCACCGAATTAGAGCAAAGTATGGAAATATTAGTTTGAAATTGATTTTTGACAAGTGAGTGAATTCTTCAAAATGTGCAAAAACATCTTATTTAAAACCTAAAGAAGTAGATCCACATATATCTAGTGAAGTCAACAATAAAAGTAACATAATAAGAGTACCCTCCTTTAGACATGACGGGAGCGGTACCCCATACATCCAAATGTGTCAATTCAAAAGGTCTTTGAGAAACAAAGGTTTTTTTTCAAAGGAAAGAGATTTCATTTTTCCAAGGATGCAACCACTACATGTAAATTCCTTTTCATTAAAATCTTTTTCCAAGAATAGAAAAAAGTACAACTTAGATAAACTCGGATTTCCAATTCTTTTGTACCAAGTAACAATATCTTCTTCTTGAGCAACATTACAAAAAGATTTGGATGGTAAAGACAAAAAGTCCATGTAATAAAGATCTTCTCTCCTATGGCCTTGCCCAATCAGCTTCCTTGATTGGAGATTTGAATCTTTTAAAACTTTTTGCAAGTTTTCAATCCATTCAATTTTTAAAGAGGTTTCATCGGCGGTTGAAGCACATGAAGAGTAAGCATTGGTGCATTTTTTTATAGCAAAGAGGCATTAGGAGTCATGTGGAAAGAGACACATGAGTCAAGAATCAAAAAAGACATACCCAGAGCAGAGAAGGATAAAATTGTGGTATCGGTGGTCGAGGTTGAAAAAGTGCTTGACTTGAGAGATTGTTAGAAAGCCTCCGCTAATTGGGCAATACATAAATCTTTGAGGTCTCTACCTTTTTTTATTGCATCGTTCACTTTGGTGGATTTTCTCTAATGGAAGCCACCTTCTTATTTAGCTTTGGAAAATCTGGCTTGATGTACCCTGGTTCGTTGCAAAAGTGGCACACGACCTTCCTTGATCCTCGATAGTTGTACTTCCTGATGTGTGGGGGTTCGTAAGCTCTTATGTTGTTTCCCGATCTTGACACAACATGCACTTCATCTTCTTTAGTCAAGCAAAGACGTGTCTCTTATTGGCAAATTTCTGACATAGCCTCATTTAGAGGTGGTGGAGAAGTTCGATGGAAAAGGAAAGACCAAACTTGCTAAAACTCTAGGCAAAGCCCATGGAGAAATTGGAAAAAGCATTCATTTTCCATTTGTTTATGTCTAAATTCAATGGCAGGTCCTTCCCATTTGGGTTCAAGAAGTGCAAGTTCATCCCACAATGGGGAGAGAGCACTATAATAATCTCGTACACTCATATAACCTTACTTTGTGGAACAAAGACCTTTTCTTGTAGGAAGTATTGACGAGCTAGGTCCCTTTGAGTATACATCCCTTTTAGGAAGACATGTGCTTTGTTTGCTTTCTTAAATTTGGCAATATTAGCACAAAATTTTAATTCAACATTGCTCATGAACCATGCCAAAATCTTAGCATGCACGCTCTCTCAATCTTCTATCTTTGTTTGGTATTATTGAATTGCCTTCTTTTTTTCATCGCCACCAAGAGCCTTGACTTGATCACCTTCCACCTTTGTGAGTTTGAGTTAAGGTTCGGGAATATATCCACTCACATATCCCCACAAATTTTTGCCCATGAGATGGTTTTCATTGCCGCGGCCCACATCAAGTAGTTGGAGTCATTCAACTTAAAAAAGAGTTTGATCTTTGATTCTCCTTCAGCCATGGTGATGATGATACAATAAGCTTCTTCACGTGACTCGAGAATATGAGGGCACGGGCAAGCGCCAATAGATGAAATCTTCAAGCAAATAGGATAAAAAAATCTCTTGGCTCATATACCATGTAATGGAATCAAGAGCACACAAATACAAAGGCCATTAAGGGCAAACCCAATAAAGGGCAATACACAAGCCACTAGAAGGCAAATACAAGTGTCAAAATACACTCACAATAGCCACTAATGGGCAAGCACAAAGTATAAAAAACTTATAAGTTTTATTCACTTGAAATGCTTAAGAAAGCATGTCCAAAGGATGGGTCAAAAGCCCACATATATACACAGCATATAGGGGAAGAGAGGAAGAGTACTAGCCGTTAAGCATTCTTAACTAGACTAGCAGTTAAGCATGCCTAACTGCTAGATCTCAAAAATTAAACCAAAGAATATAATATATATATATATATATATTATATAATATACAAAATATGTATATTATATAATATACATATAAAATACAAAAATAATAAAAAAGAAAATACACATTTGTCCTAAAATACATTCTAAAAAAAGAAAATAATATATATATATACATATGAATGTATATATATAATACAAAGCATAACAATATATATTTAACTTAGAGGGCCACGATCAACAAGCTGCATGCTAGGGTCACAAGCAGAAGCAGGTATTCCACTAACCATGCTGAACTATAATCAATAATAGCATCGCCTGAGAGGATGCATGAGATAATATGGGAGAAACCTTTTCACAAGCTGCCCAGAGAGCATATCAAAATCTTGAAACAAAAAGCAAAAATTGCACTAGTATCTTATAAAATTATATGCAAAAAATATGAAATAGTGAAACAGATAAAGTCAGATCACCAAAGTAATACAAATATAGGAATGTTTTTGTTCCCTTTCAATGTTGATACGTCTGCGTGAAGAGAGAGAGATGAGTTTAGCAGTCCATTGACAGCTGAAGTATTGAATCAATAATTAAATAATCAACAGACAGTGAAAAGGAGGCTTTATTAGGAGAAAAATCCAGAAATACATCAATATAAAGTTCAAAATATTACCTCAGCATAATTTCGTTGATCAACACTAAGCCGCTTAGTTGATAACTCTTTCAATGTGCGAAACAAGACCATGTAAACCCTATGAGATGCAAGAATATCTGCAGACTGAAAATGTTGTGCTAAAGTAGAAAAGAGCTCTGGCCTGAAAGAGAATTCATCTCAGATAAGCATAGATCTCATGGAATGAAAGAAGCAAAAGATCACATATATATGTTAATATGTTATTTAAGTTAAGAGCAAACAGCAGGAAACCACAACAGAGTAAGGACAAAACTAAAACAAGACAGAGCATGCAATAAACAAACAGAAGCACTAATAAATGGAGCCACTGAACTCATAAGCACTGATAACTAATGGCAGCCTCATGCATACTTGCAACAAAGAGAGCTAAGGAATGGGAGAATGAATGCATCCAAGAAGGATTAAGATGTACTTGCAGATTAATTTTGTTAAAAAAATTATATTTGGTTCCTAGTTGTACAAAGAATTCATTACACATTATTAATTATTTTAAAAACAAAATTTCAACCAGTTACTGTTTCAAATAACCCAATTTCTTGCTAGAGTTGGACTAAACTAAATCCCTTTAAAGAGGGGCAGGCTAGACAACAGTCAACAAGGTCATGGGTCCAGATCACCACCAAGAATCCAAGCACTCTGGTAAGCAAGGGCATGGTCAACTAAATAAAAGAAACCTGGTATAGCAGTATGCTTGGAACACCAGGTCATGAGTAGCACGTTGCAGCCCAAAATGGAGAACCCTGTAGTTGTTGGCTAGATAAGATCATATATTGCATTCTCTAGATGGTTTGGTGCACCAGACTCCCACCTTTTCTGGATATGGCTAATCAAGAAAATAGTTTTTGTGGCTCTATCTAGTTTCTACTTTCTAGATAGGCCCAACTTTATTATGTCATAGCCAATTGAATCAGTTAAGGTGTTGGTATAAATGAGTATGAAGAATGTGAACATGGATATCTATATGCAATTAACATTTTCTACCAGGAGGTTTACCCCTTGAAAATAAAGGATTTAATTTGCCTTTCAGTTTTTAACAGTCAGTGTTTCAAAGTGCTCTGATTTTTCCTGTTATGATTTTATGATAGTGCAAGTAGAGGAAAGTCAAACAAGTTGATGGAAAGACATGTTCCACAGTTGCCAGATATATTCCTCTCCTGTATCTCCACAAGTAGCCCCAACGTCTGAAATGCAAAGTGTTGGAGAAGAAAAAGAAGGTATGTAAAAAGGATGGTTATCTCTCAGTCATCAGTGAACAGCCTGTTAAAACGTGATGGCCTCCACGCTCACCGGCGCAAGAAGGAAGAAGAGTAATATGGAAGAGAAGGGACTGCAGTTTCACGTCTGAACAACTCAGCGTGTTTTCCATAGCATTAGGTTATAAATACATGACTAATACAATTTTAGG
The DNA here is from genome assembly GCF_984573655.1 of Nuphar pumila. Classification (NCBI taxonomy): domain Eukaryota; kingdom Viridiplantae; phylum Streptophyta; class Magnoliopsida; order Nymphaeales; family Nymphaeaceae; genus Nuphar; species Nuphar pumila. The sequence continues at coordinate 124,252,857 of NC_143256.1, forward strand.
GTACGAAAATACCCTCTAATGAATAGGAGAAATACAACATTACTGAAAGGGTCTAGTATACAAGTCGGGTCTGGTACTCCCCAAACCCGACTTGGATCCAAGATCCAATAGAACTTCTTTTCAGCCCCACTCAAGTTGTACATGGTCCTGGATCATGAACAACTTGCCTTTCAGCATCCAGAATTTGTCCTTTGTCAGCCCTTTCGTGAATATATATGCAGCTTGCTCTTCAGTTCGTACAAAGGCAGGTTCAATCTCTTTTTCTTCAACCTTTTTCCTAACAAAATGTTGGTCTATCTCAATGTGCTTTACTCGACTATGATAAATAGGGTTAAAAGACATGTTAATAGCACTTTGATTGTCACATAACAATAGTGATCGTGCAATTGATTCTCCCATCTCCGCTAGAAGATGTCTTATCCATGTAGCCTCAGCGGTAGCAGTGGCCATTGACCTGTATTCAGCCTCTGTACTTGACCTAGCAATGACCTTTTGCTTTCTACTACTCCAAGTGATCATGTTCAATCCAATAAAACCACAATAACCAGACACTGATAGTCGCTCATCTGGATCACCCGCCCAATCAGCATCCGCATAAATAGTAATTTCATGTGCACCTTGATTTGATTCGCTTTTCCTATACACCAACCCATCACCAACCGTCCCTTTTAGATACTGTAGTATCCGCTTAACTGCCTCCATGTATGATATATGAGGTTGATACATAAATTGAGGCACCTGATTAACTGAATACATTATGTCAAGTCTAGTAAAGGTCAGGTATTGCAACATGTCAACTATGCTACGATACCTAGTAGGGTCCCCATATAAATCCCCTTCTTCAGAACTCAGTTTTTGATGGATGATGCTTAGAGTTGCCAATGGCTTACAATCCTTCATGCCTGCCCTATGGGATAAACCTAAGGGTAAGATTCTACACTGCCCTGCAGGGGTTTGGCATCTGTGAAAAGAAATGTCTGGAATGGACTTTGAAAATTTTGGGGTATTTACAAGAGTAAGTGTATCGCCCATTTTATCAACTTCAACTCCAAGAAAATAGCGCAGATCTCCCAAATCTTTCATTTTGAATCTCTGATTTAATAACTTCTTTACTTTCTCAATATGATCTCTATAGTTCCCTGTGACAATGATATCATCTACGTATATCAATAGAAGAGTGGTGACATCTCGTTCCTTGTAAATGAATAATGAGTGATCTAGAAGAGACCAAGAGAAACCATGTTTCTATATCTCCAGCGAAAAACTCTCGAACCAAGACCGAGAGGCCTGCTTCAATCCATAGAGTGCTCTTTTCAACTTGCATACATACTGATTGACATCTTCTTCTGCATATCCAGTGGGTTCCGTATAAACTTCTTCTTTTAGATCCACATGCAAAAAGGCATTTTTGACATCTAGTTGACTTAATGTCCATCCATGTTCAACGGCTAGACTCAATACAATACGAATGGTCCCCATCTTAACAACAAGGTTGAAGGTTTCATCAAAGTCTTGTCCTTGTTCTTGTGTAAATCCTTTGGCTACAAATCTAACTTTATACCTTTCGATGCTCCCATCTGGTTTATATTTTATCTTGTACACCTACTTAGACCCAACCACATTTTTATTTAGTGGTCTAGGCACAACTTCCCATGTACCACATTCATGTAAGGCTTTCATTTCCTCATTCATCGCTTCAACCCATTTTCTAGAGTTTGCAGCTTGATAAAAAGTGAGAGGCTCATCCTCTTTATTTACGGACGTTAGGAACAATTGAAAATCCAAAGAAAAATTCTTATAGCTCACCCACCTTTCAAGTAGATGTCGGGTCCGAGTAGATCTTCTAACATCAAACGTCTGTGGAACAGAGGTAGGAGAACCAATGTCTGTGCAAGAAAAAGATGGAGGTTCCTTCTCTCGCCGTGTGTAGACAACACCCTTATACCTTCCTGATTCCAAATTTTGAGTAGTAACCTCCTCTGGTTGAATTACATCTGTTGATTCCTCGCATGTCTCTTTCTGAATGCAATCTGTAGGGCAAGCATCACTACTATTGAAGAAGAATTCTGAATTTAACCATGGGTAGTAAACCTCAACATTGTAACTTGGATTAGTAACATTGGGACTTGAATTAGCAAACTGGCTATCAAAGTTCATCTCATCAAAAACAACATTCCTCGATATTTTAACTCGTTTGTTCAGTAGATCATAGCACCTATAACCCTTGTAGTCTTCAGCATATCCCACAAACCTACACTTCAAGGCTTTGTCCTAAAACTTACGTCTCAATGAGCTGTCAATATGAACATAACAAACAGATCCAAAAACCCGCAATTCGTGATAATTGGGATGTATACCGACAGAGAGAAATATGGTGACCTGTTTTCTAAAATGGTCATGGGCAGCCGACTTATCACATGAACGGTGGAGTGAAAAGCTTTCGTCCATAGGGTGATAGGGAGATTACTACCCTGCATTATGCTCATTGCACTCTCAACAATATGTCAATGCTTCCTCTCAGCAATCCCGTTTTGTTGAGGCGTATGAGGCGTATGTGGGCAAGACACTTTTCTCTTTATTCTATTATGTTGAAGAAAATTAACAAAGACACTAGAAGAGAATTTTCCTCCTCCATCACATTGAAAATTGAGAATGTTGGTGGAGAAATGATTTTTGACAAAAGCATGAAATTTTTGAAACAACCCAAAAACTTCTGATTTATGTTTCATGAAAAATATCCAAGTATAGCGTGAATAGCTATCAATGAGAATAAGATAATATCTACTACCAGAAACAAAAGCAATTGGGGCAGGGCCCCAGACATCAAAACATATGACCTTAAAGGGCCTTGAAGCTCTCTTATTAATAGAATTAAAAGGCAAAACACGACTCTTACATAAATGACAACTAGGACACTTTATATCACTTGATTCTGAACTCAAGCTAGACTTGGGAATGAAATTATTCAAGACAAGTTTTTCAATAAAATGACGACCACAATGACCCAAACGACTGTGCTAAAGAGTTGGCTTATTACATTCAGAGACAGCAAACACACATTCAGAAGAAACCAATGACGAACACTAATGAGGCTTCAAGGATGAGCATGTAGAGTAGGCAGAGGAAGATGGATCTTCTTGGAAGATGTACATGTTGCATCTTTTCTTCCCCTCAGCGAATATTTCCCTCGTGCGAAGATCCTTGACATAAACAAAAGAGGGAGTAAATTCAACTGAGGCATTAACATCATCAACAAGTTTTGAGACAGATATGATGTTCTTCTAAATATTAGGAGTATGAAGAACATTTGAAAGATTAAGAGACTTAGACATGGGTATAATGACATTTCCAATGTGTGAGATGGAGTGGTGAGAGTCATCTCCTCTGACTATGATATTTTTACCAATATAAGGAGTAAGATTCAAGAGCTTCCCTGCATCACCCGTGACGTGGGTCGTTGCTCCAGAGTCGACGTACCACACACCCTTATCATTTTGCTTCATATTCAACCCTGCTAAGGCCGCTAATAACATCTCTTTTACTTCTCCTCTATCCCTTTTGGCATCTGTTTGTTAGGGTTTTCCCTTATTATTTTGAGGATTATACCAACAATTTGCTTTAATATGCCCTCTCTTATTGCATAGAAAACAAGTAGGAATGGGCTTTTTGCCCTATATATTGGGCGTTGGAAGGAGCCCGCGACCCCCAGAAATATTTCTCCCTTGTCCTCCTCTTCATCGAAAAGAATTTCCTCCTCTTCCTCTACCATAAGTTAGTCTCGTACTCAGCACATCTTGAGTTTCTGACTGCACATAGGTGTCCTCAGTAAAACCTTTCAGGGTCATCTCATACTGCAGTAGCTTTGCACGAAGATCTTCGAATTTTGAAAGTTCTGAGAGACACAATAAAGAAGTTACCAGAACATGATAATTAGGCCCCAATCCACTCAAGGTCTGATGTACTTTGTCTTTATCACTGACAAGGCATCCCACAATAGTCAGTTGATCTATTATGTCTTTTATCTTATTCAAGTACTCCATAATGGACATTGAATCTTTCTTCAACATTTGAAATTCTCGCTTGAGAAACACGATCCTCGCCTCAAAGATCTGTGAATATGTCTGAACTAGCTTGTCCCACAGCTCTTTGGCTGAACAATCATCGGGAATAGCCACAAGAACTTCTTGTGAGAGTGTAGAGGTGATGTATGCCACTAATGCTTGATCTCTTTTCACCTAAACAACATAATCTGGATTTCTGACAAGAACAGTAAATAACGCCCCTTTATCATCCTCCTTTTCTTGCGAAATGAACTTTGTAGGGGTTGAGATCGATCCATCCAGATGACCAAAGAGATCTTGGCTCCCTATAAAAGGAACGATCTGCCTTTTCCAGGTCAAGAAGTTAGAATTATTTAGCTTTTCGGAAACCAATTGACTAAGAAAATTTGAAGAAATGCCTGAATGGGAAGAAGATGAATCCATTCGAATGAAAGAAGAAATTTTATGGACCAAACGAAGAAATCAGCCACTCGAATATTCTGCCTTTTTTTTAGGAGATTGTGACAGAAAAATTATATTCGAGTATGATCAGAAAGCATTAAGAGAGAGTCTAATCAAAACTGATTCAACGCAAAATTCATTCCAGATCATTCTAGATTAAGCAAACCGTGAAACAAAGATGTAAATATTTTTGAGACGAACGATTTTGTAAATGATCATAGCACAGGAATTGATTCTGGAGAACCGATTATTCAGGTAACAGTAGAGAGGAAATTGACGTTTGTTCACGTCGAGAAAATAAAAAAAAATGAGAATCCCTTTCGGTTAGCAAAAAGAACTTTAGATTAACGTCAGCCTTTTTTTGGAATCAATCAGCAGATTCTAAACTTTTAGAAGGAAGAAAAGATCATATTTGAGAGAGAAGAAACAGATGGGTGTTGACGTCCTTACCAAATTTGAAGGGGAACGAACGAGTTTTCTCAGATGGGTGTTGACGCCCTTACCAGTCGGTAAAACAGAAAGGCGTTGACGCCCTTACCAGTCAGTAAAACAGAAAGGAAGAAGGAAGGTGCAGAAATCCGATCCTAAAGGAAGAATCAGATTTGAGAAGGAGACAGGTGGGATAGTCCTTACCAGACCGAAAATCTAAAGAGAGGGAGAGGATGCAGAGGACAGGATTTGAAGAGGGACAAGTCTTCTTGAGATTTGAAGATTCAGATCATCTCCTTTGTCATTCTTTCTAAAAAATGATCTCAAGCCCAATTTCAACTCTGCTTTGATACCATGTGAAAATGTGATGGCCTCCACGCTCACATGCACAAGAAGGAAGAAGAGTAATATGAAAGAGAAGGGATTGTAGTTTCACGTCTGAACAACTCAGCGTGTTTTCCATAGCATTAGGTTATAAATACATGACTAATACAATTTTAGGGTACGAAAATATCCTCTAATGAATAGGAGAAATACAACATTACTGAAAGGGTCCAGTATACAAGCCAGGTCTGGTACTGCCCAAACCCGACTTGGATCCAAGATCCAAGATCCAATAGCGTCTTCCTTTCACAGCCATCTTTTTTTGTCGAATAAAGTGGTAAGCATACACCACATAAAAAGGTTAACCATTTTCACCTTAAGGTAGCCACACTTGGTTGAAGGTCCATGTTTCCAACATCATCTAACACTCAAATCAATACTCTGGAACTTAATGATAATATACCACACAGGACTAGATATTCATTAAATAACAGGCCAACCCCAGAAGACTGATGCCCACACTTATTTCTACGCCTGCTGTAAATGAGGTTCTAGTAAAGCACTTTCAGTTGTTAGGGGAAAAGAGTGAAAGGCAGACTGAGAGTCTGAGACTAATGAAGTCACTCAACAGAACTGAGCCAAAATAAATAAATAAATAAAGGAAAGACTGTATCTTAAGAAAAGTTGTGCAATAGAAGACTTCTTAGCCATTGGATATCAAATTTCAGTATGGAGTTCATCCAATTGACTCATGAAAATGCTATAAGGGTGGGGCCTTCCACCTAGATAAGGACACTAACATGGTCACAGTTCAATTTTAAACTATTAACCTAGAAAGCCTCCACAAAAGACAGTATGGCATTTCATAGCTTAATAGACCTTGAGTTGTTAGAGTTGGTTAAAATGAAAGCTTGCTGGTTGTGATGGTGTCTGATACTCAGCAGCATGGATGGAAGACCTAAGGAGACTGAATAGTAAAAATAAATTCTATTTGCAGCTTTATTGCAAGGAAGAGATAGGAAATCGTAAAAAAATGTAGGCAGACAACACATTGTTGGTGTAATGAAACAAAAAAGAATGCCTCTAAGGGCTACAAGAACGCACAAATACAAAAGGGCCACTTATGGGCCAAATACAATCTCTCAAGGAGATAGACAAACACAATCAAAGGGACACTTATGGGCCTAACACAATCTCACAAAGGAGATATACAAACACAATCCACTAGAGAGAAAGAAGATAAAAAATAAAAAATATAAATTGTATTCCTCACAAATTTGCTTAGAAAAGCATAAGAGATACATGGCGAAAGATCCTCTAATATAGACACAAAAAGAGAACAAGAGGGGCTAGTCCAACGGCTAGTTGGACTAGCCCCAACGGCTAGTTGGACTAGCCCCAACGGCTAGTTGGACTAGCCCCAACGGCTAGTTGGACTAGCCCCAACGGCTAGTTGGGCTCTCCCAACAGCTACCTACTACAAAAGTAAAATAAATAAAAATATAAAAAATAAATTTACAGATCTGCCTCTCCTTGGGATTAAAAATGAAATGACCAAAATACCCCTGGTGGGTATTTCATACTACAGACATAAAACATATATATATATATATATACACACACACTCCAATGTATGTTAACAGTTGGCCTCTTTTAGTTGACCTAAGGAGGAGAAACATACATGTCAATGTTCAGTTTGAGATCAAAACAAGAAAGGAAAGTAAAAGTAAATTTTGACTAAAACACACCAACATATGCAGGGTCAGGGTCAGATGTCCAATGGCTGTTCATGCTTAGTAAGGCCTGTAAACAGCATCCCATCCCTTTTCACATACCCTTCTTCCAGAATCTTCGCTATATGCTTTGGTAAACAACATTCTTGTTCACAACACTTGATTACAAGTGCTTGCTGCTAGGTAGATGGATTATCTTGAAAGATAGGAAATGCCTCCATCTATGACTATAACGTGATATCTGCATGGGGGATTGAGTGGCATGAGAAGAGTGCAGTACTTTTTTTTTCAGCAACCCGCATCTCCATCACCAAGTCTATGTGTGCGCATGTTCAAAGAGATATAATGACTCAGTAATGTTTTTTTCCTCAATGTGACTGGATTGAAATTAGGACCAATTTATTGGTGGTCCGCTTGGTTAACAGAATTTAAGAAACATAAATAAATTCAAATATGGAACAAAATTATTTGAGGAAGCACCAACAGAAGTAAAGACAAGTTTCCATGTTCTTAAATGTTTTTTAGTGTGTGGACATTGTATAATTGGAATGGATGTTGATCACATAAAAAAGATCAACACAAAATCAAATTTCAATAACAGCACATGATCATAACTTATCTCTAAGTTCTGGTGACTTATGTCAAATTATAGAGGAACAAAAAATAAGTTAGAGAAATACCACTCTTTCGGATAATCAATGCGAGCAATTTTTGATACAAGGACAGCTCTTTGAAGTGCAATCTGCCATGTCAGTAGCATAAGTTATTTGATACACCACCCACAACGTTTATTCAAAACCTTTAGGATAAATTCATCAAAAAAGCTAAATCATGGATAGCAAATACGTCCACATGTTCTCCATCTTATAACACAAAAGTATAATGGGACACACAATGTTGTTGGTACCAACACCAATAAAAGACATCATTCAGATATTAGATGCGATACATTAAAACTTGGCAGTGAATAAGACGCTATAAATCAATTAAATTGATTTCATTTGTAAAATGGTACATTTTGTGGTGGCAAAACCCTACCATTTTGGTTGATCAAATAAAACGGCCATAAGCAAGAGAAATTCTTCTATGTGCAGATTCTAAAACAGGTTACTCTCTAGACCAAATAAATGTGAAAGTTTTCAGTATGTTGATAAGGATACCAATATCACAAATTCTGGATCAATGTATTTTAAGATAGCAAAGTGGTGTTATTAAGGCAACACCTAAGGACTATTGGAATAACAAACGCATGACTAGATCAGATACTCACCTGGTAATTTACCTCCCTTAAGTCTGTCACAAGTTTGTTCCGCAAGTAAGCTTTCTCCTCGTGGCTGATACCACTGAAACAAAATTCAAACAGTTACCTCAAGTTAATATTCATAGAACTATAGAAATGTTTCTAGTTCATACCAAGACATGATAAAACTGAACTGTTGTGTATGCATAAATGAAAATCATAATGCAATGGGAGAAATCGTAAATTGATCAAAAACAACTCAAAAATATCATAACAACTGGTAACTAAAATGAACTGGCGTGAACATGAATGTTGAGCGGTTAAGAGACAATCCTTTCTACGTCATCTACAAAAAGAGACAATCCTTTCTACTTCCAAGAAAATATTGCAAAATGATATAATATTTGTCGAATAAGAATACGGAGCTCACTACGAATCACGCCGCTGCCGCCAGTACCGATTCACGCTGTTCTTGAAATAAACGGTCGCGAGGAGACGGACTTCCGTATGAGAAGCAAGACTCTCCGATGTGATAATCTCCTGTTGAAACACTTCCTCCCGTTAAATTCAACAACACACAAACTTCATGCCAAACCTAACTGTTAAAACTCTCGATTGGAAGCATTCGTAATCAAACGAATTCTCTTGCCTAATACTATCGACAAGGAGAAAGAAACTCGTCACTCGAAGAGAATAGACCTCAACAAGAAAAGATCGGCCACGGGAACTCAAATCAAAAGATCTTCGATCGAAGCGTAAACCAAAGCAAACTAGGACGAAGTGGAATGCGATAAGAAAAAACGTAAAAATACAAAGAGATAAACAATCAGGGGAGAATACGAGAGAGGGATTATCGGTCTGTGCGGTAGTAGTACCACGAGGCACGAGCAAAAGCCGGGGCGGCTCTCGAATTCGGAGAGGGCGGCCTCGGCAGGCTTGCGGACGTTCGGATCCCCGCTGAGCGCGTTGGAGAGCAAGCCGAAGATGGAGGGAAGGTCCGCCATCGAGAGCGCCATCGCCGGACGGGCTATCGGTGGCTCCGTCGGGATGGCCGGAAAAATACCTAGGGTTTCGATCACTCGATTTGCTACGCCTCGACGCCTCGGAGAAGAAACCCAACTGCGGATTGCGAGAGAGAGAAACGAAGAGCGGATGCGAGGTAACAGGGACGACAACGACGACGACGGGAGAATGAAATCGTTAAAAGGCGAAAGGAAGAGGAGGAGGTTGCCACCGTTGGGGTGAAAGCGGGTCGGATATAGTCCGAGAACCAACCCGAATCCGATACTTCATTTTCGGGTTCGAAACCTTAAAACCGATTCGAATCCGACATGTTATTTCCGGGTTCGGATCCCTAAAGTGAGATCGTTTTGAGCGGATTCAGATTCACTAAATCGAATTCTCTTTTGGATCGGATCGGTATTTTAGGACAGATGTAATTCAAAATCCAAACAGACTGCATTTTTACATCTGAAAGCGCTTGTTTCTAATCCTTTTTTTTATGAGATCCAATATTAACACACATATTCTGGGTCCATATTCAACAATTCTCATAAGATCTGATTTGGATCCAAATTTATCCATTGTTTGTATTCTGGATCGATCATGATCGGGCTGCATGCAATCCATTTGCACCCTGCAATGCTTATTGGGTGGATGGGTCCAGTGCTTGTCAAAGCGTATCAGAGAGGGCGGGTTATCATTGATCCGAATCTAGAAGTAAATTTTACGTAGTAAGTCCCAACCCAAATTGAAGCAGGATCCGATGTAGTAGAACTTAATCTGGTAATACAGTAAAATTAATCAGGGTATTTATAATCAAAATTGCATTATGGTTGCCCACGAGGTTTGTCATCAGACATGGATGATCACGATTAAGGATGCAAACGGTTCGAATCCAAAACAGCTAAATACATGAGGATTCGAAATCAGATCTGGAACAACTAAAAATTGCAAACCATAGGGGCATCTCTTGCTGCAAGGTTGAAGCTAGGTGTACTGCCCAGTGGGCAAGAGAAATCTTGAGGGTTTTACCAAGTAGAGGATTGCCAATGTGCGGTGGTCAATAGGGTTGTCAACTAGTCGAGTTTGTGTTGGATATATGACCTGAACCCGAACCCAAATGCCTAGGTTTGGGCATGAAAATTTCTGACATGAAAATTATTTAGTTTAACCTGAACCCTACTCGAGTACCATGCCAGTCGGATTTGAGACAATTTTTTTTTCAGATGCCTGACAGAATCCGATGAATTCTTTTGGGTACCTGACCAGATCCGGCTGACATGATTATTTTACATGTATTTTTTAGTGAAAATATGCATTTTAAAAACCTTTTAAGTTATACGTGTTGGTTTGTTAAATATATATTGATTTGCTTTGTATTACATATATCATATGGGGTAATACATATGTGCTAAATGAAAATTGCTAAATGGGTTTTTGGGACTTTTTTATGTTATTTTTTTAATTCTAACCGTACAGATGTGATATATATACTTGATTTTATAAGGGTCAGTTCTTGAAGCATTTCATTATGATAAAGGGTGGGTTTTTATAATGTTCAAAAAATGAACGGTCCAAAATCTTTGTAAATTTTTTAGGCTCTAAATATCATTTTTGAATTGAAAACACATGATCCAGGTGTGAATTCCTGGTAAATAGACCATGCTAACACATTTATGGGATCCAAACTGCAAAAAAAAACACCAAAAAAGATGAAAAGCTCATTTAGCATGTTTCATTTAGCACCTATCTATTACCCCATTAATATATATATATATATATTTTTTTTTCTAGAATGTATTTTAAAATAATTATGTATTTTATTTTCTTTTTTTGTATCTTATTTGTATGTTATGTATTATACATAAATTATATATTATATAATATATACTATTCTTTTGGTTTTTAGTTGTTGAGACAGCTAGTTAGACTCTCCCTCTCTCTTTATGGGGTTTGCGCTTGCACTCTTTGCCTTTAGTGACCTTTGTATTTGTATGCTTTTGATTCCATTACTTGGTATCAAAGTCAATAATAACTTTTATCATATTTGTTTGAAATTTTCATTTATTAGTGCTTGCTTGTGCCTTCATCTTCTCCAGTAAGGTGGAAGAAGTTTTTTGTGTCATCAGCAATGAAAGACTATCTTAAGGGCAAAAAGTTATGGTGATTTTTGTGTATATCTATTCTCAAATCGCAACTCAAACTCACAAAGGTGAAAGTTGATCAAGTCAAAACTCTTGATGACAATGAAAAAGATAAGGTGATTTAAGAATACCAAACAAAGATGAAAGATTGGGAGAGTTAGCATGTTAAGATTTTAGCATTATTTATGACCAACGTTTAATTAAAAATTTGTGAACCTATTGAACTTCTAAATGTGGTTATGTCATAAATTTGCCAAGAAGAGATACCTCTTTGCTTGACTAAAGAAGGATATGAAGTACATGTCATGTCAAGATCGAAAAACTACATATGAGCTTACAAACCTCCATACTTTGAGAAACAAAATTACATGTAGGAATGCATTGTGGACATCTATTTGGTAGACCATTCATTCAGGGGAGACAACCAATGTCAAAATAGTATGAACAGTGGAAGGTTTAATTACTGGGTTGAATGTTTCAAAATAATCAATACCCTCTTCCTGGTATAGCCTCTCACAACCAAATGGGCATTGTAGTGTTCAAGACTACCACCCAACGACATTATAAGAAGAAGATGGGCGAACAAGACTCCAAGTTACATTTTTCAAAAGAGCATTAAACTCGTCCTCTATAGCTTGACTCAAGTGGGGTTGTTTTTGGGCCTCAATAAAACTTGTATGTTCATACTTGTGTTGTAGTTCAGTAAGTAGGGTAATGGGGATGGGATATCGAGTGGATAGATAGATTTTTGGTTTTAAATACCTAGTTTGTGATTTAGTAACCATGGAGTGAGTACGGCTTGATGGTGGATCTAGGGAAGTGAGTTGATTGGAAGGACTAGGTTCAGGAAGGTGATACATGGGTAGGTATGAGTGGCATTAGAGAAGGTATATGGTTAATATGATCAGGTTCTTATAGAAGATTGAGATCAATGGTTGACGATGATTTTGTTTCTCAAAGTTTGAGAATGGTTGGGTCAAAATGGATGGGTAAGGCATAGAAATGGTGATTGCATTGTGAGGGTAGGACTAGCATCATTTTAAAGATGAGTTGATAGTTTTAAAAGGAAAATCATCTTCATGAAACAACAATATTTCTACTAATAACAATTTTCTAATTTTCAATATCAAGACGTCAGTATCCCTTGTGGTGTCCATTATAGCTTAAAAACACACTTTCTACTTTGAAATTGCAGTTTATGAGTATTTAAATGGTCTTAAACAAGGGTAACATGCACTTCCAAATGTCTTAAAAAATTATAGTAAAGAGTTGATTTGAATAAAACTTGAAAGGGTGATTTCATCTTGAGCATAGTTAAGAAGAGAAATATCGAGAAATACAATTGACAAAGCCAAAAGCAATAAATGTATTGACCCTTCACGAGGGACTTTATAAGTGTTACAAACAACAAAAAATAAAAAATGATAAGGCATATCGTTAGTTAGACAAGAAAAACGATAAGGCATGTATGCCTTATATGGATGACAATGAATGTGCGATGTTTATTACTCCCCCTCAAGTTGGAGCATGGTGATCTGTAATGCCCAACTTGGACGTCAAGAACTGAAACTGGTCACATCCCAATGCCTTAGTTAGGAGATCAACAGGTTGATAACGAGAAGGATATGATCAGTGGTAATGACACCAGCTTTAAGTTTTTCACGAATAAGGTGACAATCAAGTTCAATGTGCTTAGTACGCTCGTGAAAAACAGGGTTGACAGCAATGTGAAGGGCGACTTGATTGTCACAATATAATTGCATGGGTTATGAATGAGTGACGCCAAGATCCAAAAAAAGAGCTTTGAGCCAGATTAGTTCACAAGTGGTGGTAGCCATAGAGCGATATTCAACTTCAACAGAATAGCGGGAAACAATATACTGCTTTTTGGTTTTCTAAGATAGAGGACTGCTGCCAAGAAAGGCGAGATATCCTGTAGTTAAACGACAGGTTATGGGACAACTTTCCCAATCAGAGTCACAATATGTAGTGAGTTGAAGTTGGCTAGAAGAAGGCAGATTAATGCCTTTTGTTTGGGAAGGATTTTAAATATCGAAGGACCTGATAGGTAGCGTCAAGATGGGGCTTCCGCGGAGTTTGCATGAACTAGCTCAAGATGTTAACTTAATAGTTGATATCCGATCGAGTGATCATCGGATAAATGAGATGACCCACCAGACGTCTATAACGAGTGGGATCATTGAGTAGAGCGCCTTGATTGGATGAAAGAGAAAGATGTTGCTCTATGGGAAAGTCCACTAGGCGGGTGCCCAATAAGCCACAGTCAGAGACAATGTCAAGTGTGTACTTCTGTTGGGTCAAGAAAATGCATTGGGACAAGCAGGCCACCTTGATGCCAAGAAAGTACTTTAACTTACCAAGATCCTTTAGGTGAAAACTGAAATTCCACTAGAGGGGGGGTGAATAGTGAAATACGATGTAGATCGATAAAATAAAAAATAAGGCAATAAGGCACAACACAATAAACACAAGATTTATACTAGTTCGGTCGAGTTACTGACCTACATAAAGTCCCCAAGTAAAACACTTGAGCCTTCCACTATAACATCCGAGTTACCGGATAAATAGTACAACACCCTCTTCCTCAGAGGTCTACTTCTCTCAACAGAGAAGGGAAACACCATCTTTCTCAGAGGTCTACTTCTCTCAACAGAGAAGAGAAACACCCTCTTTCCCAGAGGTCTACTTCTCTCAACAGAGAAGGAATACAGTAGAAATAAAAAAGTTACAACACTTTCCTATAGAACCTTCAGAATGATATGCAGAGTATGAATGCACGTATGAAGATTCTAAGAATGATCTTTTTTTTTTCTTACACACTCTTGTATTTTTCTGAGAGCTTTTCTTGACTTTTTCTCTTTCTTTTTCTCTTTCTTTTTCTCTTTCTTTTTCTAAGCTCTTTTCTCAGAGTGTCGAGCAGGAATTTTTCTCGTTGAAAGCTTGCTTGTCTTTTCACACTGTTGTGTTTGTATATATATAGTCTTTAGAAAACTAGTCGTTGTCTTTTTGAAATGATTGTCTTTTTGGGATATGAGAAGTCAGGTCATTTCAAAAATAACTTAGTGTGAAAAAGATAAGTGTACTATATTGCTTTTTCAAAAAGTCTTCTTTCCATACGAAGCATTTTTGGAGTACACTATTCGTTGATGTATTTTAAATGAGTTATTCTTTGTATTAGGTCTTTTCTCATAATAAATGTTCTGTAGTATTTTTGAGCGTTGAAGTGTAGTTTATCATGTAGTTTGGTCTTTACTCAATTTAATGGTTTGTAGTACATTGAACGTTGGAATATATTCTATCATGTAATTTTGTCTTTACTCAATTTAATGAATATTAGTATATTAATATTTTTCTTACAAGTCGTCACTTATGATAAATGTATGTAAGTGTGATAAATGTTTGTTGAGTACTTTATTTATAAATGGTCATTTCTTAAAAGCTTTTTGGAATAACATTTAATGTTTACAGAAGGAATGATGACTTTAAGTAAGTCGACATTCTTGAGTATGGGTTTTATTTATAAATAAATAGTCATTTCTCAAATGCTTTTTGAGGTGGCATTTAATGCTTACAGAAAGAAATGGTCATTTCTTATTTTAATAAAATAATATTTATTTTCTCAAATCGTCAATTCTAAAATGAATGGTTGTGAAGTACACTAAATGCTTGAGTAATACTTATATTACAAATAGTCATTTCTCAAATAAATGCTTGTGTATTATCTTTTCATAATTTGTCTTTTCTTACATAAATGTTTATGTATTATGAACCAAAATTTCTTACATAAAAATTTGTGTATTATGAACTAATGCATTTTGTCTTTTCTTACATAAATGCTTATGTATTATGAACCAATACATCTTTTCACATTTTGTCTTTTCTTCATAAATGCTTATGTATTATGAACCAATACATCTTTTCACATTTTGTCTTTTCTTTATAAATGCTTATGTATTATGAACCAATACATCTTTTCATAATTTGTCTTTTCTTACATAAATGCTTATGTATTATGAATTAATTCATTTTGTCTTTTTCTTTCATATTTGAAATCATTAGCTTTTATATCTTGTCAAAATATCTTTTTTCATAAATGCTTGTAGGAAGTACAATGATTTGTTTCAAAAAAGTGTTTTTAAAAATGCTACAATATACATAACGTATCCTTTTATGAAAGCTTAACTTTTTGTAAATAAATGGCTTGTATGATTTCAAAGCATATAGTCTAATATGAAATATGCATGCTTCTGAAGGTTCTGTTACATATGACTCTAAAGAAGAAAAAAGTCTTCATCTTGAGGAAGCTGATCTTCTTGGATAATCTTTATGAATGTATGGCCCATCAAGCTTTTTCTTCAAAGTAGTATGATTGCATCAAATAGTTGCATTTGATCAAGTTGTCTTCACTCTTTTTAAGTGAAATAACCTTGCATCAAATACTCGTTAAATACATAGCACATCATATCCAGTCATAATATAACATATTCAGTTTCATATATGAAAGCATATCATATTTATCCTATCTCATGAAAGCATATCATGTATTTATCATGTATCATATATATGCATCATGAAATCATATCATATTTATCATGTATCATCAAAACATAGTTTCTCAACAAAAACGTGATTGCAAAAAAAGTTTGAGTAGAGTAATAGATTGAGTATCATTATCGGTAATAATGATATCATCAATATAAACGAGTAAAGCAACGCACAGAGATCAAGATTGGTGGACGAACAAAGTATAATCTACAGTGGACTGATGATATCCAACATCTTTAAGACTAAGAGAGAACTTTGCAAACCAATTTCGAGATGACTGTTTAAGGCCGTATAAATATTTCTTGAGTTTGCGTACATGGTGCTCTCCCTTACTAGGTAAACTAGGGGGGAGGTCTATGAAAACCTCTTCTTAGAGATCTCCGTGTAAGAATGCATTGTGGGCATCCAATTAGAAAAGAGACCATCCATTAATTGCCACAAGAGAGAGTAGACAACACATAGTAACAAGTTTGGTGATTGGAGTGAAGGTCTCATGATAGTCAAATCCTTCAACTTGATTGTATCCTTTGGCAACTAAACGTGTTTTGTAGCATTCGACAGATCCATCAGGGCGATGTTTGATTTTGAAATCCTAACGACATTTAATTGGTTTCTTGAAAAGAGGTAGAGGGACAATATCCCAAGTGTTATTCTTCTATGATATATCAATTTCATTTGTCATGGCCTTTTGTTAATGCTTATATTTAACAACCTCACCAAAACTGTTGGGTTCAACTTGAAAGGTATTGGAAGCTAGGAAAGCAAGATAAGTATGAGAGAATTTTAGATATGGTAGAAAGTGACAAATTGGGTAAGGATTACCTGAAGATGGCCGAGGATTGGATGAAGTCATGATGGGCGAAACTTGGGTGGAGGAACACATATAGTTGTTTAAGTGAGAAGAATGATGGTAAGTTAGAGCAGATCGACGTAATGTATTGGGAATAGGTAGGACACGATCTGCATGTTGGGCAGAGGTAGTGAGGGTAGACATGGGATGAGTGTGATCAGTGGATGGCAAAGAAAAAGTTGGTGGTAAAGATTTTGAATCAGGCACAGAATGGGGTAGAACATATGGATCTGGGTGAGAAAAATTTTGATTATGAAAAGAAAAAATCATCTCATAAAAATATGACATCACAACTAGTAAAGAAACATTGTTTATCCAAGTCATATAGACTTTTTTACCGAAGAGGTATCCAACAAAGACACAATGTTTTGAATAAAGA
This sequence comes from Nuphar pumila, assembly GCF_984573655.1. NCBI lineage: Eukaryota > Viridiplantae > Streptophyta > Magnoliopsida > Nymphaeales > Nymphaeaceae > Nuphar > Nuphar pumila. Next base: position 124,270,026 of record NC_143256.1, read on the forward strand.
GAAAATTTATTGCGAGGTTCCAAAATTCTAAAATAACATAAGCAACCAAAAACACATAGGTGGGTATTGGAGGGTTTGTCATTGAGTAATATCTCATATGGAGTTTTGCCTTGTAGGATTGGTGTGAGAATCCGCTTGATGAGGTAAGTGGTGGTCAAAATACATTCTCCCCAAAAAGTTAATGGAATATTAGCTTGAAAATGAAGGGCGCAGGCTACTTCGAGAAGATGACGATGTTTTCGCTCCACTCGCCTATTTTATTGGGGTGAATGAACACAAGAATATTGATGGTCTATTCCATTTTGGGTAAAAAAATCTTGCATCATGTGGAACAAAAATTTAGTACCATTGTCTGTGCTAACATGTTACATGTGATAATTGTTTCGAGTTTTGACATGGTGTAGAATTTTGTAAGGAAATGAAATGTTTTATTTGGTATCTCGTGAGATAAACCAAGTACATCTAAAAAAATCATCAACAATGGTGAGAAAGTAATAAACCCCAGTATGTGTAGACTTATGATATGGACCCCAAATATCACAATATATAAAGACAAAAGGGACAAAAGCTTTATTACTACTAAGAGAAAATGGGGACCTTGTTTGCTTAGAACGATGACAAACATCACATAAAAAATTTAAAGAAGAAAAAAAGTCAGAATACTCTTTGGATAACAGAGAAATTTGATCCTTAGAGGGATGACCTAGTCGTGAATGCCATATTTCTGACGTAGTAATTTTTCTAGAAGTCATGGCATGATGGTGTAAGTTGGCTGGTGGATAGTGATAAATCCTATTTCGAACTTCACCCGCTCAAATTGGCCTCTTCGTCAAACGGTCCTGAAATATACAAAATGAAGGAAAAAATGTGGCAACAATATTAGAAGATTAAGATAATTTTCTGACTGATAATAGATTAAATTCAAAAGATAAAGCACAAAGAACAATCTTGAGGCAAATATTCAGAGATATTCTGACGGTACTTACATAGGTAACATTCATGCTTTGGCCATTGGGTAATTTAATAGGTTTAATATTAGTGACAAGAAAACAATCGATTAACAAAGATATGTGTAGAGCCATATGATCTGAAGCATCCGTATCTAAGATCCAGGAAGAAACATTTGAAAAGATATCACCTGCAAGATTAGTCACGAAGACTTGAGCATCGATATTGAGCCAAGACATAAGTTGATTCTTTTGGTCATCAATGAGTTGCATCAAAGAAGAGAAAATGTTATTTTGCATGGCAAGTGGTGTTGGATGCTCGAGTATTGCATTGGCTACATTCGGAGAGTGAGGCTTGGATGCAAACACATAGTCGGCCTTATGTTTAGGATGGGCAATCAGATAACCATGTAAGGCATAACATCGTGGCTTGATGTGACCGACCAACCCACAATGTTCACACCTTGGGTGTCCTCGACCTTGTCTCGAGAAAACGGAAAAAGGTGTTACCTCAATTACGTGGATTTGTATTGGCAGCAAAAGTAGTTGATTCGCTTATGACTGCAAGATTGACTTGCAACATCTTCTGGTTTTCTTCTTGCATTACAAGGGCATACACTTGACTAATGCTCAGTAAGGGTTTCAAGGTTAAGATCTGAATCCTCATGGTAGTGAATGAGTCATTTAAACCAATGAGAAATTGATACCCTTTTTTCTGATGTTGACATTAATTTAACTCTTTGAAGGCTCTGCATGTGCAATTCGGAATAAGTAAATATAAATTCAGTTCATCCCACGGAGATTTAAGAGTGGTATAATAAGAAGCAAGAGACGACTGATTTTGTCTATGATATGAAATTAATTTCTTTAACTGATAGATTCTAACATCATTATTTTGAGAAAATTGTTCCTCTAGATCGACCCATACCTTTCTGACGGAGTCAACATAAATGACACTCTTCACCAATTCCTTAGTTAGGGCGTTTAAAAGCCATGACAATACCATATGATTACATCGGTCTCATGCTTGGAAATTCGATGGAGGAAAAATGAGTCATGGTAAGGATCCATCAACGAATTGAAAATTATTTTTCGCGTTGAGTCATTTTCATGGCTCTCTTTCAAGTTGAATAATTATCGTCATTCAAGAGAGAGGAGACTAGAATTGCACCTGGATTATCAGAGTTATGCAAATGAAATTGCATATCTGAGGCTCTGGATCTGTCATCATTATGCTACGTTTTGGTAGAGGCCATCGATTTTATATGGGTAAGACTAAATGAATCGACTATGAAAGTGGATGGAACCAACAAAAACAACGAATATTGACAACAGGAATAATCTAATGTCAACTCAGCGCAGAATAACAATGATAGCAACCGACATAGCAGAGAATCTCGATAACAGAAGGTCACAACAACAAACAACAATGATAAAAAACAACGACAATGATCTAATAGAGCAGGTGCTAAAACAGGTGAACAAAGAGCAAAACGTTTTGTTGTAATGCAGCAATGCAAGCAAAAGGTGATACAACAGATCAGACGAGATGGAGGCAGTCTCTGCAACAAACAAGATCGGCGTGGGGTAAGATGCTTGAAAGTTTAACTTGAGCGAGGGAACATGGCCTGCTTTGATACCATGATAAGAGAAATACTGAGAAACACAATTGACAAAGCTAAAAGCAATGAATGTATTAACCCTTCATTAGGGACTTTATAGGTATTACAAACAACAGAAAAGAAAAAAACAATAAGGCTTATCGTTAGTTAGAGAAGAAAAATGATAAGGCATGTATGCCTTATCGTCAATAATGGATAACAACGAATGTGCACTGTTTATTAAGAGGAAAGTCGATTTATCAAAAACATTGCAGTGCTAAAGCACAGTAATATTTTAAAGGTAGATCAGCTTAAGCTGGAAGAGTGAGCTCAATTTCGACAATATGTCCACACCCATTTTGCTTGTGTTAGGGCATATAACCATATGGTCAATCCCACGATTTCAAAAAGGTAGAAACTAGTCTCTGTATTCACTCTCTCAAATGTATTTTTTACCAAATTTTGAAAAACACCAAGCATGCCAGATTTTTGTCTAATGCTAAATATCCAAGTGAATCTAGAGTATGCATCCACAAAATTAACATAATAATAATGTCCTTATGTAGTTGGGACTGGTGCAAGTCCCAAAACATCCAAGAAAATTAAATCAAGAGGTCCATTCACATTCACCTTGTTGACACACCTCACAACTCAAGAAGTACCACGTGGGAATGGTCCTGAACTTTCCGATAAAAAGGAAGTCCATGCTTATTAAATAACATGCTGAACCAAACGTAAAGGGGGTGTTTCATACGTCTGTCATTGCTATTGAAATAACAAGAAACAAAGAAGAGATGCACAGATGCACAACGCATGTACGTGGTTCAGCCAATGTGGCCTACATCCACAGAGAAAACCCCAAATAACTCTTTATTTTGTTATTCTTTCTGGTTACACAGTGTATTGGTTAAATAGCCAACAAGAGGCTATGTGATAACCACAATGCAGAAGGTAACAACCTCCCAAAAACAGAAGGTGCCCAGGATAGAGAAAACCTGCTAAAAATAAGGGGCGTGACCCTTATCCACAACGATGCCAACAAACTCCCCCTCAAGTTGGTAGGCAGATATCAATCTGTCCCAACTTGCTTATGATATTCAGATGTCTTCCTTTTCCTAAAGCTTTAGTAAAAACATCGGCCAATTGGTCACAACTTCTGACATGAGGAGTTTTGATAACTTGAGCCTGAATTTTTTCACGAACAAAATGACAATCGAGCTCAATGTGTTTAGTTCGCTCGTGAAAAACTGGGTTAGCTCCAATATGGATGGCAGCTTGATTATCGCATCTTAATTCCATAGGTTCATTGACATTAATTCCCATGTCTGATAGCAGAGATTTGATCCAGATGAGTTCGCACGCTCCAAGGGCTATGGACCGATATTCGGCTTCAGCACTTGATCTAGCTACAACACTCTGTTTTTTGCTACGCCACGTTACCAGGTTACCTCCAACAAACACACAATATCCAGATGTAGAACGTCTATCATTTGGGTCACCAGCCCAATCAGCATCTGTATAACCAACAACATTCAAGTCTGTATTTCTTTTCATCAAAATTCCTTTTCCCTTTGTTCCTTTTAGGTATTTGAGAATTCTGTAAGCAGCATCAAGATGTGGTTCTTTAGGGTCATGCATGAATTGACTTATCAAGTTGACTGCAAAGGTAATATCTGGCCGAGTAACCGTGAGATAAATGAGACGCCCAACCAATCTTTGGAATTCACCAATGTCGGCTACTGGTTTTCCATCATTTGTCCTCAACTTACTGCTGGAATCTACAGGGGTGTCTACAAGTTTGGTGCCAAGCATCCCTGTATCCTGAAGAAGGTCAAAAATATACTTTCTTTGGCAGATAAAGATTCCTTTACTTGAGTGAGCAACCTCTAAACTGAGAAAGTACATGAGATTTCCTAGGTCTTTTATCTCGAATTTATGATGAAGTCTCCTTTTGACTTGTTCAATCAAGGCTTCATCATTTCCTGTCATGATTATATCATCAACATATATGAGAATAATGGCAGTTTTAGATCCCTGAATAGACACAAACATGGAATAATCAGCAGAACTTTTAAAACCCATCTCACATAGAGCTCTGCTTAACTTAGCGAACCAGGCTCGAGGAGATTGCTTCAGCCCATAAAGCACCTTTTTTAATTTGCATGCTACCTTTTCCTGGTCTTGGACCTGATATCCTGGAGGCAATTCCATATATATTTCCTCCTCAAGATCTCCATGAAGAAAAGCATTTTTAACATCGGATTGGAACATTCTCCAGTTCTTATTTGCGGCTACTGATAAAAGAATTCTTATAGAATTCATTTTAGCTACGGGAGCAAACGTTTTATTATAGTCTATTCCTTCTATTTGAGTGTAACCTTTTGCAACCAATCTGGCTTTATACCTTTCAATGGTACCATCACTGTTGTACTTGCTTTTATAGATCCAACGACATCCGACAAGTTTTTTTCCTTCAGGGCGATTGACGATTTCCCAAGTACCATTTTTTTTCAGAGCCTGAATTTCTTCTTCCATAGCTTTTCTCCACTCTGGGTCGAGATTGGCTTCTTGAAACGTGTTGGGTTCACGGCGAGCATAAACACTTAAGGCATAGGAGATATAAGATGATGAAAGGCCTTTAAGAGAGAGATAATTTTGGATGGGGTGTGCTGTAGGGTAAGTGGTTGAAGATGAAGCCAAATAGGTATAAAAATCATTCAACCGCTCAGGAAGTTTGGAAATGCGACTGGATCTTCTAGTGGGAGCCACAATATCAGTTGAGGTTGATTCATGAGAAATCAGTTCATCAGCAATGTTTAAGTCTGACTCGATTTGGGTGTTGGTTGTCAAATTGGGTAAGGTTTGTAATTCGATAGACTCATAGTTTTGGACATTTGGAAGGGTCAATTCGCATCCCTTTCCCTTCCCATCCTCCCCCTGCGGATGAACCTCATTGTCAAGGGTAACCGGCTCATGAAAAAAACATTCATTTTCAAAAAATGAACATCTCTGGAGATATACATTTTGTTTTGATGCGGATCAAAACATCGGTAACCTTTTTTAACTGTAGAGTAACCCAAGAAAACACACTTGACTGACCTGGGTTCGAGTTTGTCTCTGTCTTTAGCTTGAAGGTGAACAAAAACTTTGCATCCGAAAACCCGCAAATGAGAAATAGATATGGGCTTATTGTAGACAACTTCCAATGGCACACGTCCTTCAATAGCAGAGCTGGGCAAATGATTTGAAATGTAGCATGTTGTTCCAATAGCCTCAGACCAGTATTCTTTTGGTATATTTTTTTCAAACATAATTGCTCTGGAAATATTCAGTAACTGACGATTTTTTCGTTCTACGACTCCATTTTGTTGTGGGGCCCCTGCACAAGAGTTTTGAGGTAAGATCCCATGTTTTGAAAAAAAATCTCTCATGTTAGTATTGACAAACTCACCCCCATTGTCAGATCGCACGATCTTGATTTTCTTATCAAATTGGGTGAAGACAAGCTGATAAAAATCTGAGAAGACTCTTGAAACTTCACTTTTATTTTTAAGAAAATAAATCCACGTTGCCCGTGAGTGATCATCAATAAATGTAACAAAATAGTTGTACCCCAAATGTGAAGGCACTAGGGCAGGTCCCCAGACATCAGAATGTATCAAATGAAACATAAAATCAGACTTACTATGAGACTTATTGAACGGTAGTCGAGTTGCTTTGGCATACTCGCAAGCATCACAAGCATTTGAAATAACAGATAAATGCGGTAATAACTGATTTTGAACTTTGTATGAAGGATGGCCTAATCTAGTGTGCCACAACCTGCTCAACTCCTTGGTGTTGTATGCAACAAGAGCTTGAGCATCACTATCCAAAAAATATAGGCCATCGTGCTGCCGCCCTTTACCAATCACTTTTTGCGTCCTTTGATCCTGAAAAACCACATTATCAGCAGAAAACACAGCAACACAATCATGACTCCTGGTGATACGACTAACAGATAATAGACTCGCTGGAAATGTTGGAATATAAAGCACTTTTGACTTAGCATAGTTATCAAAAAACCAGGTCAAACTGATTCCTTCTACCGGGATTGTGCTTCCATCGGCAATGCATACGGTTTTCTTAGTAGTGTACCGAATGTCATGAAGTTGTGATCCTTGTCCTGTCATGTGGTCGGACGCTCCAGTGTCCACAATCCATTTTCCAGATAACATATTTGAGGTAAAGCAGTGAGAGATACCTGACGTGTTTTCACATGTTGATTCTGGCATTTCCACCTGATGTCCCTTGTTTAGTTGTTGCAGAATGTTGGTAAGATCGGCAATGGATACAACGTTGGCAGCATAAGGGCTTCTTGGATGAGTGAGACCAGAGGCTTTAGGTGGTCTGCCGTGAAGCTCCCAGCACCTGTCTTTAGTATGGCCAGACTTCTTACAATAAGTGCACCGAAACTTGGGCTTTTTCGAATTATCTTTCAGGTTAATACCAGCAGTGGTGGATGATGGTTGAAAGGCTTTGAAAGCCATTTTTTCAATTGCGACTTCAGTGACTTGAGATGAAGAATTCATTATTTTTCGTCTGGTCTCCTCACGTTGAATGATAGAACACACCGTGTTAAAAGTAGGCAATGGTGTTGATATGAGCATTTGACTTCTCAGGGATTCATATTCTGGCTTGAGACCAGCCAACAACTTGAAAATTCGGTCTTCCTCTATACGTTTTTTAATGACATCTAGATCAGTGATGATTGGACGATATTGGGCAAGCTCGTCCCATAAGCCTCTGAGAGTCCCTAAATAAGTTTGGAAGGGTTTCTCTTGCTGAGTGAGAAGGGAAATTTCTTGCTGAATTTGAAAAATGCGTGCAAGATTATTTTGTTCACCATATACATCACGTATATTTTCCCACATTTCTTGGGCAGTTTCTACGAAAAGGAATCCTTCAGCAATACTAGGATCCATGGAATTAAGAAGCCACGACATTACCAAATGATTAGCCGACTCCCATTCGTCATATCCAACGTTATCTTGTGTTGGACGAGGTATTTTTCCTGTTATGTGTCCCAACTTTCCTTTGCCACTGAGAAATAGGCTCGCAGCTTTGGACCAACTAAGATAATTTGTTCCATTTAATGGAACAATAGTAATTTTGAGAGAGGGGTTCTGATCGTGGATGGTCAATTTCATATTTCCAAGGCTTTGAGATGATGCATCCATGATGGCACACTCAGAAGGACTAATAAACCAAAAAACAAGGGCTGGGCAGGATCAGAAAGAGCAGGGATACCTTGTGAAACAGGTGTTGATGGCAATCTACCTCAATGCTGAAGCAATAGTCCACCGTAAGGCTGAAACAGTTCGCACAGGGATACCTTGTGAAACAGGTGCTGATGGCAATCCACCTCAATGCTGAAGCAATAGTCCACCGTAAGGCTGAAGCAGTTAGCTGTGCAGGCATACACAGGATCAAAGAAGGGGCTTTGATACCATATTGAAATAACAAGAAACAAAGAAGAGATGCACAACGCATGTACGTGGTTCAGCCAATGTGGCCTACATCCACAGAGAAAACCCCAAATGACTCTTTATTTTGTTATTCTTTCTGGTTACACAGTGTATTGGTTAAATAGCCAACAAGAGGCTATGCGATAACCACAATGCAGAAGGTAACAACCTCCCAAAAACAGAAGGTGCCCAGGATAGAGGAAACCTGCTAAAAATAAGGGGCGTGACCCTTATCCACAACGATGCCAACAATTGCTAAGTTTATTGTTGCTCCGTGTGCATCTTTAGTTTGATCCACCTTATTGACGTCTACGGGCTATAAACTCTTCTCATTTGTTCCATATAGGTAGGATAACTTTTCCCATTTTGCATTCCTTCACATAACATCGATCAACATAAAATTCAAAAAATACATTATTATCGCCAGCAAAATCGACTGATAAGAGATCTCGAGAAATAGCAGGAACATGTAAGATATCACTCATAGGAAACTTGGAATTTGCAGCTTAAAAAATGGAGGTCCCGACGTTTTCTATTTTCAAACCTGCTCCATTTCTGATTCGAACTTGATCGCTCCCTTGAAACATAAGATTGTTGAAATCTGCAGTTACATGGTGAGTCTTCTAGACCTGCCGAAGTAATATCCTTTTGAAAATGATATGCTTTGCATCATATCCTTGTTTATTGTTTATGACAAGCTTGATATGTGGTGCGACATTGAGCAACTACATGTCCTTAGTTGCCACAGGCATAACAAATTGTATTGCTGGCTAAATTTTCTTAGTTTTGCTGATTGTAGTTTCGGCCTCGCTCGCTTCTATTTGGATAGCGATTATTATTCCTTCCCCACTGATTGTTAAGACTATTTTGATTCCCACAACTTTCTTGATTTCCCACACAGATTTTGGTTTTGTTGCCTATGAACCAGATTTGCCATTGGACTTTTGGGTTTATTGAAATCAAGCTCATGTAGTTGAGCTTCATGCACTAACAACTTGCTTAAGAGGTCTTCAAGACTGATCGGGTATGATGTGTTTAATCCTACTATTTGATTGTGAACAATATCAATCAATGAGGATAGGATCCAGCTTAATAGCAATTGATCCATCCTCTGCCACTCAAGATGGGCAGGGTTTCTAGCTGCCTCTTTTTTGGATTCAACGATGAATTCATCAGGACATGGTGTAGAGCCATCAAGTTATAACTTTTAAAGAGTAGGACAAACTGTGATTCCCACAAAATAAAGTTCTGTAGATAACTTAACAGACAGAAAATGTTGCAGATTGGTGGGTGCTGTAGAAAAAGGAAATGAAATACTTGCAATCGAGTTGTTTCCTGTCATGATCATTGAGTTGATGTTGATGTTGGAATCGCTATAGTTCTTGTCTACCATGATTGCTGAAACAGGAATGACTCGATCTGCTCGTTGGATGATGGGCTTTGATACCATGCAAAGGTATTGAGCACACAAGAAACACACCACACAAGAATTCAGATTTACGTGGTTCGATTCAATGTGGGTCTACATCCATGGGCTCTCTCTCTCTCTCAATCTCTGTTACTATTACAAATACAAGAGGTTCCATTTAAATCAATAGAAATCGGTTTACAAAGTCCCAATTTAGTTTCCACAGTAGTCACCTTTAATGTATGAACCAAATCACTATTTTTAGGAGATTTCCTTGAGTCATGATATGCCAGATCTGCCAGCCTTGATTTGGATTCATTTGGATAAGAGACACTTATCCTTGTGGCGCCACTTTTCTTTTTGGATTTGCTACATGAATCTAGATCATAATGCCCTTGTTCCAATTCCCTTGTCTGATCCGAGTTCTCCTTGACAAAGACAAACTCATATTCTGTTACAGGTAACGAGGGTCTATGTTCATGCTACTGCATTTTTCTTAAATGGGGAATGAGAATTATGGCATTGTGTGTTAAATGGGACAATTTCTAAGATAACCAGATGCATGCCTAATTAATCTCACTTGTTCTGCAAGTGTACACTTCGTTTGTTTTCTGTTGGGCTAATCGCTTGTCCTTCAGTTAACAGTGCAAATTGTAATACTGCTTGTAGGAAGAAATCTCATCAATTATAGATTGTAAAAGATGTGTTTCTAAGATTGCCAAATTTTTCTCTGTAGCAGGTGGGTATGAGAGAGAGAGATCAGAATGCAACTGTTGTTCCAAGAACACGAGCGAGATCACAATGCAACTGTTATTCCAAGAAACACTAGCAAGGTCTGAAATGAAAGCTGGAAGAGCATTCCACCCTTTGGCTGTCACCATGTTTCCATGAATCAATGATTCACACTTCTCATCCACCTATCCTCCTGCTAATCCGACCACAACTCTCATCCCCCACTGGTGGCACACCTCTTCCCCTGAAACACCAATTCCAAGCATCATTTTGAGCCTTTCCAATTCCAACAACAATATATATATATATATATATATATATATATATATATATATATATAGAGAGAGAGAGAGAGAGGTGGCAGACACTGACCACTTTTTTAACTAACTGCCTAGCTAACTGAGCAAAGGCTTTTTCCATGTTTTCATTAAATCTGACCATACAAATGTGGTCTACATGCTTGATTTTATAGGAATAAACTTTTCGACCATCCAATTCCCTTACACAGGTAGATTTTTATAAGGTTTAAAAAATCGATGGTCTAAGATTTTTCTAAATATTCAAGGCTTAAAAAATCATATTTTGATTGATTGCAACTACCACCTTCTCTCTATTTATCTATCTATATATGGTTAATATTTGGTGCAAATTTTCATAAATTTCAAAGCTCATAAAATCATTTTTTAATTAGAATAAAAGACCCATAGCAAATAAAATATGCTGAGTACTAGTTCTGAATTGCAAAACATGACTTATAACATTGAAAATCAAAATTGTCCACATTATATGTAATGTATGGTAGGAAGAACATACATATATATAGAGAGAGATATAGAGAAACCTTTAAAAGTCCAGCATCTGCCAACACAAGCTGCCCCTCACCAATTCCACAAAAAACCTTGGTCTCTTTTGAAAATTCCTTCACCAGACATACAACCTGTCATCGACTGCCAAGTATTCAGGAGCCCTACCACCTGGGACTACAACACAATCTTAATCTGCCATGTGGATGTTCTCTATGTCATTGGTGATGATGAAGTAGTGGCCAGATCCCTCAGTACTCTCAAAATCTTGAATGGTGGTCACACACTTGTCCCCTTGCTTCTTCCCCGGGCTCATTGCATCAACTTTACATCTCAGTCCTCCAAATGCTCTTTCAATCATAGGCAATGTCCAAGAGCTCGTTAAGTGTCAAATCTTAACTTTTTATGTCTTATTCAAGACATTTGTGTTCAAGTGGGCCGTTCAGTATTTAAAACGGTTGGAATGTGGTCATAATAGATGAACTCGTTGATATATTATTCTCGAGAATCACACAAAACTTTGTAACGAATAAAAAGTTTTAAAATTTTCTCAAAAATTTAGGTTTGAAAAAGTTTTAAAAAGCTTGAATTTTTTAGAGACGTTACAATCTGTCATATACTGCCGCACAATCTTTTCTTTTTTAAACAGTTTCATCAGCATGAGATGAAGCTTTTCAATAAGTGTAATTAGGAGCTTGTTGTGTATGACGAGAATCTATGAATTGAAGTTCTCTATTATATTAGATGTTAAACAACTATATCTTTTTGTTGAAAAGTAACAATAAGCCTAATGTTTCATATCCACTTCAGTGATAATATAATTGTATGTGTCTATACTTTGTTCTTTAATTTTCTCATTCAAATTATTGCAATGAATATCATGTACAACATTAATATTATCTACTATTTGAGACAAGTGGATAATCGGCAAAAGACTCAGCTCGATAGATGGTGCCTAAGATACATGCATATTCTCCACGAAATTCACATAATTTTATTGATCAAATACTCCTTGTTTAATTGCTTGTTCATTAACTTTGAATACTTTCAAGTAAACATCACTACTGGTCAATATCAATTCTACATCATTTTCTGACTCAACATTTATCTACATTTCTTGGTTGTTTGAGTAATAATTATAGTAGAGACTCAATAGGCCCGTTGCATATTTGGTTTTATGAAACATCAAAGCTGCAACTTTTTTAAAGGTAATACTTTTGGAGACCAATAAAGATTTTCAATTAGTATAATTAGAGCTACGTTAGTGTACTTTAACCCTTTGAGACACCATCATTAACTGCCTACAACAATTATGATTGTGTATTTTAGCCATTTCAGCCTATTACACCAACATAAGAACAACAAATATTAACTAAAGAATAAACAAACAATTATAAATGATCTATAATAATATATAAATTTCTATTAAAAAATTTATAAATATAGTAAACCCTAAACATTAAATCTGGTGGCTGAGAATGTCGATGACAACACAAAAAAACATAAAAAAAGAATCCATAGCAATAACCAAATACAAATACGCATGGAGATATTTAATGATCACGAGCTGGATCCGTTCACACCCACTAATTGTAGGTTGCCATATTAAAAAAAATTATGCATGAAAATACCCACATGTATATGGTATGGAACTCACCTTTTGAACCTGTAGATGGAAAAGCTGATCATAAGGATGATTCTGCAACCTCCACGAAATGCAGGAATCATCATAAGGGTTCTACAATTTTTTTTTACAGACACAATCGAGAAGAAGAAACCCTTGAACAAAAATGAGTATATATATGATTCGACAAAATCACAACTATTAAGAAAAATCACATATAATAAAAATTTTGTAAATATTTAAGTAGCATATTTGTGATTTTGTTGGTTTCCTTTAAGTAAAATTTCACACATAAATTTATGGAATTTCAGGATATATGTGAAATAATAAGATATTTGCGAGAGGGGTTTCACAAACATTTTTATGTAAAAATTTTTATTATATGCAAAGGAGTAGGATATTTGTGATTTTGGTAGTTTCAGTTTCACCAAAATTTTGTAATAAATTTATGCGAATTTGTGAGGTATAAATAAAAAATGCATAAAAAACCAATAATTCTGGATTTAAGTGGGTATTGGACATACATAGCCGATGAGTGATACAATTTTATTGCAAAAAAGCCTAAATTCGCAGTGATGAAGGGTAAAAGGGTGATAACGAATTATAGGATTTTTAGGGAATCAAGTCAAATTACCCTTATAGTGCGGTCATTTTCCATTTTACTATTCTTGGCTTGATTACACCATTGTTGGGGTCGCTTGTGTGGCCAACGGGAGGGTTGTGTAGGTGTTGAGTTGAAGATCCAAGATTAAACCCTCATGGTGCAGTGTGCATGTAGCTTCCAGAGGTGGACATCCAACGTAAGGTCAGGGTGGTCATGGGACCCCACCTGGTGTTTTTTTCTCGCTTTGGTGAGGGTTACTCGTCATAATTTTCTTTGCTTGGTTTGATTACAAAATGGAAACAATAAAAGTAGTTGAAGATAATGGAAATATCAATTTGGAGTTTCTTTCTTGATATATAAATGTGAAAAAATGTTTATTTCATTGATAAAATTTGCGGTGAACTAAATATATTTTAATTATAGTGGAGATTTTTATTGCAAATCGGATTGTTGTCTATTTTTTCTCAATATTAGAGTAGCAGACATATTTGACACAAGGGTGATCAGTTTAATCGCCTGAGTGGCTGCAAGCCTAGGGAGGTGTTGACCCCTTCATCTTAGGTTTGACTCTCATCGGGTGTGCGGGTGCCTTTAACCGGTGGGTTCCAAATGGACTTGGGTATATGTAACCCCACCTGGGGTTTACCTCACATGGAGATGGCCTCATTAAGTGACCCGGTTCTCGGCAAGGGTTCCTCATAAAGAATAAAAAAGAGTTTTAATTTTGATCCAAGTCTTAACTTGATCTTTGTAGTCCATATGGGGTGAGAGCTAACAATGATCCGACTTACATTAGGGCTCAATATATAACGACTAGGATTGCGCTTATTAATTAATCTGGGGTGCAAAGCTATTGAATACAGTCATCAGTTTGAGTCCATCATGTTATTTCCTGATTCAGATCCTTGAAGATATATTTGAATGTGCATTTGGATTGGATTCAGATCCGTTAAACATTTTGATTTCAGATTTTGGATAAATATTGCAAGTCATATCTAATTCAGTTTTAGGGATGGCATTCGACCAAGGTGACGGGTCCCGCCTCGTTTGGACCAGAGATGGAGGACATAAAACGGGGATGAAGATGGAGGTGGAGGTTAAAATCAAAACTCGTGTGGGGATGGAAGCGGGGATGGACTTACACATTCTCTCCCACTGCCCCACCTCATGCCTGATCCCTGTTAGTAAAATACCCTTTGACGGTTAAATCTCTTTTTTTTAGGGAATCGCAGTGGACCAAGGGGAAAAGCGGCCCCACCCCACCTTGCCCCAGTCCACCATCCCCATTCTGTTTTGGATCAAAACCATATGCATTTGCATTTTATGTAAAAAGCTTGCTTTTTTACTGGATCAAGTATTATCACGTATAATTTAGATTTGGACCCAACCTTACCAAATGTGATCTGTTTCTGATCAAGATTCAGATTTAGATCTACTTTCATATTTCAGATTAGGATACCAGCCACCCGAATAAGAACCGTTTGCTGCCCTAACCAAGTCCATGGAGCTGGTGATAACCAGATCTCTCTCTCTCTCTCTCTCTCTCTCTCTCTCTCTCTCTCACACACACACACACACACACTGAGATTTGCAAGAGACAAATTCCAGGCAAATCATGAGCCTAAACAAACACGTACAACAGCACAATATGATTGGAAGTTATAATAGAATCGTGATTTAGGATGCAACCCTTACTAGGCATTTGATACCCCGGACAAACGACAAGCGGACAGAACACATTGCATTTGTTCAGGCACGTCCTGCAACAGTGAGAACGCGCTGCACGGGACGGGACATGCGTATCAAATGCAGGACAACACTTTATGGGGACCATGTCCCCATGCTGCATTTGTCCAACGTATCAAACACGCCCTTAGGGTTTAGAATCGCAGTAAATGTACCTAACTCGCTTGATACGTCCTTTGTGGATGGCCAGGCTGCTTAAGACACATCATTAATTTGGCCCATTCCCACTCATTCCACATCATGAAATCATGTTATACATATTTCTATTGTACACAAAGGCAAACAAAAATCACTTATTTTTCCATTTTCAGCCACTAATGGGATCCAAATCCAAGATCCCATGCTTAAGATAGTTAACATAGCGATACTCTAAGAGAACCGGCACTCCTGCTACAATACCTAATATTGGAGCTACGCAAGCTGTAACTGCTGAAGAAGAAATCATAAGAGCAATCACATTTGAGCTACATACTCTAAGAGGAGGCATACTCCCGATAAAATACTTAAAGTTGGAGCTAAGCAAGCTGTAACGGCTGACGAAGAGATCATAAGAGCAATCACATTTGAGCTACATAATAAAACCTATTGTAGCTTACCCTCCACCACCACCACCACCATCACCATGCCAATGCATAACAAAAATGAAAAAAGAATACACTAAATCAATCACATAAAGCTCCTCCGCATCCGTCCGCACATCCTTAGGTGGATACAATTTGAGGCACATCTACGGGGAAATTATCGATCTCTTCCATCCATGGGTTCTTCTCCTTAGCAGGATTAACGGTCCGGAGCGCACGCCAAACTGCACTGTTACACTTGAACCCGGACCCGAAAGCAATCTGCCACAAACGGTCACCCCTTCTGACCCTGCCCTTGGCTTCAGTATAGGCCAACTCATACCACAAGGATGAGCTAGAAGTGTTACCAAACCTATAGAGGGTCATCCTAGAGGGCTCCATATGCCACTCACTTAGGTCCAAGTTCTTCTCTAGCTCATCTAGGACAGCCCTACCACCAGCATGAATACAAAAGTGCTCAAATGCCAACTTGAAGTCCGGTATGTAAGGCTTCAAAGTCTTCATCTTGAACAATTTCCTAGCAACCAACGTGGCCAAGAAGAGTAACTGTTCTGACATAGGTAGGACCAATGGACCCAGTGTGGTGATGTTGGTCTTGAGTGCATCACCGGCCACAGCCATCAAGTCCTTGGACAAGGACACGCCGATCTTTCCTTGGTCATCTTCGCGTTGGAACACGCAGTTGTAGCACCGGTCGTCGGCGCCCTTGTGGGTGCGGACCGTGTGGACCAGCTGGTACTTGGACCGGCGGCGATCGGACCGGCGGTTCGAGAAGAGGATGGCAGCACAGCCCATTCGGAAGAGGCAGTTGGAGACCAGCATTGAGCGGTCATTGCCAAAGTACCAGTTGAGGGTGATGTTCTCTGTGCTGACAACCAAGGCATAGGTGTTGGAGTGAACCTGTAAATGATTCAAAGTGAATCTTGTGTAAGGGCTCATGTGGTATGATCTTTTCACACACGTTTTCAAACGGTTTGCCACTCTCTCTCTCTCTCTCTCTCTCTCTCTCTCTGGTCAGTTTTGAATACAGGAATTGAGGTGGGAGTTGATGCATTTACAACCACTTGTTATATGGGATGTAACACTAGAGGTGGTGCACAGAGAAACGAGCTAGTTCGAGCTCGACTCAAAACGAGCAGAGCTTGATCAGGCAATCAAGATCGGTTGAGCTCGTTTGTTTGTTGAGTTACATAACACATCCTTTTTACAGTATATGAATAATTTATGTTTGCAAAGTAAACACATCATATGGCAGGTGTTAACCCTTGAAACCCACCGTCTTAGTTTTAAGAATTTTTAAATAAAAAATGCTTGGCTCAATATCGAGCCAAGCTCAAGTTTGACTCGAACCGAGTTTGGACAAAAGTTATTCAAGCTTGGTTCGAGCACAAGCTTTCCTAAGCTCGAGCTCGAGCAACCCTAAGCTCGGCTCAAACTTAGTTCGTGTCCACCCTCCATAGCACCTCAACGAAGTAACTCAGGTTTAGGGTTGTCAACGAATCAGGTATCCGACCCGAACCCAAATTCTCTGGTATGGGCATGCAAAATGCCGACCCGGATAATATTCCAGCGTACCCGACCTGAGCAATATGCAGGCGGGGTTTGAATATGATTTTTGTCGGGTACTCGACCTCGCTTTTTTGCGGGGTACCCTAGCTTGAGTATTTTATATGAATTTTTATTTTTATATATTTTTTGAATTATATAGATCCGGGTTTGGGATTTTATTTTTGTGACCCAACAAAACTGGAAGCCGATCATTAATTATATGAGTGGGTCCGAGTCGACCCTAACCCGACCTGAACCCTACTCAGGTAAATCGTCAATTGTATACTTAAATTACTAAACTACCCTTATTACATAGTAAAATAGGTAAAAACCGACCTTTCCAACGAATCCAAACCACAGGTTAAAAGTGATATTTTATATGCCTTATGTCATATAAGATAACTTCAGTCCCTTAATTGTAAATAGTTCAATGAAGTTGGGTCACAAAATGCCATTTCAAAACGTGTGGGATTTTTTTTTTAAATATCTGGCAAAATGGCGATCTCTAAAAGATTTTTTGTCAGAAAAGGCTGCAATTTACGGCCCTTTTTTATATATTTTGAATACCTTTGGAAAACTAAACGCCAATCCTCAGTTTGCATGTGCCAAAAAAAGAAAAAAAAATTATATTGATTTGATACGGTAACCTACAGTACAACCCCAAAAGTCAAGTCTCATTATAGCAATGCTGCCAGCTATGGAAAAAAAGGACTCTTTGAAATTAATACCAAAAAGGGCTCTTTGAAACTAACAAGGTAATCACATTGGTGAAATTTAGGAGATGGCAGCAAAAGACTAAGGGACTTACTCAACCATTTGTCAGATCACTCAGGAAATGAGTTCCCTTTTTTTTTTAATAAAAAAAAATAAGGGTTGGACACATTGTACGTGCACTCAGGAACAAATGCACGTAATTGCGCGTTGCATTTACAACATCTGGATGGATGATTCTTAATAAATTTGGTTGTCGATATAACTCATAAGGCTCACATGGGGCCTTGATTGTGGCATGTGACCATATTGTATTTTTTATTTTATAAATGAGGAGGACCAGGTCATGCTGACCAATGACAACCGTACTCATACTTAAAAAAGAAGTCGAGGCTATCTGCTAAACCTAGACCAAGCCAACTTGAGCCCACCAAGTTGGTCAGCTCTAAATCTTGTTTCTTGGTTGTGAGTAGGGGCCGGCAATGGGTTTGCAAAGCCAGTATTTTGGGTTGGACATGGCCTAGCCAGGTTTGGACGGGCCGGGACTAGGATCGGTTTGGAGCATCCATGTGACATAAGTCATAGACCATACACAACAAATATGTATCGGAGGTGATAGACCAAGACCTAGGTTGGTCATGGACATCAAGTAATCCTACCCAATAAACCCGAATTGCCCGAGCCGTTGACCGATGATCTAGGCCAGTCAATTCACAAAAGCGACCTCGTTCAAAAAAGAAAGAGTCAATGGTCGAGCGAGCCGAAATCTACCTGAAGGAGCTGCTTGGCGAGGTCGACGGAGATGAGCCCGGCGCTGCAGCCCATGCCGCCGAGGTTGTAGCTCCGGACGTTGCCCCTGAGCTTGTAGTGGTTGACCAGCATGGCCGAGAGGGACGGGGTCGGGTTAAAGAGGCTGCAGTTGACTACGATTATGCCGATGTCCTTGGGGTTGATGCCAGTCTTAGCGATGAGCTGGTCAACGGCGCCGAACATGACGGTCTCGGCCTCCTTCCGGGCCTCGGCTATGCACGGGTTGGGCGGGACCCGAATGACCGCGGGCGGGAAGTAGGTGTCCTGCCCCAGCCCGGACCGCTCGAGGATCTTGCGCTGGAACTCGAGGTTTTGATCGGAGAAGGAGCCGGCGAGCCTGGACCGGCTCATGAAGATCTCACGGGTGCACTTGCGCTCGGGCTCGGGCTTGTAGCACGCGAAGTCGAGGAGGTAGACCGGGCGCGGGCGGGTGGCGAGGTGGAGGGCGAGGAGGAAGACGAGCAGGGTGGCGAAGGCGAGGACGAAGAGGAGGTTGTAGCGGAGGTGGGCCCACAGGGAGAGGAGGTCGGTGGGGGAGAGGGAGGAGAGGTGGGCGGAGAGGAGGGCGACGAGAGGGGCGGCGAGGAGGTACAGGGCGTTGGAGATCAGGTAGTGGTAGCCCAACTTCACGTACTTCAATCGGACGGTCTGCCGGTAGTCCGGGCCGTTCCTAGACGCGGCTTCGCCGTCCATCGTAGATAGAAAGAGGTCCTAGAGAGAGAGAGAGAAAGGGAGTAATGGCTTAATGGGGAAGAGGGAATGGGGGTGGGGGATTTAAAGAGGATGGGTGGAGACGTGGAGTTGGGGAGGAAGGAGGGAGGAGGACGATACAACTACCCCAACGACCCTTTTTACTGTGATGCTGGTGTTGCATTCAATACGGAGGGCTAGGGATGGAGAGAGAGAGAGGGTGTTGAGGGTTGACCCCTATCTGCTCTCTGCTATTGAGTGGGTTTGTTCATGAGTCCGATGTTGGATCCGAACCGGACCCATTTGGGTCTTTGGATTGGAGATGAGTAGGGATTTGAACGGATCCGGATTTGTACCGAGAACCCTATCTGACTCAAAATTGAATTCCCAGGTATGGGCATAAAAAGTGCCGATCTGAATAATATGTGGATCGACCCGAGCAATATGTGAGCTGGATTTGGTTTATGAGTTTTGCCCAAATGCTGAGTACCCGACCCAACCCTGGTGCTTTATATGTATTTT
The DNA here is from genome assembly GCF_984573655.1 of Nuphar pumila. Lineage (NCBI taxonomy): Eukaryota > Viridiplantae > Streptophyta > Magnoliopsida > Nymphaeales > Nymphaeaceae > Nuphar > Nuphar pumila. The sequence goes on from NC_143256.1 coordinate 124,289,860, forward strand.
AAGTAAAAGTAAAATTCTGAAATTATACGGATTCGGGTTTTAAAATTTCAATTTCATGACTCCACAAAACCCGAACCCAACACTTTGTTATTTGGTACGTTCGGGGTCATACACCCTGATGGGTCGAGTACTCGACCCGTTGACTGCCTCAAATGAACGCACCTATCTTCTGTTGCTAGGTTTTAAGTAATGAGTAATCAATGTTAGTAGTATCGATCTGAATCGACTCCTTAATGAAACAATATAGGGGCTAAGTCGACCATTTAAAAAATCGGCTGTTTTTTTGGCAAGATCGGCCTGATTAATTAAAAAATGATACAATTGGATTCGGTTCAGACCAATTTTATCATTTAAAAAAAATGATTTACTTAGTGAACTGATTTTTGACAATACGGGTGATAACGTTTGAAACGAAAATTGTGATGGAGTGGAATTTTGCGTTCGATTTTCATTTTATTTTTCTTGCATTCTCATTAAAAATAAATAAATTTAAAAATATATACATAAAAAGATCACATTTAAAAGTATCTAAAAGTAAAAGGAATATTTCTAGGGGTTTCCCAAATAAATCACGATGTATTAATTGATAGGATAATATCAAGATTATTTATATTTTAAATGTTTTGTATTGCTGATATATATATATATATATATAACTTGGCCCTTGTCTCTATCATTTTCCTTAAATTGACTGATTGTGGCGGCTTGGTCGGTCTAAAAGATATCAATTTTGTTAGATTTGCAGATGACCTTGTGGCAGTTTGTCCGGATGTAAAATATTTATTAATGTTTTGTTGATTAAATATGTGGTTAAGCCCAGCATCTGGTTGGACACGATCCTCGGCCTTAGGGATGGCAGTGGACCGGGTAGGGGGGGGGGGGACAAGGTCTCCACCCCAGACCTGTCTCAAAATCCGGAACTTCATCTCTGCACGGGTTTGGATTTTAACCTCCATTTTTTGTCCAAACGGAGCGACGCAGGGTGGGGGTCCGTTTCTTCTCAGTCCATGGGGACGGGGCAGGGCAAGGCAGGGATGGGGACGAGGATGGGACTGGGCGGGGGAAAGCGTAAGTCCATGCACGCTTACATCCCCACACGAGTTTTGATTTTAACCTCCTTCCCCAGTCCAAATGAAGTGAAGAAGGGCAGGCCCCGTTTCCCCCCGCCCCGTCCACTGCCATCCCTACCTGAGCTGTTCAAGCTCACATCAGTGCAGGGTCAAGCTGAAACTAATCTTGAATAGGGATACCATTTATTGACATGTTGCCCACAGCACATTGGCTAGCCTCCACTTGCTAAAACTATTGAGGTCCCTCTGGCCCACCAAGAGTACACCTATCTTGGAATTTGCAGCAAGGGATGCTGCCTTTGTGGGTTTTGAACTTGTGATGTCCTGTCAACTTGACATTCACAAGTCGTTTGTAATAGCAACATGGAACTAAATACTGGGGCCTAGACATTTGACAGGCAGTTTAGGTTCAAATCCCATGGGTGTCCCTTGCTTAAGCCGAAGCATGGCGACTCCATGGGATCGAGGGATAAGCCATCAAAATTTTATGCTGACATGAACAGAGACCGTAATTACGGCAGCTTGAGCCAGCACGGCCAGGTCTCTGCTCCTGGAGCCAACGAGGGCTCCGCTTGTTTGGTAGGAACTGTTAGTGCAAGTCATCATGTGTTGGGACGCTGCAAGTTCAAAACCCAATAGTATGTTGTGTAACTGGTGGGGGTCGGACTAACCCCAGCTTGCCTATAAAAAAACATGGAACTAAATACAATGACTAATACCGTCTCGAGCAAAACCTTGGAAGAATTTGAAAATCGTAATGTCATGTTGTCTTTTAAATTCTCCTACCCGACTAAAAATAATGATCCAAAACCAATTTGGTTGAACCGATCTTAATGCTATCCGAATGTACATTCGGATAGGACTTAAGGATCCATATCAACAAAAAACATGTTGGACTCATATCAGATATCCAACCATACCTGATCTGTTTGAAACCCTACTCCCAAACTTTACAAGCCATTGATACTCTAGATGAAAGGCTTTCAGAGCATAAAAAATGGACGGTTGGAAATAAGCCCCAAACCTTGTGTTTGGGAGGCCGTTCATCCACAGGATGAATGGTACCGAAGGCACCTACTTTTGACTGATTTTTTTTTTATAAGCCGAGGAAACCGCACCCGACACAAAGACCTGGTCTTGCTGGCTCAGCCTACCATACCTACGATCGTCATGCTGACCGAGTAAAACTCTGAGGCTAGGACCCCTGCCCCTGGGGCCTATGCATGGTGCCTCTGACCATATACACTCTCTCTTTAAGTATATGAATATGGTCGCCATTGGAGACAAGACTTGGGCCCATTTGGAACTTAATTAGGTGAAGTCACATGGGTTCTTGGACATCCAACAAACCAAAAGTCTAGGGGTGTCAACAAGTCGGACTTTAAAAGAAACCGGGTGAATTTTAACGGGTTCTGTTACTTAGTCTGGATCCAGGTCCTAATAGGCATATCACAACCAAGACTTTACCTAGGTCCTGTAAACATAAACCAGACCTGGGCCAGAACCAATAAAATAACAACTTCCTTTTGATTTTTACATTGATTTTTTTGTGGATCTTAATTGGATCTCGGGTCAGATCCAGATCTGAATTACAATTTCATAACCCTGAGCTGTCTCTATATGCTAATTGTATCTTATTTGCTGAGGGAGTTCTTATGGTCCAACTATTTTTCTCATGGGGTTGACCTCACAAACAATTATTTATCAATTCCCATAAGAAGCTGAGTACATTACATTTTGGCAAAATTTATTTTATTAAGTGCAGATCAGACTGTGTGGGTGTCCTACCAGACCGGGTTTGGTTCTGCAAACTTAAAATGAATATGGAGAACTCCAAGAAGGGTACGAGTACCAACGAATTGGATAGGAATGGATCATGGGCCATAGGAATCCGAATCCAGAATTTATGTAATAGGTCAAAGTTCGAAACAGATCCATCAAGACCCGATGAGGCAGAGTTTAATCTGGATATGAACTTCATATGCTGATGCTGGACACGGTAAAAATCGATGGAGAAAAGCATTTTGCATGTGAAACGAAAATTGATTGATTTAATCTTGATCCAGAAAACGGTGATCCATATCTAAAACCAAAAACACCAACCACACAAGTCAAGATCCAATCTGAATACACAACGTGATCGTATTTTAAGATCCAAGAAAAATATATGCCCAATCCAGAATTGAAGGTCCAACTGAATCCAATCCTTTTACGCCCCTAGTTCTTCTCTGTCTAGTTCTGAGAGCCAATTCAGTGGGTCTACAACGAGAACTCAAAGGTTTGGTCCTTGTCAAATCACTTTCTTATAGTGATTTGATGGATCACCTGAGAAAAATCATATTCCATTGTCAACTGCTCATACGGATTGAGTTCATATATTAATGAATTTTATAGAAGATTTAATATACTGGAATAATACTCTTACAGCTCTATTAACAAGGAATTAGTAATGTGTCAGGATTTCTCTTTCTCCGAAACAACAAATGCATTGGTCGAGAAATTCCGAAACTCTGGAGAAAAATCAAAGAAATCAAATGAAAATACTTAATTTATTCATCCATCTATTCAATGAAGCCTCTGAAATAAATATTTATAGAAAAACACAACCCTATTTCTAAATGAGAACTAAGATAGATCCAAAACCTAACTATAATTTGAAATCCAATCAATACTAAATATTTGGTTAGATCTAATAAAAAACAAAAAATAAATGGATCTAAATGAATCTTGAACTAAACATATCTAGGGTTGGTCCAAGTACCTTGCAAGGTGCTCACTCTGACTACACCTGAACCTACCCAAATAACATATGTCGAGTCAAGAAAATGGAAACGCAAACCTGACCCATACAATCTAAATAGTGTTCAGAGTATATACTTAACAACACTTGTGTCAGGTTAGGTCGGGTTGGATATCCGGCAAAATATATAATTCAAACCTAACCTGTATATTGTTGAGTCCGGTTTGGGTCCATCCAAATATTGTTCGGATCAGTGCCTTTGTGCATATTTAAACCCGAATGCCACAATTTATTACTTGGAGGGGTTCAGTTGCACTCTAATTAATGTGCTGGATACCTGACCCATTGACAGCCCTGATGGCATGTATAACACAAATGTATGCATTTAGGATCTATCCTATTATTAGGATTCCACAATATATATCTTTTTCATTTTGTCGCAAATTCATTTTGGAATTATGGATGCACAATTTTTGTTGTTGTTGTTGTTGCTGCTGCTGCTGCTCTTGTAAAGTTTTTTGTTTCTGGTCATTTGCCAATCGGCTTTTTGTTTTTTTAAACTTTTGCTTATTTTCATTTTCGATCAACTAAAACTAAACTTCTTTCCATTTTTAGTCATCCAAACAAGCTAAAAACCTGGTTTTAATCAAAACCCAATTTTCTACCACAAATGATTTTCCATGGTTTTCAATCCCTGGTATGGTTGGTGAATCAGAGATGAGACAACTGTTGCCTATTTTGTAGGGGAGCAAAGGGACCGATAGCGACCGATATCTGGTAAAAGTGGTGGCCGGCCCCGGCAAACTGCCCTTAAAAATACTCTTATATGATATACCATAGTGTTTCCCCTGTTTTTTCTGTCCAATTGCATTTTGCTAGTATGAAACAAGGAAGACTTGGCCAACTGACACTTTTATGGTTTGCAGTTACTATCTTTGCCTTGTGGATGGCTGAACCATAATTGGGCTGTTTGGGTTTGAGCTTAGTGCAAGGTAGGCTGTCAATATCACTAATTTTGACAGTTAGGTCAGATTTTATTTGATGTACCCCATCACCATTTATCAATTTAGATTCTGTCTCTGGCCCTACTTGTCTGTGAAATTAATGCCCAGTACAGAGACGTTTTCTGAGTTGTACCAAGACAACCATGTGGTATGCATTGCACCATATCTTAATTAAAGCAAGAAAACTTTTGTTTATCATGTGAAGATGATTAATGAGTATGGGAGGAGAAACTGGGCTGCTGCTATTCTTTTTTTTTTTTTCATTTTTCAATGGTTAAAAAGAGGGCTTTCCTGTGGGAAAACCACTGTTTTCCTGCAAAACAGGAATCAAACACGCTGCAGGAAAACAAGAAGCCAACGTGGTGGTGCCGTGGGATTCTCATTTTCCTGCAGTGCTTGGCCATTTCATAATAAGACTTCCTTTAAAGAGGGGGCAGCACTACCATGTGGTAAAGGGCACACGTGCATAAGGCTGGAACTGTGTGCCATTTCTTATAGTTTTTTTTTTTCCTTCTTATTGAAACAATTGGAGCCTAAGGATACCGGATCAGCGGTTACACTTGTTTTAACTATGCATGAGTCATTAGCAGCAATCGTGACCATCGCTAATGACTGTAAATCCTTGGAAATCAACGAACAAGCATTGTTTGATGCTCGTTCGATGAGTAGCCCATCCACTGTTACAGGCCAATATATATATATATATATATATATATATATATATATATATATATATATATATATATATATATATATATATATATATATATATATTATGTAGCATCATTTTGGACAACAAAACCAATTTAGACATGAAAATGGGGGTTCACATATAAAACCCTCGCTTTTAATAAACAACCATGCCAACTCCATTTTCTTGTGAAGCCTACAGTCACCATGAGTTTCTTTTCACGTTGACCATGCATTTATTATGTAAATCTATAAACACCAACGCCCGTATGAATTTACTTATGCATTTCTTCACAAATGGGATAACATTTCCATCATTTGATGCCTTTTTCATGGAGTCTTTTATTATTGGTGGGAATGAAACAAATGATCCCTATAAATCACAGGTGAGATCCATGATGACTCAGCCTTACGTACTTCAACCGTGTATAAACTGTGAACACACCGGCATGCTAGTGGGGTTCGATCAAGCGTCTTAATCTTAATGCTCTCATGCAACCCTTACTGACCACGCACCTAAATATGGTTTGCTACCCAACCATGCATCTACTTGAATTAATGCTCATATGATATTAATGTTTATACTTTTATGAAAGTTACAATGGTCAAAGAATCTGATAAGTGTGATAAGTTTGTACTCTTTGTGTGGATTTTGAAAACCTCAATGAAAAACCCTCTCAAACCTCCTAAATAGATGTTTTATTGGATTTTTGGTTTTTTTTTTTTTGAAAATTTTGACCGTGCAAATGTAGTTTATAATTTTCATAAATTTTCAAGGCTCCAAATATCATTTTTTCTATCCAAAATGCATGATCCAAGTGTGATTTTTAGTAAACCAATCATGCTGAACACGTCTGTATGGTCAGAATTTTGAAAAAAAACACCAAAAAAATTATATTCGGTAGGTTTGAGACTGTTTTTCATTGGGGAGGTTTTCATTCCCCTCTTTGTGTTACTTAAAACATGTATCATGGTAAGTCGCTGCAAAATACTCAAAGTGTAAACCAATACTGGCAAGCTATAATATGACATGTCAAAATCAGAAGAGAAACCATACTAAATATTGAAATTTGATAAAAAAAGGTATACTGCCAACTTAGGTTTCATAAGTGCTGTTGACAGACAATTAGAAAATAGGCATATCTAATGCAAAAAAACAAAAAACAAATATATAGGACATCATGTGATTCCTGATGCTTTTTTGGAGCAACAATTTGTTCTTTTCTCAATTTTAGATAACTTGGTAACTTTCTTGGGATGAGCTATGAGCAATAAATTAGAAAATAGGGCCAACCAAGTCAAGAGTAGGTAGGGGCTGGGAAATGAGATGATCCAAACTTACTTGGGGAACTGGATGAGGCTTTGAAAAACAAGAAGTTAGAAGAATCCAAGCATGCAAGAGCATGTAAAGGGTGTGATGCTTTGATATCTTATTAGGGTCAGAACTGTGTCTTTTCACCCTTCCAGAAGTCTAGTCATCTCCAGATTTGACAATAAATTCGTCTAGTCACTTTTGTAAAGGTCTTCCTAAAATAAATCCAGATTTAAACTCGCATCACATAGAATTGTACACTGTCAGAACAGCGACCGTAAGTAGGGCAAGCAATCTCTGATCCTGGGGTGGTATAACTGCCATTTTATTGTGATATCTTCAATGTCTTATGCTACAACAAAAACAATGCGATATTTCAAAATGTCACTTGTTTTAAAATTATTATGTTTTTTATTGTTATTTTCATGCAATAAAACAGTTGACGTTGCAGGTTCAAAACCCAGTGGGGGTCTGCCTAACTCCAGCTTGCCTTTCAAAAGACACACACACAGATATATATATATATATATATATATATATATATAGCTAATGAAATTAGGATGTAAATGGTTTGAATTTCTGTTGGATGTGGCCAATACCATATTTGACTAATCAGATGTTGGCTACATAGATTCCAACTCAGATGTTGGCTACATAGATTCCTGCAATTTTTCAATATAAAAATGATAAAAAAAGTAGTATTTTACCGGGTATGCCCTGGGTCTAGGTATGGTTTCTCTTATGATGGATCTGATTAGACCCCAGTCCAGACCCGATACTAAAACCGAAAATCAAGGCCAGGTCTAGTTCCACCTGGGTCCGAACTAAACCCCACCCATTGACACACCTACTTACAGCCACTAAACCTGTGGCACACAATTGCTCCTAGGGTGTTCCCTTGCTTCAGCACGAACAAGGAACAATGCTCTTGCCCCTTCTTATATGAAAGGGGCTGACGTCCGTGACCCTAACCACCTATTTAGCAGTCAAGGCTCTTTCTCACTACACCAAGTTATTTCTCACTTAAAGTCATATGGTCATAAGTGACTCTTGGAGGCCATTCTAACGGTCACAATACAAGAGATATGTCTCTTAGAGGATGAAGGGATTTCTCTCAAGGTTGTACCCCAAAGCTTGAACCCTTTCATGTCTATAAATATTGTGGAAAAAGAGTATGAAAACATTCAGACATTCATAAAAAGTAACAGTTCCGGTTACTAAGAATTCAAGAAGAAGGGTTGAGAGTTCAGACTCCCTAGTGGTTTTGAGCTTAAGAGCAAAGTCTTCATCCCGCTGAAATTCTGGTCTCGTGCAGAGAAGAATTCCTATATTGATATTAGAGCATGGGTTTGACAGATCCTGTTTGTGAACGTGTGCCCCAGTCAGTATCTCGTGCATCGCCTAAAAAAAATCAAATAGAGAAATAAGAGATTGAGGTTAATTAGTGCAGTGTTTTCTATTCATTCAAAGGGCAATCAGTGAATCAAAATATCAATTGCAAAAAACCCAAATCTCTAGTAGATAAACATTTTTTTTTAGAGAAAGTGGGTTCGGCTCTCCCTTTCCTCTCTCTTTTCTAAAGGGCTCGAACTGAAAGGCAAGGGCACAGAACAATGCCAAATCTGTAGTCTTTGACAGGAGTTGCTGCCAGACCGGTCGCCTAGCACGAGGCTGGATTTTCTCCAAGCCCTCAAAAAAGTAGCAAGAGCACCAAAATTTTGTGGCACATGCTCAGGATCACGCAGGTCAAATTCAATATCGATGCAATTAAGAAATACACATAAACACAATATAACCAACAAAAAATAGACCATGTACAAGAACAAAAAAGTTTATATGGTTCGACAAAACCACTTTCATCTACGGTAAGAATATCGAGAGATTTATCAATAATAAGCAAGTAATATGCAAATGCAAGAGAGAGTTAAAATAAACAAGAGCACCAAAATTCATGATCCTACCCACTAAAACATATGTCAAACCTAACCACCACATTTTATTAGATTTTTGATATTTTTTTCAAAATTCTGACCCTTCAGATCTATATGCTTGTTTTTTTTAGAAATCAGTTTTTGGAGCATTTGATTATGATGCATGGATAGTTTTTTATAAGTTTAAAAAATCAACGGCATACAATTTTTATAATTTTTTTAGACTCTAAATACCATTTTTTCTATCCAAAATTTATGATCCAAGTGTCAATTTCCATTAAATCAATCATGCTGAACTCATCTGTACAATCAGAATTTTGAAAAAAATACCAGAAAATTTTCATAGGTTTTCATTCCTCCATAATTTATATATCAACTTTTTGCTTTTTTATATGTCATAAAAAAATTCCTAATTATGTTTTGCTATGTTTTTTCATAAGTTAACTATTTAATTTTATTATATAATTAAATTATTTTGTGATTACTTTTTTTTCAGTAAAAAACCTGAGCAAAATAAGAATGAAAATCTCACCATAAACATACAGATGGATAGTACTCATGAAAATGGCCACGAGATTTTTGCTAGGGCTATCAACGGGTCGTGTTTGGAGCTGGTACCCGATCTTACTCGAACCAGAATCTTCGTGTACGGACATAGAAAATGACAACTCAAAATTTAGCTGGCCACAACCAATAATTCGTCTCATATGCATTATTTTCACATTGCTCAGAAGAAGAAACATGAATGCACGTCAGGTAGGTGGGAGTTGCAACGAACAACCAATTTGTGATGGCTTTTTATGAGAATTAAATGTTGAAAATTTGAAGTTGCAACCAGATGGGAAAGAGTGACTCAGTTGTGAGAGCATTGGAGACAAAAGTCATGTATGATGGTATCTCAATTTCAAAGACTTTTTTTTGGTGGCAGAGACATTTGGGAGAGCATCATGGTTGCTCACAGGGATGCACACGAGCTTGGGCTGTTTGAATGCGTTGCAGAAGAGGGGATTCGATCCCCTAACCTCTCTAACATTAACCAAATGACCTACCATTAAGTCAAAGCATTTTTTTTAATTATTATCTGAAACAATTGTATACATACTAAAAATTCTCATCGACATAATGCACGAGATTTAAACCCAACATGTTATGAAAAAAGTCTTAACACCCTACCCATTATAGTAACAATCCACTTATGAAATTATTTGGAAAGATATTATATATATATATTACCTTTGCAACCAACCAAGCCTTATCGGGCTTGACAGATCGTTGAAGCTCGGCCAAACTTCATACACCGGTTCAAGCTCGGCTCATTTACAAAGGGAATGAGCCCAAGCCAAGCTTTAACTGAGCCAAGACCAAGCCGGTTTGGTATAGGACCTTTGTCTCAAAGCTGATTTGACAAAGGCTTATGATAGAGTTGATTCTGCTTTCTTGTGGCACATTAATTTTGTTTGGTTTTCACGTGGATAGAATTATGACATGTATAACTACACCTTCTTTTTCAGTCATGGTTGATTTCCAGGAGAAGAATTGTTTAGTTCAAGGGGCTTGAGACAGGGTGATCCTCTCTCATCCTATTTGTTTGTGTTGGTGATGGACGTTTTTGCGGCATTTGCTTATGGTTAAAATTGGGAATGCACATGAGCCGAGTGGCTCGGCTTGAATAAAAAAAATAGCTGTTCAAGCTTGGCTCATTCTCGAGCTGAGTCCGAGACAAGTATTTTTTATTTAAAAATTTTTGAATTGCAATAAAACAATGGGTTTTGAATTAACCGCCTCCATAAAAAACTGACAGTTTACCCGTCTAAGCAAGGTCATTTGATGCATCAAATTTGTAAACAAAGATTGTATATATACGAAACTTTATAAATTATTGAGTTCGAGTGGAGCTTAAACGAGTTGAGCCCGAGCTAACATGGCTCGTTGCGCATCCCTACCTAAAATTGAGGGTGACAGGCTTGAAGAGACCTTGAGGACTTGAATCAAACATCCCTGACTAGGCAATGAAATAGCTCACTAACGACCCTTAAGATTCTATCGGGGTGGGTATTAAGAGAGAAATATCTATCTAAGCTAAGTCTGTGGCCTTACACGGGGAGGCTGCGAGGCTCTTATATTGGAGAGGTGTTACACACTTTCTTTGTTCGAAGGTGGGAAATGATAGTTCGACTAAATTTTGGGCAGACCCTCAGTTTCCTGAACCCCTGGACTCTGACTCTTGAGAGGGAGTTCTGATAGGATGCAATTTGATTGCACAAAAAATTGTGCATCAAGCACCCGATCGCCCTCCATCACGTCTTGGGTTTCACACTTGACAGACCCTGTCCCCAAGATGAAGGGTGATCAGGGGATTAATGCACAAATATTTATAATATCATATTGCACTGTTATCATTGTAAAATTTTACTTTTGCAAGTCAAAATGACCTTTGAAAAAGTTTTTAAAAATAACTCACCTCCGTTTTTAAAACGCAAGATAATACCGAAGAATGAGACTCGCCTGTCAGTACGAGGTTCAACCGTTCCTATCACCATAACAATGGGTAATCTGACCAAGGATCAATCATGTGCTTTAATTTGCTCAACTTGTCTAAATCGATGTTTTATTCCTAAATGCACAAAGAATCAGGCATGTGCTATGAATTTCTGAAAATGCAGATTAAAAACATAATGTATGCATCGAAGATTTAAAATACTTGGAAAAGGGACACTTTGAAAATCATAAATCACATTGAGAAAATACTTTGAAGAAAAGGAAAATCGATTTTTGAAGAAACCCTGATGTTTTGAGAAAATTGTTTCTAAAGAAAACTTGGGTAATTTTTGAGAAAAAACAATTTTTTTGAAGTGGATTTAAATCGATCAAAAGAATGAGCGTGTGGCCTTGTGAAATCTTTTCATGATGCAGTCCAAAACCTAAATGATGCATTGATGGAATTTTGAGAAAATATTTTCTGAAGAATTTTGAAAAAATTATTTAGAAAAGGGTTTTTGTGCCTTATAGAATTTAGATAAAATAAACTCAGCATATATTCCTTACTATGGCCACGAATACATATTAAATATAGTCTATTTGATTCTAAAAGGAGAAAATACTTAGAAAAAATTTGAAATATGCAATGATTTCTAAAGATAGCCAAAGAGTGTAAGTTGTTTGTAGCTTAAAAGAAGATGATAAATATAGATATTGTTCGTATTCTGACTATGACCACAAATACGAACGCAATTGAGTTTATTAACTTCTTAGAAGTGAGTGCATGTGCCATTCGTGTAGACCATGGTGGATTTGAATATGCATAAATCATCATTCATCACAAGATTATAATTATTAAAAAATAAACTATGTGCAATGCAGCCCTATTCTAATCAGGAAGTTAAATTCTTATTCTAATTTTTTATAATTTATATCAATAATAAATTAAAATAAAGAAAAAAATAAAAAATATATAGTCTTGAATGTCCCTGTAAAACTAGCAAATTTGTTAGTGGATAAATGTCAGCTTTTTGGGATTTATCCAACAATATCTGAAAAATACTAGATTTATCCAGATATAAGCTTTTTTCATGCTTTCTTGAGATAAACATAAAAAAAGATAATGAAAATTTTAATAACTAATAAAAATAAATAATTGTCAAATTTAAAAATTTGGAAAAATGACTAAAATGCCCCTGAAAACAAGACTATGGTCTTGAAATCAGGGTTTTCAGAAAAAAAAATTGTAAAACTTTTAATTCAGGGGTCAAACAGATTCAAATAAACACCAAATCGTGTGTAGAGCACTCTAGCATGATTATGAACATGATCAAACCCTAAAAATATAAAAAAATTTATAAAAAAATAGAATATCATAAAAATATCAAATTTTGTTCGTGTTTCAGTTGAATCGGGACTCCGCAGGAATCCTGGTTTTATGATTTAATCAAATAACACATCAAATAAATTTCAAAATTCACAAAAATCGATATGGACACTTCTAATAACCTTAAAATTAAAGTGAAATAAAAAAAATATTTTTTTGAGGTAATTTTGATATAAAAATTAAATAAAACCTAAAAATATACAATTTTGCCCAAGGGCACATACTTGTCACAGTGTCAGACCCGAATCAGGCATCAAACAGTAATGAAAAATAGTAAAATTTCATATGAAGAAACTAGACATTTGAATAAAAAAAATATTACTTTTTACAGATCAGAAAAATCATCTCCAGTTAGGGAGATATTGTTCCAGCAATATACGCTTGATTCTGGTGAACATGTAATATTTCCAAAATAGGTAGTTCTAATTTCGGTTCAAATAAAAGTAGCAGACAGAGTTCAAAACTTTCTAAAATCACACTGATAACACTAGACATGTCGTTGAATCTGTGACATCTTGTGGATTAGAAAAATGATCTTTGGTTAGGGAGATACAATCCGCGTAAGTTGACCTAGGGCTTAAACGATGCATAATGGTCACTGTGAAATAGGTTCTGATTTCTGACAAAGAAAAAATAGAAAAAAAATCTAAAAATTTCATAGGATATACCAGAAATCATAACAAACCCACTGCTTTTTTACGGATCATCGATCGAATCTTCGATGAGAGAGATATCGCTTCGATAAACCATACCTATTTATGTACAATGTTTTCACGATAGAGGAACCAGAGTTCGGTTTTTGATTTTTTAGCAAAGTTACATAACTCAAAATAATCCAGTTTTTTTTTTATGAAAAATCACTATCACATGCACGATTTAACCATAAAAAATCATACTTTAATGATATAAAAATGAATATAAAATAATGTCGTTCTCGCATGCCCGGAATCAAGAATGCATATTATCAATAAAGTGCATGAATAAACCTAATTTATGCATGTAAAAATCATTAAAAATGTAAATAATGCAACAAATTATGTTTTGATGCTTAAGCACATAAAATAAACATTAACATGATAAAATAAAATAAAAAATCTGGGAAAACACGGTTAAAATTTGATTTAGCCATTAAAAGAGGGATTTGATCCATTGAACGGTCGAATCTCGATCTTTTTCGGGTGTTTAACATAATAAATAATAAATAAATATTATTAATGGATCAAAAATGTGTAAGAGACCATCAAACATCAGCTGGTCATCATATTGAGGCCCTCACATAATTTTTTTAAAATAAAAACAAGGGAAAAACATGCTAAAAGAGGTGACAATGGTGATTTTAATAAAAAATAAACAAAAATTAAGAAAAGGGAAGAAGACCTTACCTTGGAGCTTCAATGGAAGACGCTGGATCTTGGAGGAGAGAGAGCCACGAATTTGAGAAAGGGAGGTGAAGAGAGAGCATGTGTAAGTTGACCCCCTATAGCGCCCCTTTTATAGTTTTTCAAAACTATTTAATTAGGGTTAATTAGAAGCATTTTTTTTTTCGAAACTCTTCCTAATTAGTCCAATTAAGGAGGGACAATTTTGGTGGAGTTTTAGCCTAACCAAACTCTAAATAACTAACCCTAATTAAGACTCCTAATTAGCTTTAAGAAATTTCAAATGTGGTGCCCCCTCTTGTGGGCCCACATTTCATTTTTAAAAGTCCTAATTATAAGTTTTAAAACAAGGTTTTTAAAAAGTGAAAATAAAGGTTATGTTTTAAAATCAATTTGGATCTTTTTGAAATTCTAATTCAATTAGGACACTAATCAAACTTGAACTAACCTAAAAATATTTTCAAATGTGGTGCCACTTGTTGTGGGCCCCACTTGTTTTTTCAGAAAACAATTTTGAAAATAAAGGTTTTCTATAGAAGTTTTAAAATGAAAGATAAGTTTAAAATTAAAAGTTTTGAATCAACTAGAGTTCTGAATGAGATGAAACTCTCCTAAATGTGACACCAACTGTGTGGGCCCGACATTAGGGTTTTAAAAAGATTAAAATAAAGGTTAAAAAGAGTTTTTACAACAGATGAAAATAAAGGCAAAGGATAAAATCAAGAAATTTGGAGTCCTAAACCAACTGAAGTTCCTGACTAGAGTCCTAAATTTTTGAAACTCTTAAATTTTGGTTTTTGAAAGACAAATGCATAAGTTTTGAAAGATCTTTTCAGAGATTAGTAAAACTGAATAAAAAGATAGAATCATGGTTAGAGTTCTAATCAACTGGGACTCTGGAATAGAGTTCCAAAATTTTGAAACTCTAAGAATTGGATCTGCTTTTGAAAAATAAGTGAAAATAAAAATAAAAAGATGAAGTCAGAGTAGAGTTCTGGACCGATTAAAACTCTAAAGGAGAGTCTTAAAATTTTGAAACTCTGTGATAAAGTCCTAAAATTTTGAAATTTAATTTTTTGAAAGATAAATGAAGAAATTTTTGAAAGATTTTCTCAAAAATGAAGTCAAGGTTAGAGTCCTAATCCAACTAAAAATCTAAAACAGAGTTCTGATCCGACTAAAACTCTAAAATTTTGATTTCTTTCTAAAGATTTTCTTGAAAACATATGAAAATAATAATGAGAAATAGATTCCCAATCTGACTGAAACTCTGATAGAGTCCTACTGTGACTAAAACTCCAAGATTTTTGTCTTTTATAAGTCAAATGAGAAGGTTTTTGCAAATAAATGAAAAACAGAAATAAAGGATGAAATCAGGATAGAGTTCTAATCCGACTAAAACTCTGAGACAGAGTCCTAGTCCAACTAAAACTCTAAAATTTTGGTCAAAATGAAAGATTTTGAAAGGTTTTCTTGAAAATAGGTAAAAACAGAAATGAGATATAGAGTCTTAATCCGACTGAAACTCTGCGATAGAGTCCTAGTCTGACTGAAACTCTGAGATTCTGAGCTAAAATAAAGGAAATGGACTAGGGATAAGGCTTCTTTTGGTTTAAAATCTAGAATGGAGTTTTGAAAAGGTTTAAAAAGTTGAAAAGACAGTCCTAATGAGACTAAAACTCTAAAATTTAAAAAATTTGGATGAAAAAAAATTAGAATTGACACTACCTAGATGGGTCTCATCCGAGAATTGAGATATGTTAAAATTGAGTTTAAAACGAATCCAGATCGCTTTCTACAAGAAAATGTTTTGAAATAAAAGAATCTAAGATCCTAGAGGCTGACAAGTGACAAATATCGATCTAGAACCTAGTTTTTTTGAAATTGATTTTGAAATAGGGTTTTAAAACTCGAATCTGGATTAAAGATTTTGAAAAACTAGAGTGCTGGATCTCGAGAATGATATGCAATGACATGTAATGCAATAAAGTGACATGAAATGACAATAAATGATATAAAATGATGTGAAATGATATGTAAAATGCAAACCCTGGATGAAGAATTTGAAGTCCCGAACCCCTGGCAGAGACGAGGAATTTAACATTCATGTTTGAGGATGAAAAAATGATAACTGAAATTTGGCCAAAATGGAGATTGAACTTTGACATATTTGAACTTGGGGCAAAATTTGGGCTCTAAATGGCCCTGGCTCAGATGTCGACCAACTAGTTTCCTGAAAGATTTAGAGAGCGGGTCTGAGTGGCAAGAGGAAAGGGTTTGTGAGCGAAGGTGAAGAATTTAGGGTGTTTACATGCACCTGATCTTTTCATGAAAGGGGATCCAGAGAACGGCTAAGTGACATGGCTATTTGACACATGACGACATTTCATGTGGGGCCTGCAGTCTATAGTTGTGGGCCCCATGTGATTGGCTGGTATTACACAGCCATGGCGCTTAGCCTCTCCTTTGATCTCAACTCTTAGACTCTTTGCTGACTCGCATAGAGAAGAAACATGTAAGAGAGGCTGCATTTATTCATATCCGAAGGTTTGCGTCTCTAGACCTAAGCACCAATGAATGTGTTGAGTTATATATTTTTATGACAAAGGATTCCTCATCGGAAACCATGTCACTTAATGGGCTTGTGATGTAAATTGAGAGGGCGTGATTTATGAGAAAAATCTACTCACTACAAATTATCTAGAGAAAACAAGAAATTTAAGAAGATTGCTGAAAAATAATAGAAAATTATTGAAAATGAACCAATTTTTTTTTGAAATAAACTGAAAATACTAATTTCTAAAATTCAACTCTAATATTGACTTCTGAAAACTGAAGTGTCTAACTTCCTAAGCTTTTTCTATATTTATAGAGGCATAATTTTGATCCTAGTAGACTGAATCTAATATTATTGATAAACACCAATTAAGAAAGCAAATCTTATTCTACTAAACTACTAAAAGAAAATATGAATCAATTACTAAAATTAAATATCCATTACAATGACCCAAATAAGATAATATACAAACTAAAATAAAATGAATCTTAAATGATGCAATGAAAAAAAATAAACCCATATATGCATCACTTTGCTTCTACATCATTCTTTCAGTTGCACTCTAGTCGTAGAAAATAATGAATCATTGGAACTTCTGAAAGACATAAATTGACTATCATTGGTGCAATCCGATCTAAAAAATATCCAAGTATCATACGAATGATGATCTAACCTACTTGTGCTTGTAGTTGGAAAAAAAATAGATCGTCAAGAAGGATATAGGTCAAACTCGAAAGATTCATCGAAAGATATTTTTGGATCCAATTAAATTTAATTAGATTTAATTGCTTCACAATTGAGTTTGGATTTAGACGGTCAAATGAGGAGTTGTCACATTCGTGGGTTGGTTTAGTAGGATTTTGAGACAAATATGAGTCGGCCAAATTGGATTTTAGGTGTTTTGGGTTACTTTGGTTTTGTTTTGTCGGATAATGATGGAGCAAATATTAAGCAAAATAAGGGTTAATGGGCTGTATAGGGGAGTGCAAATGGGTTTGGGCTTGGTTTACATTAGAATCTGAACCAAACCCACCTTAATTGAGTGAGTTTTAAGTCGAAACCAGGCTCAGCCGCATATGACTCGGTTTGGGTTACCCTGATCCAGTCCAACCCAATAAAACAAGAGGAACCAGTTCACGAATAAATCGGGTGAGAGTTCCCTACCAACCTGCCCCATTTGATGAGCTTTTGGATGGTGGCCAAAGAACCTAGTGTTGGCGGCGGGTGCCAAATCACATATGGTACATAGATCATCAACGGTGGTGGTATTAGATTTACTGACGGTTTTCAATCTGATTTGACAGTTTGTTGGCAAAGTGTTATCATCAAGTGAACGTTCGATTTTCATTGTGATCGCCCCTTTGCGCAAACCAATGCATATCATAGGTCTCGTGGGCAGGATCAAGCGTACAGTAAGTATGACAGACTGAGCCAGCGCGATCAGGTCTTTGGGTGCAGTTTCTTCGATTATAAATCCCCAAAAAAGAGAGCCATGGCTCGTATTTTTTGTAGGCCGAATAAGTTAAGGTGGGGGACGGTCTAGACTAGGTCAATCAACGGGGGATTGGTGTCCGGCAAAGGACACGTAGCATGTGTTTGAATTGTAAGTATGTTGTGGGTTATCCTGACTTTTTTTTAATAAAAAAATGAAAATAGTACTTTCAAATGACTAAATGGTCTAAATTAACCACCCACTTTTCTAAAAGGACTTCACTAAAAAAAAAAATCAGAATCATGAGGCCACTTTTTTTTGGATCTCAGGTCAACAACTAATTGAAATGTTCCTTGAAATAAACAAACCAAACAAATAAATACATTAAAGTCCAGTCCATAAATCCCATTACTATACGTAATTTGTGAGTATTTGAAGGACAATACGGTAATTTCATCATAATCCCTCTATCACATGTACGAATTTCCCAACTCCGCGTGAAAGGAAAGAGGGAAAGATCCGTCTCCCATTTTCTCTGAAAAAAAGTTTTCCCACCTTTTCTCCCCTCCAATTTTTTTTTTCACTTTCAACGGTAATCCGTCCTCCGTCCCCGGCTCCCCACCGGAACCCTAATTAGGGTTAGGGTTTGGGCGGAAATCTCTGGCTATGGTGAGCGGCGACGGGAGTGGGAGCTACTGCGCGATCGAGGAGGA
This sequence comes from Nuphar pumila, assembly GCF_984573655.1. NCBI lineage: Eukaryota > Viridiplantae > Streptophyta > Magnoliopsida > Nymphaeales > Nymphaeaceae > Nuphar > Nuphar pumila. The sequence continues at coordinate 124,308,553 of NC_143256.1, forward strand.
AGGCCGCGAGAAGAACCCCAATTTGACAAGGGGGGCGTGGTCCTGTGCCGGTCAGGGCCAGTCTCTGTCCACCGGCAGTAGCGCCGGCGGGTCTTCGACGAGCCGGAGCGAGCCGGCGGTCGCGACCACCGCCGGCGATGGGGCCTTCGTCCGGCTCAACCACCTCGGGGTCCACCGCGATGCCGACAAAGGATCGCCCTCGAATCTCAGGTAGGCAGATTGACTGCGTTTTCGATCTTGCCGCTTGCTTTCTTGTATTTTTTATCGTAATTTTTGGGTTATTGGGTGTTTTTAGTTGAAATGCTTGTTCTTGGTGGATTGATTGTGCTTGAATTGCTTGTTTTGCTTTGGTTCAGTAGATAATTATTGTTTTCATTGTTTCGGTTGTTGTATGCTTTTGATTTTGTGGTGGGAAGTGGGAGGAAGAAGAAGAGGGGAACGGGAGCGGTCACGGGGGATAAGACCGGAAGGGGACTTCGGCAATTTAGCATGAAAGGTGATGTTATCGAATTTGCGAACTCGTGAATTTAGGCTTATTTGGTTTTCAGCTGTTTTGCCTCCTATTTGATTTTCAGAATATTTTTTTTTTGGCTTAGGCATACTTGTATTGGTTGAATTGGATAGCATTTCTTTGTTTTCTTTTCAATTTCTGGTGTGCACGGGGATGCAAAGGGAAGTATTTGAATTATGTGGTGTTGATGAGAATTCCAACGCACCCTTTTTTCCCCCTTACAGTTCTGATTCATTGATGTACTTTTTGCTACCTATTTTCTCTGAAAGTCGTTGTCGATTCTTTGGATTATGTTGTTTGGTGAAGTTGAATGTGGATATTTGGAATTGAAAGGAACGGGAAAGTATTAATGTGATTAGTGTTGCTGGGGTTTACTTGGTTTTTGTTTTGATATATGGTTTCAGTTTGGCTAATTAAGTTTCTTACTGGTTTCTGATGTTCTTCAGTATGCGAGAAGGTAGAGAGCAAGGGTAGAACTACATACAATGAGGTAAATTTGCTTCCTTTGGTGAATCCTTGGGACGTTATTCCTTTTTCTATTCCTTGTTTCTTTATCTACCTTGTTGTACTTTGCACTTTTCTGGTCAATTATATTGAATATTTTATCAGATATATGGGGATTTAAGCAACCAACATGAGCCCACAAGGTCTTCACGCTCCTGGCTAGGTGGGTGGGCTTAAGGCATTCAAGTTGTAGAGTGTTGCGTGCTCGTTATCCTTGGTGTGCATCCCTTGACATAAGGTTTAAACCAATGGTAAACTAACCCCAGTGGGCTGGGGGGACTACTCATGGAGCTTTACACTGCGAGCACTGAAACAGGGCCACGGTCAACATGGCACCTCTTGGTCCATCTGAACCACAATGATGGTTTCTCATTGTTACCAAAAAAAATGGAAAAAAGAAATAAAAAAACTAACATGAGGTGGTGTTGATCCAACAACTACAAAGGGAAACAAGGAACAAAGGGATGCCATAATTAACATGCCCATAGGGCTATCTGCATCATATACCAATATTTTGTAAAATGAACCTAGAAACCCAAATCTATCGCTGAAGGTCCTCTGATTCCTCTCTCGAGGATTGAACTATGTGGATGCAACACTGTATCACTTAATAAGACTTTTTTTTTTCAGTAAACAAGAGTGTTCAAATGGTATAGCCGTATAGGATCTCAAGGCCACCAAATATCAAACAGAAATCTTTCTTTGTTCTTATTCTCAACAGCTAGTCAAGGTCAGAAATTCACTTATGGAAGGGAGATTTAAAGTAACATGCTAGGGACAGATATTATCCCTTTCAAAACCTTGTTTCTTATAGAAACCCTGAGCCAAGATTCCAATGTGGGACTTGTGAGCAGCAAATATGAAGATATGTCACAAGTGCAAAAGGGCGATCACCTGTACTTCAAGTCCTGGAGAGAAAAACTGAAAATCTGGCACATGCTTTGATGCTTTAAGGACTAAACAGTAATTCATGAAGTCGATCTAGAGATTCTAGACACTCTGTCCATAGTAATTGTTATAGTTTGCCATTTCACTGGGCTGGGGATTCTATAGAATCCTTCAAATGATGAATTTAATTGCTCTCGCTGGACTGGTTGAGCATGACAATCATCATACTCAGGGTATGATTATGCTTGATATTTGTTGTGTTTGAGCTTGTTTTTGAAATTATATTGAACCATAGGTTCCATGATGACCTTTCTTAGGAGCTCCCACTGATTGTAAAAAAAGTGAGTACCTTGCTTCTTACTTTGTGAGTGGTATATCCCCTGACAGCGTTATCTTGCATGTGACAAAAAAGATAAAAGGCTTATCATCTGATGGTCCTGTGCACTCATGAGTAGTTTTGTACATAAACTTTAACATGTGCCTTCTTATTCTCTTTATCTGGTTGCTAATCTTTAGCCTGGTCTGACAATTTTCTATTAGTGCATTCTCAGGTTGCTGATGAACTTGTAGCAGAATTTGCAAATCCCAGCACCATTGCAGCTCCTGACCAGGTATGCTTGTCAACTATATTAATTAAATACTTGTCTGCATGGTTCTTTATATCTGATTTTATTACTTATATGTTTGTATGGCTCATTGGATTGCCAGCAACAATTTGATGAAAAAAATATACGTAGAAGGGTTTATGATGCACTGAATGTGCTTATGGCAATGGATATAATATCAAAGGATAAGAAAGAAATACAATGGAAAGGGTTGCCTCGCACTAGCTTGAACGATATTGAAGAGTTAAAGGTTTGAACTTTGACTTTGCTATGTTTTACATTCTAGAGAATAATGTCGTATAATTTACTGATTTCCTATGTTTTGGATGAGATATTTGGTATGCTATGGCAATGAATGTTTAATGAGCTGTATTATTCAAAGCCAATCATTAAGGGGTTTGAAGCTATCATCTGAAATATGTCTTGTTTTCTCAAAATTGAAATTATGGCAGGCTGAGCGCATAGCGTTGAGAAGTCGTATTGAAAAGAAAACTGCTTACTTGCAAGAACTTGAAGAACAAGTATAGCAAAAACATTCTTTATGCCTTCTTTTTGCAATTCATGTTACTCTTTACAGTTGCTAATTCTTATGGGTTATATTAATCCATTGTCTGGTAGCCCATTGATTTGCTAGCCTATTTTCTGCTTCGGGCAAGGGTTCTGACTGTTTCAAGATCATGTGCCTTGTAGATGGTTGGTCTTCGAAAACTTGTTCAGAGGAATGAACAGCTGTATGGTTCAGACAACAATACTTCAGGAGTGGCTTTACCATTTATCTTAGTTCAGGTATACACATCTTTTTTTTCTTCATTTACTCTCGTCAGTAATTTTATTCTTTGTGGGCATTTGTGGTTTGAGTATTTCTGGAAAGTAATTTAAGTGACGATCTTTTCCTGTTTCATCAGAGTATCTGATTGGCATTTGGCAGGTGACAAACTTGCCCTGTTTTTTTTATTGTTGTGCTCGAATTCCAGCAGTATAAATTTACATTATTGATGCTGAGTTTGAAGAATAAGAATAGAAAAAACATAACATCAAAGGAAAATATTTCAACGTTCCTCTTATAAATGATCAGAAATGTCAGGTGACAGAAGAAGTACGAGAAGCAAAAAGTGGAAAACACGAAGGACTGTGAAGGGGCAAAAGTCGCCTAACAGGGCCTACATCCCATTGATTTAGAAGAAAAAGATGATCTTGGCAGCATGATTTGGGGTTTGATGGAAAACATTGCTGTTGACAGCTGCTTTAGGTTAGATAGAGAAGATACAGAATAAAGGGGGAAGGGTACTTGATTCAGCAGTGACGTTAATTGTAGACAAGTAAATAGCAGACAGATGAGGATTCAAGTTCAATGGAGATGAGAAAGGGGATGATTATGAGGATTCAAGTTCAATGGAGATGAGAAAGGAGACGATTCTATTTTGACATTGATGAGGGCAGGAACCCACCATATGCAGTGATATGCAGATGGGACATTGAAAGACTGAAGTAGCCTCCCTAAGGTATAATTGAAAAATAATAGCACAAGAACAAATAGGATAATAACATTTAAGATATATAATATCTGCATAGAACTCTTGTTAACGGAATCATAGTTTGAGATTTAAAGCTCGTTTGGTTCATTGAGAGGGAGATTGTGGGAGACTGTGGGAGACTGGAGGCATTTCAAAATGATATTGTTGTTGAGGAACTCAATAATGAGTAAGTTTCGTTTGATGATAATCCTTGGTCAATGAGCAAGCTTTTCGGTGATAAATTTTGACGAGTCTGTGGAAACTTGAGGAAGTATGAGCGCCATAGCAAAGTATGTGTGTGTATTGGTTGGTGTAATACGTTGTCGAGAACTCATGGAGACCTTAAAATTTTGAATTGGTGAATGTTCTTGTGGCACAAGTTCGAGCTGAGCAGAACAGCTGCTTATACCAATGGACAGCAATGGAGTATGAGCTTTCGGTTGAAGCTTGTTGCATTTCTGATGGAACCAATGGTGGAAACTTTTGCAGCAAATGTCAACATACCCATGGAAGGCCTGTTTCATTCTCTATCTATAACAGCAAAGCACGTGAGTGCCAATTGATTGGTAGTGTCTTGTTGAGACCTCCTGTGAGCCTGTAATGTTTGATTTATTGAATGTCCTTAGGGAACAGATTTAGCTGAGTGGAATAGCTGCCCATACAATTAGACAACAATGGAGCATTGAGTTTTTTATTGAAGCTTGTTATGTTTCTTATGGAACCTTTTACAGAGAAATCTTTGTGGACATACCAAAGGAAATTTATTTTCATGTCGGCCTATAATAATGAAACATCTGAAACTTTTCAATTTGGTGGGACATGTCTATGGCAATTGGCAAGTAGATATACATAATGCAGTAGGGAGGTGAGAGCTGCCAGGCATCCCTACCAGAATAGCAAATCCCACTTAGATATTTTTTTTAGTCCATTGTTGTGTTATGCATTGTTTCCCTACTATCATGTGCAGGAGCTGTAACTTTTAGTTAGCACGCCACCTATCAGGAGGAAAATCCTAATTTTGTTTTAGCCTCTGTAGGTTCCAGGTGCCTTATCTTATGTGGCTTTATAGGTAACACTGCATACTGTCTATAGTATAGGTGCTGCTCGTTTGCTCTTGTTTGATGCTTTTCCCATGTTGCTCCATTGTCTAACCTGGTATAAGAACCATGGTCTTGGTCGCTTTTCTGTCTATTTTACGTTTTGTTTTAATTGTACTTTTTCCCAACTCGTTGAGACCATTGTTTTGCTGTTGGAAAGAATTTATGTACTGGAATATCAATGTGAATGGCACTCTTATCTTCTGTTTTGCTTGATGGCATGCAAAAGACGCGCCCTCACGCAACAGTTGAGGTGGAAATATCTGAAGATATGCAGCTAGTTCATTTTGACTTCAACAGGTTAGCTACCGCTTCTTTTCATGCTACATAGCAATTCTCTACTTCATATTCTCTGTGGTATTTTATTCATCTCTGTATGTTTCCGTGTGATAACTTTTGGTCACGTTTGCAGCACTCCATTTGAGTTGCATGATGATGCCTATGTCCTTAAGGCCATGGGACACTGTGGGACACAACACAGTGATAAAGTACATGATATTCCAACTGCAAATGGTGGGGAAAGCTCCAACATGCTTGGGATACACCAGCATTCATTGCCTCATCCCTCGAGGTCAAATGCAGCAGGCAGGCTTTCCTCATCACCTCCAGTTCCAGGTATTCTTAAGGGGCGTCTTAAGCATGAACCCAATGTATGATTATGTTAGGCATTCATCCTATGGGTAAGGGCTTATCTGCTCTTGTGCATAGTGTAAATTAGGATCAAGCTAGTTGAAAGGGTGGAAGGGATGTGGGTAATGGGGGGCTCTTGTTTCCTGCCTTGGGCTGGCGTTATCATGTTTTAAAATCAATTATTTGATAATGCAGTTGAGGTTATTTTTTCCTTCCTCTAAGTGCAATTGCACCACAAGTTCCATTTTTTTTTGTCTGAACCCAAGATTTGGATCGGGGCTTGGAAAGCCGATTGTCTGGAAGTTGGTGGATATGGGCCTATCTGGGCATGCGTCTGAGTCTATGAGTCTGCGGTCTTGGGACCAATCATGTTGGACCATTGAGCAGTCAAGCGCATAAATAATAGTAAAAAGTGTAATTGCAAAATCTCGTTCTTGGATTTTCTTGATAAGGAAAGATCTGCAGTAAATTGCAGATATTTGTTTTCCTTGGGAAGGTGAGGAAAAATCTTAGTGCATTTATAATAAAAAACAGCCCTTGTATGTTTTAATAGCCGGTATGGTAAATACTTGTTGCTGTTCAACTTCAAATTTTATTCCTAGTTTTAAATTTCCTTAACCATCAAATTTGTCTTGCAATTTTCCCATTGATTAGACCATCAGGGATTTTTCGTTTCATGCTCTTTCCTGTGAAAAGGACCTTTCGAAAGGAGTCATTTTTCTCAGGGGATGAATCAAACATCTCTATGGAAAATATGTGCTGGGGCTCACATAATACATGCAAAAATGTCTCCTTTCTTATCAAAAGTCATACCTCGCCCTATGGGGGAGCATTTTGCTGTCTGGGCATCCCTTTGACAGGAAAGAGGCTTCTTTTAGGGTCTGTGTGCATGTCAGGGAAGAGGAAGCTGCGGCACCTCTTATGCGGTTTCCTCTTCTGCGGAAACAGAATCAGATTCCCCCCTCCACGGGAACACTTTTCGAAAAAAAAAGGGGGTCCATCATTGAAAACAACCTCCTTTTTCACCTGGATTGTGTTTTTCGTGTTTTGTCACTGTGGGCTCCACGAAAATGCACGCCCATTGATGCATTTCTGCATAAACGGCTCACTTTCCGTGACAAACAAACGGGCCTTTAGGCGGGAGCGTAACAAATTGCCCCTTTAATCATCATAAGATTCATTAAAGTGGGACCGTCAACAGAAGGGTAATTTGTCCCTGCCGGATTCTCCAACACCTGCCCAAATAACATTGCCATTTTGGGAAAATTAAACAGAAAATGACTGTACCGTCCTAAATGTCCTTTTTTTTTAAATGCTTACCAATTTGCTGAAATCCTTTTCATGCCTAAAATTGTTGAAATCCTCTTCATGCCCGAAATCCTGCATGCAAAAGAAATGTTAGCTCCTAGTAAAATGAATGATGGAACACTTGAATAAGATGTTGGTAATGCCTAAGGATTTTGTTGTCCCTTGCAATACCATTCTCAACATAATGCTAATCTCTTCGCTACTTAATAGTCTAGCACCATCCTGGATAATGGCAGCCACTGCCCTGAGATTGAGCTTCGTACCAGTGTCCCTACTTGAGTTACCTGTAAAACTGGCAGCTAAAGAGCAGCACATAAAACGTGATGCTAAGTCTGAGCATTTTATTACCCACGACCAGGGAGAATCTAGTCACATGCAATTCAATGCAAACAAGAACAAGTTCCATCGTTTTGAACCTAAGTTTAATAATAATAATAATTTTAATATTATTATTATTATTATTATTATGTTCAATCATAGGCTCCACCCTATAAGTTCCGTAAGAGACAACCGCAGTCTTCTGCTACTGGCAACTATTTCATCAAGCCAGGACATTTCAAAGGCAAACTGTCCAAGGTGTGGGAATGATGGCAATCTTCTGGGTAGTAGACGCAAGCAGATATCATGTGTGGTCACAGAATGTCTCATCATGGTTTTAAAACTCGGTGACTCATCATTCGGCTCGTCCTTGAGTGACACGTGACTCGACCAGGTCAACTCGGTGATTTGGTCGGATCATGTTAAGTTTATATTTTTATATATATATATTATAGTATATTATCAATATATATTATATATAATATGCATTATATGATATTTTTTAGAATATTTTAAAGTATAATATTATTAATGCATGTATAACTATATTTTTATATGTAATATACATAATATTTATATTATATTTTATATAATATATGTAATTATATATAAAATATATCATATATGTTTATATATGCATGACTCTGCTGAGTCATGGGAAAATTTGGCCGAGTCATGCTAAAACTCGGCTGACTTGACCGAGTTTTGAATATAGGTGAGTTGTACTGGTTTTTGACCCAGTACTTGGATGATTCAGGCTGAGTCAACCGAGGCACTAGGTTGACCCGGCGAGTTTTCAAACTATGTGTGTCATTGCTTTTTAGTAAATTGATGGATGGTGGATCGATTATGGGGCTATATGACATATTGCAACATTCAAAGAGGGAGCAAGTAACATGGTAGAATGCAAACCTGGAGAGCATCGGATCTGCATGGGGATTAACACTTATTATGACGTGTTGGGTGTTAGTTCATATGTTCTTCCCACTACTGATGCTAATATTACTTTGTTTGATATGTTTTATGTTCCTTCCTTGGGACGCATCCTGTCAGTTCTCATGTTGGTGAACAGGGGATTTGATGTTCGCTTCTGAGCTGGTTACGTAACCATCCGAAATCATGGCCGAGTTCTGTTTTCAGGAAGTTTTGTACCTGAACATTCAGGGTTGATATCATTGACAAGGTCAATTGATATTTTTTGGGCTTGTTTCATTTTATTTTATTGAATGAATATATATCTTTGCACTTTATTTGATTGAAATAAATATATTTTTGGTGATTCCTGGCTTGATAGTTATAAAGTCCAATAATTTTGCATCATGCCTTTAGAGAGAAATGTGATATCATTTTTTCACAATGTGTGATTTCATTTTTTTTAATGTTGATGCACTCGTATTTTGTTGAAACTGTTGAAATCAACAAATTCCTAAGAATATGTTAAACAACCTTTTTGAGTTCCTCCATTTTATTTGGTTCTCTTGAATATATGTAGTATTTACAACAGGGCGATATTATGGATCCTTAGGAAAGTGAGAAATTTATTGTTTTGTTGGCTCAAAACTACTACCCAAGTATATCTTCTATTTTTTTATTTTTTCTTAAGTATGCGGGCATAGCATTTCCTACAAAAGTTTAGTCACATATTGAAAGTTGTAGGATTTTTTTTGTCCTTATATAAGGTGCCTTAGAGGGCATGGCCTTTAAGGGCATTAGATTTCGGGCTTGAACAAACCTTGGATCATGGATCACAAACAATATATATTTATAATTTATATTTGGATTTGGATTTGGGTTTGGGTTTGGGTTTGGGTTTGGGTTTGGGTTTACGGATTCAAATTCAGATTTGAACTCGAACCCATACCCAGCTTGTTTTAGTTTGGTTTAGATCGGTTTGACCTAATTAGGCTTTGACCTTTTTGGCACTTGGATGGTTTTGATCCTAAGTTCATATATGTCCATTGACCAAGCCATAATACTATACATTTATTCCATTTGGATCTGTTTGAGCATTATCCAAACTGATTTGCATGGCCTTTAAGACTCAAATGTTTTTAGATCCACTGCCCTTATCCTTAAACCTGTTGACCGTTGACTTTGACCTGTCTAGGGATGGTTAATGGTCTGACAGGGTCAATTTGGACCCAACCTATACCCTTTTGTCTAGGTTTTTTGACCCTACCTGTGCTGGACCATTTAACCTTGTGGTCTGTTTGATCCACTTTATGACTCTTTAATTAGGCCTGGGGGTTGGGAGCCTATATAAACCCAGCTCCTCCTCATTTCTCATCCCTTACTGCTCTGTCATCTCTATCTCGAGCTCTGCTCTCCTGTCAGTCTAGAGTTGAGATTTTTCTCTCTCTTGGGTTTGGACCAAATTCAAGTAGAGATATGATTCTCTTAGAGAGATCCAAATCTAGTTTAGCCCAGATCCAACCCCGGTTCGAATCCAGATCTAGTTATGGTTCAGATCGAGATATAGTTGTAGTTTGGATCTATATTTCCAGATCAGATCCAATCTTAAGATCTAGATCTGTTATAGTTTGGATTCATATCCATGATCCAGATTCAATTGCATTTGGATCCCTATCTAAGATCCAAATCCATTGTTGATCATACCCATATCCAATTGTTTGGATCCTGACCCAGTTACTATTAGAATTCAGATGCAAACCTAAGATTCATACCCAATTCAACCCTAGTCAAGAAGTTGTTTTAGGCGGTTTGTATCGGGGTTGTTGGGCTCACCCAGTGCAGGCGTGGTCTGATCATTCGCGAGAAGGTGACACTCGGTTGTATCTTGGGAGCGTAATTGCACGAATACTCATTGCACCAATGACTTGATCTTAAGTGGGGTAACTATCGCTTGATAGACAACACATTTACACTTGCCTCCGAGTTCACTGGTTCAATCTCAGTTGTTTGACCCACTAGTAAAATTTTCCAAAAATTTTTAAGCGATAGTTTTACAAATGATGACTTTGAAGGTTGAAAATTAGGAGCTGCCCAAGGTGTTCCAGTGCGATGGCACCAATTTAAAACAATGACAACACAAGGTGCTCATCTTTCTCACAATTGTAAAAGTGACATAGGTGCTCACAAAGGATTATCTTGAAGAATAAGAGGACGAAGCCATTATTGAAAACCATATAAAACTAAAGTGAAAACAAGATGACTTCATGTGTCACACACACATACTGAATGCACTCTCAGACACCCTGTTGGACCTCTACTTAAAAGTCAGCACAACCAAGAAGTTGTAAGAAGCCCTTGAAAGCAAGTACGAAACAGAGGATGCATGAGATCATAAGTTTTTGGTTAATAAGTATATAAATTTCAAATTCTTCGATGATAAGACACTGCTATCTCAAGTTTATGAGATGCAGATCTTGGCTAATCAGATCAAGTATGAGTGTATGAACTTTGATGAATCATTCCAGGTGGCTACAATCATTGGGAGATTGTCTCTATTTTGGAAAGTTTATCGAAATAAATTAAAACATAAGAATGAAGAGTTTACTTTAAAACAACTTCTTCAACATCTTAGAATAGAGGAAAAAGATCAATCTCGAGATAAGAAAAATGATTGAAATAAGTTCGTGCTAAGGTAAACATGATTGAATGCAAAACAAAGTTCGAACCCGAACTTAAGAACAAGAACAAGAGTCCAAATTCGATGCTAAAAGAAGAAAGATTGTTTTCTGCTATACTTGTGAAAATTCGGGTCACTATGCAAGAGAATGCCGACATAGAAAGAAATTTTAAGGCAATAAAGCTAGTAAACCCGATGATAACTTAGTGGCTGTAGTTAGTGACATATTTATGAATAATTCAAATAAAGGGTGATATGTGGATTCTGGATCAATGATCCATTCATGCAATGATAGATGTATGTGATTTGAAGAATATTCTAAGTTGTAGGAGTAACAATTATTTTATAACCTTTATTAATGATTTCACAAAATATACTTATGTTTATGTCATGAAAACAAAAGATAGATCATTTGAAAAAATTAAGATTTTCAAAATAAAGGTTGAAAACTTTCATAATTGCAAAATAAAGTCTTTTAAATCTGATAGAGGTGGTGAATATCTTTCAAATGAATTCATTGAATTTTGTAAACTTCATGAAATACATAAACAAAATACTGGTCCATATACTCTTCAACATAATAGTGTAGCTGAACGTAAAAATAAGACTCTAATTGATATGATTAATTCAATGCTTATCAATTCTGATATAGATTATAACATGTGGGGTGATGCATTGCTTAGTTCATGTCACATCTTGAAGAGAGTTCCATATTCTAAGTCAGACACTACACCTTATGAACTTAAAAAATAAAGAAAACCAAATTTAAATTATTTAAAAGTTTAGAGTTGTATTCCTGATGTAAAACTTACTGCACTAAAATTAACCAAACTAGGTTAAAAAACTAGAACATATGTCTTCATTGGATATTCTCAAAATAGTAAGACATATATATTTATTGATATTGAAACCAAAGTGAGTTTATAGTCTATCTAAGTAGAATTTAGAGAAGATTTAATTTTAAAATCACTTGAAGCTCTATAAGTTATTGAAAATAATCAAAGAAAAAGAATTTATGAGCCTAAAAATTGAAAAAGTAAAAGATCAAGAACACCAAAAGATTTTGGTTCTAATTTTCATTTCTATATAATAGATAGAGATTCTATTTTTTTTTAAAGCTATGACCTATCATAATGCTCCTTCTTGGAAAAAAACTATAGAGAATGAATTAGATTCTATTATAAAAAGTAAAACTTGGGTTTTGGTTGACTTATCCCCTAATTTTCAACCTTTAAGATGTAAATGGATTTTTAAAATAAAACTTTGAATTGATCGCCTTATTAAAAAATTTAAAACTAGACTAGTACCTAAAAGTTTTAAAGAAAAACCTAGCTCCTATAAGTGGGATTGCATCTATTAGAACTATGGTCGCCTTGGCATCAATAATTTTAAAATTCATCAAATGGATGACAAAACTGCCTTTTTAAATTATGTCTTAGAAGAAGAAATCTATATGGAACAATCTGAAGGTTATATCACACCAATTCAAGAAAAGAAAGTTTGCAAGTTGTCAAGGTCATTGTATGATTTAAAATAATCACCTAAGTAATGATATGAGAAATTTGATGAAATAATTATTTTATATGATTTTAGAATTTATGACTTTGATAAATGCATATATAACAAAGTAGAAGATAATCATGTTATAATTATTTATCTCTATGTGGATGATATGCAAATCATGCGTAATAATGTAGAATGCATAAATAATATCAAAAGTTTTCTTTTATCTAAATTTGACATGAAAGACATGTGATTAGTTGATGTTATATTTGATATTAAACTGATTAGACATGAAATTGGTTATGCATTAACTCAATCCCACTACATTGAGAAAATATAATCATTATTATTGTAAGCTCGTTGCTTCTCGGATCAGTCCTAGTGTTAAGCTATTGATTAACACCTGGATGAAGTATATCTCAATTTGAGTATGCAAATATTATTGACAGTCTCATGTATGATATGAATGTAACTAAACTAGACATAGCTTTTAACATGAGTAAGTTGAGCCAATATATGAGTAATGCAGGACAAGAGCATTGAGATGCAATATATCGAGTCTGGAAGTACTTGGAAAAAACTTTAGAATATGAAATATTCTATGAAAGAAAACCCGTTGTACCTGAAGGGTACAATGATGCAAACTGAAATTCTGATTCCAATGAGTCATTATCCACAAGTTGTTGGATATTTACCCTTGAATCTGGTGTAATTGCTTGCAGATTCAAAAAGAAAACTGTGATAACCCATTCTACAATGAAAACAGAGTTGACAACACTAACATCAAGTAGTATGAAAGCTAAGTGACTAAAAAATCTCTTAATAGAGATACCATTAGAAGATACGCTAGTGCTCCTCATAACTATGCATTGCGATAATCAAACAACTGTATACAAAGCGAGAAGTAATATTTATGGTAGACAAATCTAGACATATCAGTCTAAAGCATAATTATGTGAATAGTTTACTCAAGCAATGAGTAATCTCAATTGAATATATAAAATCTTATCAAAACTTAGTGGATCTATTGACAAAGAAACTTTCTCGAGATACCATATTTAAGACATCGAGGAGAATATGGTTAAAGTCTATAAAAGTAATCACTGCTGATGGAAACTCAACTACATAATAAGGGTGAAACCATGTCGAGTGATTCAATGGGAAGAACAAGTCTCTGAGTGATTGAATTGAGCACTTAATAAATTTTCCATTCCCGATGTCAAGTGCTTGAAATCTATGTAAGAGGTTGAGTTCGAATTAAACTTTTAATAAGAACCATAGGCTTTATGGTTGTAGTGTTTCAAACAGATTTACACCCTTGACGAACTTACCTATGTGAGTATGAAGGTGGGGGTCGCCTTCTATGGGACTTGGACTTTGTCTCTAAAGCACTCATGAAATTGTGATACAACACAAGACCCTTAATTTGCGGCTTCTATATATTGGTAGACACACTATGATCACCTGGAGTGAAAGTATGTGTTGTAGTGTCTAGAAGGTCAATTAAGATTCTCAATTCAAAGCTAACATTATTGAGATCCCATGTTGACTAAGACTAAGTAATACTAACGTGGGTGTTTAAACTCAAAAGGTACCTTCATTTATGCATTGATTCTTCGCGAACAACCTCTTGAGTCTTTTTTATAATTTTGATCCACGTGAGAGATTATTGGTTTTTTGGCTTAAAACTATCTAAGTATATCCTTCTTCTTTCCATTTTTTCCTAAGTATGTGGGTGTAGGGTTCCCTACAAAAGTTTAGTCTCATATTGAAAGTTGTAGGCATGGCCCTCAAGGGCATTAGATTTTGGGCTTGAATAAACCTTGGATCTTGGATCACAAACAACATATATTTATATTTATATTTATTTTTATATTTATTTTTATATTTATATTTATATTTATATTTATATTTATATTTAGATTTGGATTTGGTTTTGGGTTGGGGGTTTCTGGTTTGGGATTCGAACTTAGATCCGAACTTGACCCCGCTCAGTTTGGTTAGGCCTGGCTAGGCTTTGACCTTTTTGGCACTTGGACGGTTTTGATCCTTATATGTCCATTAACCAAGCCATAATATTATGCATTTATCCCATTTGGATCTGTTCAGACATTATCCAAACTTATTTGCATGGCCTTTAAGACCCAAACGTTCCTAGATCCACCGCCCTTATCCCTAGACCTATTGACCGTTGACTTTAACCAGTCTAGGGGCAGTTAAGGGTCTAATAGGGTCATTTTGGACCCAACCTATACCTTTTTTGTCTAGGTTTTTTGACATTACCTATTGGACTATTTCACCTTTTATGTTATGACTCTTTAATGGGGTCTGGGGGCTGAGAACCTATATAAACCTAGCTCCTCCAACTCATTTCTAATGCCTCATTACTCTCTCCTCTCTATCTCGAGTTTTGCTCTCCTCTCTCTCTCAAATTGAGAATTTTCTCTCTTTCTATTTTTAGTGCTTTTCTCTCTCCTTGGTTAGACCCAAATTTAGGTAGAGATCTGATACTCTTAGAGAGATCCAGATCTGGTTTAGCCCAGATCCAGTTGTGGTTCAGATCTAGATATAGCTGTAGTTCAAATCCAGATTCTCAGATCAGATACAATCCTAAGATCTAGATCTATTATAGTTTGGATCCCCATTCAGGATCCAAAATTGATTGCATTTTGATCCCTATCTAGGATTCATATTCGATTGTTGATCAGACCCATATCCAGTGGTTATTTAGATCCTGACCCAGTTACTGTTAGAATCCAGTCCAAACTTAAGATCTATACCTCATTCAACCCTAGTCAAGAGGCTATTCAAGGTGGTTCGTGTCGAGGTTGTTGGGCTCACCCAAATCCGGGTGTGGTCTGATCATTCGATAGAAGGCGAAAACTGACATGTATCTCGAAAGCGTAGTTGAACGAATACCCATTGCACCGAGGATTTGATCCTAAGTGAAGCAATTATTGCTTGAAAGACAACGCGTTTATGCATGCCTCCGAGCTCACTGGTTCATTCTCGGTTGCCTCACCCACTAAGGTAAAAATTTTCAACAAAATTTACATTACTTAAGGCTAGTCAAGTTCTCTGTCTGTTGGAGAGAATTGATTTTTGGATTGTTATCAGGTTTATTTTCATAAGGATCCTATTATTATTATGCTCCCAATGTGGTTTATTAGGCTAGTCAAGTTCAAGGATGAATTAGACAAACATGCAAGTGGAGGAGATCCTTGTTTGTCTGAATCTAGTGACTGTTATATTTGAATTTTCACTCTGTTTATATGTGAATTTGTAATTATGTCCTATAAGTGTATATCTTGAATAATGAGAGTAGATTTATAGTTTGTCTTTGCATGTTGACAATATAATTAGTGATATTCAAAGTTGGCATGTATGCATTTAAAATATAAGACATGTGACACATCATATTTTTGTTATTCAATTTACATGATTGGAGTAGCTTAAAAACATATAACAGAACATGTGATAGTCCAGGGGAAATGCAAAAGAACTATGTTTGATTTGTTTAAAAATGAAAGCTACTCTGATGCCAACTATAGCAAGCAAAATGAAAATTTCAATTATTTTTGAAGAAGTCATGGTTTCTTGATTAAAAAATAAAGTTTGGTTGCCTTTTAAACACATGGCCATACAGTAGTAGTTTGGTGAGTTGCTTCATATTTATTTGGAGCTTGAAGAACCAAAGGATTGCCTTCCATGCTTGTGGGCAATATATTGAGTTGAAATTTTATACATGCAAAATGGTTCAACAGACTTCTGTCCCACTAGTTCAATTTTTTTCTAGAGTTAAAACCTTTGATAAAACTCGGTTTAGGTAAAATCTTTTCTTAACTATTTTTCAAAGTGGTCTTTTCTTTTACTTGGATAGAGCTGAATATGAGAGTAACAAGGGATCCACTTCCGTTTTTGTAAGGAGTTTACTTCTAGATATAGGGAGGTGAGGAGAGTAGTTACACCAAGATTAAGAATCAAGTGAAAAAAAGCCTTAGCTAACTGAAAAATTCCCCTCTATGATAGAAGCAATCCAGACCTTGTCGATCACCGGTCCAACGACACTAGAAGCATCTCCCTCATTCCTCTCATGTGGGCTCTCATATTGTTGTGCCAACATTTATGGAATGTTTAAAGAAGGTGGAAGTGCAAACATACTCTCTCTCATTGTCAAGCTCCATGGTTTAAAGCATGTGACCCCTCGTGACGGTACTGAGCCTAATGATGTAATTCGAGTACTTAATAGTGTTAGAATAAAACTAAAGATGAAAATAAGATTGGGTTGGTACTATCCCATGCCAACCAAAAGAAGGTCCAAAATCTATAACCAACGTTGATTAAATGGCTCCCCTTCTCTAATGCTTGAACATCTCATCAATCAAAGCTCATATATTTGTTCTTTATAATTTATTTAGTAAGAAATATGTTTTACATGAAAACTTTATGACATATAGGTATGTTTTTCGAACGTAAACAATTGATGGTTCACAATGCATTTAAAACTTTACAATACAAAGTATTGCGGGTCATTGATTTTTAGTGCTTTTAAAAATGCATCTAAACATCGAAAATTCATAACCCAAAACATGTCAGTCACTAAATGAATGATACAAATCCAATATGTAAAGTTGGATCAATAAAAAATTTGATCGTTAGCGAATGAATGCCATTGGTTATCATTGGTTATAGATTTTGGACCTTTTTTCGGTTGGACAGTCGCCCTTCCCTTATCTCATACCTAAACATGTATACATAACTCAATTGATTTCATACATTGTATGCTTAAATTAACCCAAAACAACCTAAATCGTGCTTGAATCATTCCCAAATGATTATTTAGTATATGTATACTTCACCCAAACCTAAACCCAATTTATATATGGAACTACCAAGGTTGGGAGGAAATTAGTAGCTTGGTTCTATAGCCACAAATTACTTTATCAAGAACAAAGGATAGCCTTACAATAAATTTAAAAATTGATTTTTTGATAACAACTTAAGAAAATATCAGTATATTTAAAATTTAAAATATTTTAAAAATATAAATAATAAATACAAAAAAAAATGATAACAACAACAAAGGATGTTCCATACAAGTGCGGTATATGTGGTGAGGTTGACCACAACAGACAAAAACACATAAAAATATGTTTGAGTACCTCTTATTGTAAAATGAGTGTGTTTGTATGTACTTTTTTATGTGTCTGTTTGTTAAGAATTGTTTGCTTCTACGTATTTATCTAGAGTTTTTTAATGAACTGCTCTATTGTCTTATGTATTTTATGTGTGTATATTTGTTAAGAATTGTATGTTTTTATGTATTTATTGAGAGTTTTTTAATGAATTGCTTTAATGTCTTATGCCTTCTATGTGTTTATATTTGTTAAGAATTGTTTGCTTCTATATATTTTATTTAGAGTTTTTTAATGAACTGCTGTAATATCTGGCATTTGTTCACGGGAGAGAGCACTTTAGTTTGCATAGCTAATCAACAAAGAAAAAAGAAAGAAAAGGAAAAAGCACAGACAGAGAGGGAGAGGGGAAATAAAGAACTCCATTAACCAAATCAACAAATTTTGGAGGCTCTCAACATGTGTTCATCCTATGTGGACTTCAAAGTTTGGAGGCCCCTCCAAAATTTGAAAGCCCTAGGCAATGGCCTCAAATCTCAAAGAAGTCAATCAATCCTGGGTCTGGGTGTAAATAGGTGGGATTGCATTTGTTCTCAACCAAGATCTCTTTTTGGTAAGAGGACCCTTGACCCAGTCTTATAAATTACAACCAATCCATGTATGCCCAGACCAGGTTGGACAATTGAGCATTAGGTCGGCGCAGTGCAGTCCAAGGACCGACAAGCCTAAACTAGACCCAGGTCTGCCCAAGCTTGACCCAAATCTTTGTCAGTTTCAGGTTTGGCTCGACTCTTAGCAATTTTAGGCTTAGGTGCGCAAAATCAGGACCTTTATGCCCAACTAGTAAATGGGCCAGACTCCATCAATAACATATTTTGGCCCAACCTAAAACTATATCCAATTCCACATTGGTGGACTGGATACAACTAGACCCATAATTGGGCTTGGCCCGATTTTGGGCCCGTTTAGAGCTCAGTCTTGCAAGATTTAACTGGCGGTCGTCCCAGCGATGCCCTAACCCGTTAAAGTGTGGGTTGGTCTGGAGATGGACCGGCCCGTTTACTAATAGGCTGGGTTTTAGCCTAGTTCTTAACGAGCTCGGGTTTGAAGAGCAGCCCTATAGCCTGACCCACCCAACATGCCAATATGAAGTGGGTCGAGTCTGACCCGGCCCAACCCAAATCTATTTGTAAATAGTAATAATTAACAAGTTCTTAATTTCCCATGCACCCAATTAATTATCTTTTTAGTTTTCATAAAATTAATGTAACTAATTAGGTAATTAGTAAAAGTTACAAAGTTACTATGGAATAGTTAATTTTTTAATGAAATATTATTAAAAAATTAATAAATAATTCAATTCCATCGAACCAGCCCAGGCCTGACCCATGTACATAACGGGCTGGGTTTCGGCCCAGTACTTAATGAGCCCAAGCCTAAAACCTTGGCCCAAACCCGGCTCATGACGAGTCGGGTCAGCTTGGCCCATTGGGCCGCTCAGCTCGTTGCCCACCCCTACTTTTAATATTAGATTGATTGAAGCTTAAACCCACATCTAGCTGAGGACCTCGGGGTTTAACTTTCTTTGTCTTGTGTAAGTCAGGATGTCAACGGATCAGGTTTGAGTCAGATGTCAAACCAATTTGAAATCAGATTAGTCGAATTTGGTAAAGGTGGCATGGTCTGATTAATGATTGGATCCAAGTTCAGTTTGTGGGTTTGCATTTGAACCCAAATTTGAATATGAATCTAGTGGCCCAAGTCCAAATCCAAATATTGATTTAACCTGTTATATAAAAAAAACATATCTAATTAGTTGTAAGATATCAGTTTAGGGTTACTAGAATACAAAAAATGATTGTATTGTCCTTTCAAAATAGCGTGCTTCCTAAAATATCTAACAATTTGACAAAATTCTCTCATATCCAAAATCGTCAAATCCCAACTTCTTAAGACATTTTTACCCTTTGCACATGCAAACCCATTGAGGTTCACATGATATTTAGCTACGTTGTAAGAAGTTTGCAACCCTTCAAAATATTCACAAATATAATACGACATTCACAAACCAACACAAACCTCACAAATATAACCTCAGAACCTCACTTAAGTAAATACTCGTAAATACTCCTCGAAGAGCTCTGTAAATGTGTGTGACATTCGCAAATACTTGTTGTAAATGTTCTAGACTTTCATACTCTAATGAGACTTCCGCAAATATAGTACGACCTTCGTGAATATAACATGTGAACTTCCTTTAAGTAAATACTACTCGAAGAGATCCGCAAATATCTGCTGACATTCTCAAATGCTAGTTGCAAATATTCCTGACTTTCGCAAAGTCCGCAAATACAATATGACCTTCACAATTACAGACAATTAAACTTCGTGAATATAATATATGAACCTCGTAAATGTAAATACTCCTTGAGGAGGTTTGCAAATGCATTACAAACTTTGCAATTACAGTTTGAACTTTGCAAATATAACCTGTGAACCTTTGTTAAGTAAATACTCCTCGAGAAGATCTACAAAAGTATGTTTACATTCACAAATATTTGTGTATACCGATCTTGTGTCTCATTTGTGAATTTTTTGAATATTTACATTGAAGGTGAGATTCACAAATTTTCTTAAGATTTAACTGTGAATCTTTTAATGTTTTTGTGAATGTCCTTACTAGCATCCAAAAGAGTGATCCCTTCTTCGCCTTGAGGAAGTTCTATTATTTTGTACTTTTGTTCTGCATCTGAACAATGCCAGTAGCTGTATGTTTTAGATGGGACCAACACATTTAGGCCGTAGTTGCAAGGAGATTTTCTGGCCATGGAAAACAAAAATTCTGTGAGCCATATGCATCACGAACCTTAATTATTGACAAAATTTATTTTTAACTCATTTATGAGTGATACTGGCACCGTTACGCAACCATAACTTTCTCCAGATCAGGCATGTTATAGCAAGATAGGGTCTGAAAGGATCTCAGTAGAATTATGTTTTATGTCCAGAAAC
This sequence comes from Nuphar pumila, assembly GCF_984573655.1. Taxonomy (NCBI): domain Eukaryota; kingdom Viridiplantae; phylum Streptophyta; class Magnoliopsida; order Nymphaeales; family Nymphaeaceae; genus Nuphar; species Nuphar pumila. The sequence continues at coordinate 124,329,167 of NC_143256.1, forward strand.
AATAGAAGTGCCACTTCTTCTTTGTGTTTTTTCCGATCTTTCATGGCACTTATAGTCTTATCTTTTGTATTTTATTGAAATGACAAAGCTTGAACGTAAAGATTTAATCAATACATTTGCATTATTAAAAGAATGTGGATTTTAGATAATATTTTTAAATTATTTTATATTTTTTTGGTGTAGTATATATATATATATATATATATATATATATATATATATATATATATATATATATATATATATATATATAAAACCCAATTAGTAAAGATGAAGGATATTAAGAATTTAAGAAAAAAAAGTACAACCCCTTTAATAAATAATAGAATTTTTTATGTCAAATGAAAAAAAAAATTTAAGGCCTCGTTTGGTGGCTTCGCATAGAGTCTCAACTTCTCTTTGAGCCGCCCCTGCCCATACCAGAGCTAGAGGTGTAGTGGGTCAAGTTTGAGCTGGACCTGACCCGACCTATACTAAATTTTATAGGGTTAGGGTTTGGTGATAAAACAAAAGACGTCTGATTGAAAAACAGGTCTGACCCAAAAGTCCAATTAATATATGGAGCCGAGTATGATTTGTGAAATTTCATACCAACTCGGGTCTAAACCGAGTTCCGATTAAGACTCGTGATTTTTTAATAAAAAAAATAAAAATATTATTTTACTGGGGGTATGGCTCTCCGAAGGCTCGGACACGACAGGGACAGGCTCATATCATCTTTATAAAACCCGAGTATTGTTTTCCTTTTAGCGGACCCGATAAGACCCAGAACTGGACCCGGTACAAGCACCTTAAAAACAGATTCGAGTTTGGAGCCGACCCGTTGACACAACCCGCAGCTCTGTACGAAGTGGGGTCGCCAGCACTAAGAGGACTCCGAGAGAGAGAGAGAGAGAGAGATGCAGAAGAAGGAGCAGAGCAAGGGCTCCGCCGGAGCGGCGGGCGGCGGCACCACCTTCTACGGCGCCAAGAGGGGTCGTCCCTTCGGAAGCACAACGGGTGGCTCCTCCTCTTCGTCTGCCGCTGGCCACGGCGACTCCGCCGCCCCGTCGACTCTCCTCGGCCCCTCCCTCCACGTCCAGAGCTCCTTTGCAGGTTCGTCCCCCTCCACCCTTAAAAAGCAAAAAAAGGAAAAAAAAAACTAATTCTTCTTCATTCCCTTTTCTCGGTTACGCAATCCCGGAAAGATTTCTGGTTATGGTGTCGCCGGAAAACCCTTCGCGGTTGCTGTCAGATTCGAAAATGGAAACCCTAGATAACCCCTGGTGTTATTCCTCTCCCGGAGCACTTTTTTTTGGCGATATATTGGAAGGATATTTTGGTCCCTCTTGGTTTTTACTCCTGCAACTGGTTTGTGTTTGATCGTAATCCAATGTAAATTTATGAAAATTGCTAACTGGGGGACTACACTATCTTCGAGTACGAAGAAGAAGGCTCGTTTTAGAAATATTTACCGCAGAATTGAGGTTCATTTTTTATAAAAATCCTAATTTTTATTGAATGAATCGTTTTTATGGTACTTATGCTACCCTAAATTTAAAAAACAGTTGTTTTGAAGAAGTTCCAAAAGAGAAAATCTGAATGGTGGAGGAAATGGTGGGTGATCAGCTCCCTTTTTGTAAGTAATTAATTTTAATTAGTTTGACGATGTAACTAAAGCAATTTGTAAGAATGGTGTATAATTTGTTTAGCTTATTCAGTTAAAATGCTTGTTATAATATAAGGAAAGGTAATTTTGCACCACCAATGTGTTTGAATTTGAACTAGGAGCACTGTTAAGTTTAAATGAAAATTAGGAGCACTCACAGCAAATGTTTTTGAAAACGTCCTCTTCTTTTAAAATGACAAATACGTGTGCCATCGTTTGGTCATTTTGATTTATATGAACTGAGAACATGATGAAGTGTATGATTCCTAGTTGCTGCAAAATTTGTGGTTTTCAGATCAGAACAACAAAAGAATTGTGCTGGCTTTGCAGAGCGGGATAAAGAGTGAATTAACATGGGCGCTTAACACCCTCACATTGCTCTCCTTCAAAGAAAAGGACGATATCAGGAGGGATGCTACTCCTCTCGCGAAAATACCAGGATTGCTGGACGCTCTCCTGCAAGTTGTAGGTGTTGTTGGTGTTCACTGTTCTCACTTCTCCAACTTGGTTGCTTTTATTTGTTGTTAAATGTCTTTTCTTTTTTCTTATGCATTTTGTCTTGGCTCATGTTACTATTAGAAATTTGTCTTTAAATAGATATTAACCAATTGTGAGTGTGATGTTATGCAACGTTTAAGCAATATTTTGATATCGCGGAAACAGTTGGCAGCAGAAATTATGAAAATAATGAGAAAATAGGTTATTCATATGAAGAGAACTAATAGTGAGGGATAAGGTATCATATAGGAAAATGGTAGCCTGCTTGTGGTTAGAAGTTCCCTACGATTTTGCTGAAGCCAACTGGGCCTGAAGTTTAAAACGAATTAGAAGTATTTGAGATGTACATATAAATTTCTTCCCATTTACAAGGTTGACATGTCTTAGATTATCGGAATGGTATTTGTACATGCAATTCTTACCTTAAAGTCATGTGTGATCTTGAGCTGACCATGATATGTTTTCTTTGGGAGTTGGGCATACAACATAGTGCTTATTCATTGTTTGTAAGCATAGTAAATAGGATCTTTTTTATGGGGTGTTTCTGTATTACTATGACATTGCATGAAACTGAAGCAACTTTATTCTCAATGATTGTGATGTATTTTCTTTAGGAGTTAGGCATACAACATGGTGCTTATTCCTTATCTATAAGCATAGTAAACAGTTTTTTTTGGGTTCTGGACTATGCTATTGCATGAGATCAGAGTAACTTTATTCTCATAATAATTTCACCAATAACAAAAATGCCATAAGACATTATTTTAAAATATCATGACGAATCAGAGCAAAGATGTTTCTTTTTTCTTTTTTTCTTAAATCCTCCCATTTTTAAGTTGCTGACATCGGCCCTGTACTATCTTGAGATAACCATTTTAAATTCTTCTGAGAAATTGCCTTGCTAATATTTGCTGATACAAGTATGATGGGGGGCCCATCTGGTTCACAGTGATCTCCCATTTATTAGGGTCATGGGAACTTGAATCACCTCCTTTTTTTTTTTTTTTAAATCCTCCCATTTTTAAGTTGCTGACATCAGCCCTGTACTATCTTGAGATAACCATTTTAAATTCTTCTGATAAATTGCCTTGCTAATATTTGCTGATACAAGTATGATGGGGGCCCCATCTTGTTCACAGTGATCTCCCATTTATTAGGGTCATGGGAACTTGAATCACCTCCTGATTTGTCAAACTTGGAACAATATGCCTGGTTTTCACGTGAAGCGGAGACACTATCTACTAAGCTGTCATTCACGTGTATAGTGTTTCACGTGTAGAGTGAGATGCCTTTCTGTGCTTGATGTAAAGTGAAAACTTATAATTCTTTCATCTCCCAATTGAACAGGTCCAGATTTATGACTTACAGTACTAAACATAGGTGTTTCATTTCTGCTTCGTGAAAACTCCAATCCTCCAAGCTTATGCGTCATGAAAACATAGAACATGTCTTGGTTTTATATGCCTGGTTTCACGAGTTTTTACATAGATTGTGATGTATATATTTGGAATTCAAGCAAATGGAACTTTAACATGCACCGACATTTTGCTCAAAAATAGGGTTGCAAACAGGCGAGATTTGATCAAAGTTGTGGCTATGCCTGGATCGTGAACTAAGTGTACCTACATTTAGGCAATATTGGTCCCTAAATCCAAAATGCTCTGGGTTTATTACTAGTCTTGTTGAGTCAGAGTCTGAAGGTTGGTTGTTTGCCCTAGGTTTGAGCTCTTGTGCAAAAATTTGTTCTTATCCTGGGCCTTGTAATCTTTTCTGCTAGGACAGATTCAGCCCATTACTTGCTACTTAAGTGAAAATTAGTTTTTTCTTTCTTGGTATCCATGTTAAAACCTTAGATTAAGGGCAAAATTTCAGCGTTGCACGAGATGACAAAAGGCTTAATTAACTTTATAAACAGTTCTTTTCTTTGTCAGGTTAGATGGTTTGACACTTGTGTATTGATTTCTCCTTTAATTTATCTGGAAAATTGAAGAAAGATAGGTGCTTGATGCATTCAAGTGACAACTAATGTTCAGACAGCGGTAAAAATGAAGCACAAAGAAATTGGAGAAGATATGGAAATGGAAAAATAATAGCCTCTTTGATACAGAAGCTCACTTTTGCATTCCTTGAGAAAAAAAGGAAGGAGAAAATTTGCTCCAGGTAGAGGATCATCAAAAGACAATACTGGAGGCAAGAAGCACCTCTTAGTACTTTGGATTTTATAGACAAAATTCTAGATATTGAAATTGTTTTCTACTGTTCTTGTTGCAAACATCCCTACCCAAAAGCCTTGTCCAGGAAGTGCTCAGCAGTACATGTGTTTGCATGCATGTGCATGTGTACCACTATAAATTCTTCGTTCTAGTATGTTTATTGAATCATCAAAGATTGTTAAGCAATATACTGTCATCGGTTCTTCCATGTGTCTCTGCATCTCCTTATTACCCTTTGTTCTTCTAACTTTTCATCTAAAACTCTTGATTCTTGAAACAGATAGATGATTGGCGTGACATAGCTTATCCTAAAGATTTTTCAAGGCCTAGTAGGATCAGAACGTTGGGCATTAACTGTGTAGTTCCTGGCTTCGGGTTTGAATATGAGGCTTCAGGCTCAAATGATGCAGCATCTAACCTTAGGTATTTTCAATGTGTTTTTTCTGTGATTGGGAGCTAATTCGTCTGACCTTTTAACATTATTACCAAGTACCTATTGAAGACTTGAAGTTTCAAATTCTGGGTTAAAATTTTTGCAGCTCCAAGACTGGTTTGGTGAATTCGAACGGCACATCTGATAAGGATACACAACGCCATTGGTGGTTTCAAGATGATATCCTATTTAACCTAGATGAAGATGGACGGGCAGAAAGGCAGCAATGTGCTGTTGCTGCTTCAAATATCATCCGCAACTTCTCCTTTATGCCTGAAAATGAGACTATTATGGCCCAGCATCGACACTGCTTAGAAACTGTGTTTCAGTGCATAAATGACCATCTTACTGGTGAGACATGCTCTCTGTTGTAAATTTGGATTTTGCTGTGGTTCTCAGCATAGAGTGCTTTATAAAAATACTGGGTATTCCAAATAACTTGTTATATTAAAGTCTTTTTCAAAGTTTCGTCGTTTATTATGTGATTAAAATATGTTGGCATTTCCATTAGTTTTGCCGCTGTTGGCATGCTTTAGTGTTCTCTAAAATTTTAGTAGTAGCTCCTCAGGAGGGAGATGGAACAATAAACCTCATGAGCATTCTATGTATGTCTGCATCTTACTGAAGTCTTGGTATCGTGCATGCAGAGGATGAGGAGCTTGTAACAAATGCGCTTGAAACAATCGTCAATTTGGCTCCATTGCTAGACCTTCGAATATTCAGTTCCTCAAAGGCATCATACATAAAAGTAACGTAAGTCAGCTTATGGTCAGTATCTATGTTGTCATTTCTTATCCTGAGTTGAAAGTGACAATCTCTACAACAAAATCAGAGAGAAGGATGCTGTTCAAGCAATCATAGGAATGCTGAATTCTCCAGTCAAGGCTTGGCATTTGGCAGCCTCTGAATCGCTTGGAAGATTGATAATAAATCCTGATAATGAGCCCTTCCTGCTTCCTTTTTTCCCACAGGTTAGTATGCCTCCTGAAAATGATGATTCTTGATATTGCTAAGCTCTATTCTGGATATGTGATCGTCTGTTGAATAGATATTGCTGAAACTGATGACAATTATTATGCAAACCTCTGTATATATAGTCATATGGAATGGATATTGCAGATATACAAGCGTCTGGTTGATATTCTTAGCATGCCAGCAGCAGATGCGCAAGCAGCAGCAGTGGCTGCACTTTTCAACCTGGCAGAAGTTGACATGGATTGCCGTCTGAAACTTGCAAGTGAGAGATGGTGAGACATCTAGCCAATGAAAACGTACAGTATGTTGATCTGTGTGTAAAAGTCTTGCTGGTGGACACAAGACAAGCGGCCAATCAGGCTAATAGCCATTCCATTTGCCACTTGGCCAAAGTTGCCTGAGCTTGTGAGGCCACAACAACACAATAGCTTTGATTTAATTATGATTCAGTCAGTCTGCACTGCATCATGTTTGAGAGCTGACTTGGAAATTGTGTAGGGCAATTGAGCGACTTCTCAAGGTGATTAGGCAACCACATCCTGTGCCAGATGTTTCGCGAAAAGCTGCCATGATATTAGAGAGCCTTGCTTGTGAGCCACAGAACAGGGCTGTACTTCTGGCACATGAGAATACCTTTGCTGAGATGCTTTTCTCAGATGGCAGGCACTCTGATTCTTTTGCTCGGATTCTTTATGAGTTGACATCAAGGCCAAACAACCGAATTGCAGCAGCTCGTGGTGTTTGGGGGATGTAAATAGTTGCCTTCTTCTTGCTTATGTGTAACCAACATGGTTCCCAAGGTAGGTAACTGGACCTTGATCAAGCATGTGTTATTTTTGTATTTTCATTGAACTGTTGTTAACAAGACAGTAGTGTTGCATATGCACAATATTCTTCTTGATAACCCTTTTCAATATTTGCTAATGAATTATTGCCCTGTTCTATACTTCTGTGTAACCAACAAGGTTCCCAAGGTAGTAACTGGACCTTGATGAGGCATGTATGATTTTTGTTTCTTTATTGAACTGTTGATAAATAAGTCAGTAGTATTGCATATGCACAGTGTTCTTGATTACCCATTTCATACTTGCTAATGAATTAGTCATTGGATTTTGTTAAGCTCCTCTTCACTTTTATACAGGTGCCTTGTTATGCATTGAAATTTGAATTTTTCTTATTCCTTGTGCTGTTCTATTTGTTGGAACATTGGTGTCAACGATATGCTTTGTTTGACTTTCTGGTTGCTACTCTGAACTTGGTGCCATAAATATTGGTAAAATACCTGTGCTATCTGGGAAAATCATGGACAAACTTAGGGTACGTTTGGTTGTGTTTTTGAAAAGTGAAAATACTGTTCAAAAGAGATTCATTTGATTCACTTACTAAATCTCACTTTTGGGTTATGTGTCAACTTACTTTTTATGAGGCTTGTTTTTTGGCTTTTGTTCCGATTTTTTTTTATATTTGGTTGCTTTTGGGGTACCATTCAAATGAGATTCACTTTCTAAAGTGTATTAGGAAGTGAATCTCATGTGATCAAACCAAACATCTGGAACAGTTAAAAATAAAAAGAAAGACATGTTTACAAAGTTTATTCTCTGTGAAAGTTCTGCAATGTTTTCTGCAATAAGTTTATTTTGCCGAATAATGATTTTACCCTTGCCATTTTCCTAATTTTTTTGCCGTCTGAATATCTCAAGGACTATCATGAGAAGTTCTGTTTCTCAGAGATACTTCCTTTGGATAGGTATTTGACTTGGATTTAATTTACTTGGATTAAGACTCAATGATTAATAAAAACTTCCTTGTCACCACAGACTAAAATCAACCCTTCAATACCACAGAGGTGGTATCCCATGTGGTAAGCGGGGTCCTGTGCCAAGCTCAAGGCCCAGGTTCGAATCCCTCTGCCACATGGGGCTTAAGAGTTGTCTGGTAGGGGTCTGCTTAGCCCCAGCTTGCCTTTCAAAAAAAAACAAAGAATCAACCCTCCAACTCAAAAATTTAAAGTAGCATCAGTCTTTTAGGAGTGGGCTAGATCACCTGAACTTTTTCTGGCCTCAGCTTCTTCTTACTTACTTGGGTCTTTGATTCGATCAAGGAGTGTCATTTCATTTTTTTTAACTCTGATCTTCTTCTGTTCAAAATATTTCTACTTGATAAATAAGAATTGTGGTTGTTGGTGGTATGGCACAGCTGAGAAATAAGTCAACCAGATGAAAAATGAAATTAGTTTACCTTACCAATCAGATTTTTTTTCACAATTATAGAAATATTTTAATGTTTACATTTGTAAAGAGTGCCTGTGTAACTTAATTCCCGTTATGCAGTTCATTTAGGAAGCTGGAATTTCTTCTCTTATTATTCATGAGCATCATTGATGTTGATCTCTGTTTGATACATCCTGGGCCCACAGGGTAGGTCTAAGTTCAAGCCTAGGACAGTAAGGATAAATGAACGAGGAAAAGCTTGAGAAGTCCTTCAGTTTGTCACACCATATGTGTCTTCAAGTACAAAGCCACAAGTTTTGCCTATTTATGCCATATTTTATAGCCATTTGCAAGATTTGAACTTTTAATTACGTTGTCTTCTGCATTAGTCAGCATGTTAGCTTTTCTGAAGCCCTACATTTTGCTTCAGTCTTTAGTCCCTACTTAATGATAATCAAGGTCTGTGAATCCATTTGACCGATCAAATTGGTAAAATATATTAGCTGATGAGGAATGACTAGGATCCATCATAATCACCTGGACCAGTAATAAGGTGAATTTGTATCTGAAGTTCATGCCAAAATTACCCACTCGTTGCTTTCCATTGGATGACATCCTCCACCCCAGGTTGCCATGTTTGCTCCTCCACTTCCTGCATAACTTATGGAGGCAGCCGTACCCCAAGGTCAATATGCTCCATCTGGGGTGCATGTTGTGGTCTATCACATCCCTAACTTGGATATTATGAAGAGTATCATATAAAACTCGCTGAGAGTCAGTGGGCAACTATAAAATGAGAGGTCCTTTTTCTATCCATGGGTCAAACAAAAACTCTTTTTCCTTTCCTTCTCTCATCACCCAACTTAAACCCTCTATTAGGGCCACGACCTCACACCAAACTCCCTTCCATCTGTGTGATATGGCCAAGTTTTTTGGGAACCCATATAGACTATTTGTGTAGGTACTTTGTTCTTACTAGTGAAGTCCATGGGCTGTGATCATTATGACATACCCTCCACGCCGTTTTGGCAAGTGCTGCGTTGTTGGCCTCCTCTAGATTTTTGATAGCGAATCCCCCCTCCTTTGGTTTGCATACCTCTTCCCATTTAAGTAGGTGGTGGTGCCTGTTACTCTCATCTTCATGCCAAAGGAAGCCTTTGATGATTTTTTCAATTTCTTTAATGGTGGCAAAGCAACCCATCCAATACTGCGGAAAGGAAGTGAGAACTGATCTAATCAAGACTAATCTGGCCGTCATTTTTAAGAGCTTGCCGTGCCATGATTCCAGCTTAGTAACGAATTTTGTTCCCAACTTCATGCACATTACGTAATAGGGAGACTCTTTACCTGCCAGCCACTCAATTGCTGAATGTATGATGTTCTCACTTGTGAAAGGTTGAAAGGGACAAAGACCATCTTTTTCCTTGCTGACCTGAAGACCAAATCGCCGTTCAAACTCCTCCACAAGGGACAGGAAATTCCTAACTGAGTTCCTTTTATCTTGCATGAAAAACACATCATCTGCATAGAAGCTGTGATGCCATTTAAATCCTTTCACTTGGACTGGTGCTAGCCGACCTGCCAATTCCTTGTTCATTATTCGAGACAGTCTTTCCATGACCAGTAGAATAAGGCAAGGGGACATTGGATCTCCTTATCTGATGCCCCTGCTGCTCTGGAATAGAGCGCTGGCTTCTCCATTTATTATAACTGCAAACTTGAGGGATTTCACACTTTGCATGATGATTTTTATCCATCTGTTGTCAAAACTAAACACTCTAGGAGTAGTCTCCATGAATTGTCACCCAATTCTGTCATAGGCCTATTTTAAACATGACACATTTCTGCTTCCTTGTTGCCATTGTATCCACCATCTCATGGGCAAAAAAGAATGTCTCTCGGGGACTAACTCAAACACCGCTTGACGCACTTCTTCGGTCCGTATTCATTTGACTGTTATCTTCCTCAGACACCTTAGGGCCATCTAGCTCTTCTGTGTCCTCTTCTTGCATCTCTCCCCTAAACGTAACTCCCTAAAATAGTCCATTGCTTCCTTCTTTATGTTTTCCTTTCTAGTTGCCTCTAATCCATCCTCTTTGATGATGAGGGAGATACTTCTTCTCATTATATTTGTATTTACTATAGCATGAAAAAAGCATGTATTTGTGTCCCCCTGTTTGAGCCATTTGCATCTAGATTTTTGCCTTCACAATTCTTTTTTCATTTGAGACAGGTGTAACTCTTTTTTTTGTCTCCATCCCCTCTCCGTTGACATACTCCAAGTTCTTCCTTGATGGCTTTAATTCTAGTCGGGAGAAAGCCTACGCTATTTTTATTCCATTCCTTGAGCACATTCTTCACTGCTTCAAGTTTTGCCACTTGCCACTAATCTGTACATGGGTCATCCATTCACTTCCTTAGCCCAACATCTCTGAACAACTTCTCTACAAAAATCAGTAAAATTTGAATGAAGAGGCCACTCTGATGTTTCAGTGTACAACATAAAAGCAAGTTATGATCTTATATTGTTCTAGGCAAAATGCGGACCATGGTGTTTGGGAAATTTTCAACCCATTGTTTGTTCACCAGGCTTTATCTAAGCGGCTCACCCTAAAGAGATTTTCCTGTTGACCATTGTGCCATGTGATTACAGGTCAAGAGTGCTCAGCTTCCGTAAATTCCAAGTGAGTGTGACCCACAATAGATTCTTTTCTTTCATCCATTGATCTGGTTGTGTTCCAGTCTCCAAGAACTACCCAAGGGCCTCTCTTGGGTGTTGTTCTAACACATCCCACAGTCTCTTCCGTTGACTTGCATCATTGTGGCCGTACACACCCGTTGCCATCACCAATTCTCCCTTGCTCCACCAGGACTGATAAGCTGATCAATGATTAACATCACCTCCACAGAGATCTTTCTCGGGTTTTACATACATATTATTTGACTGTTGATTGACGCTTCAAAATTACCAACCATGCCCAGGTCTGGGAACTCGTTTCACAGTTTGGGTATAACATCTACTGTAATTTTTGTCTCCAGCATGAAGATCACATCCACTGTAGTCTTTTAGGAACCCGCTATTGCCCTGCGGGCCACTTCCTCCCAAGACCCCTAACATTCCAGGACATGATCCTCGGGAGTCCGGGGAATTGTGGAGTTGTCCTGGCCGGCTAAGTCAACCTCTCTTGTATCAGCTGTCCTCTTTTGATCACTGCTGTTCTTCTCATGCACCTCAGTACCAGCCATTTTCTGCTCATCTACGAATTGCGGCAAGGGTGTAGGACCAATAAAATTCTCACTCCCTCTCCTTCATGATGGGTTTATTTTTAGAACAGGGTTTAAATCCTCTATTTGAGCCTTTATTTTCTTTGTCTTGACTGTCTTTCTTCTGGGTCGGTTTAGACCCTGTTTGTAGGTCAGAACCTAATCCAGGCCCGTTCTGGTGGGGAATAGACAGAAACCTCGGGGGTACATCCATCATTCCCGCCTCCTCTTTAAAGGGCGGGACTCCTCGTTAAAAGCTAACGAAAAAACTGAAACAGGAAGGGAAGGGGACTGACCTGGTCCGGCACATCCTGCAAGTTGCTGACGTCAACTTATTTGGAGATCGAGTTTGGTTGTGAAATGTCATTCTCGCCATCCTTTGGAGCTGCCATCTGTCAGCTGGGCCGACAAATGTCGCATGTTAGCAGCCAAAAGTTGTCCTCCCGCCCGTACTTTGGTCCACCACGTGGTGCTGGACTCGCTGTGTCCTCTTCGAGGACACGATCTTCGTTTTCCTCCTCCATTGCTGCCGGCCCGCTGGTGACGTCGTCGGCGATGGGTGCACTTTCCGGTTGGTGATGCCCCATGTTCCTGTCAGTGTTGGGCATTTTCTCTCCTCCACGCTGTTAAAATATATGTAATACCTATATTTATATATATAGTTCTCATTCACTACCCGATAAGGGGTAGTTTTGTAATCTCGCCCAATAGGGGCATTTTAGACTTTTTCCTTTTCTTCTTTTTTTCCTTTTTCTTTTTCTATTTTTTCCTTTTTCTTTTTTGTCTTTTTTTATTTCTTTTTGTGCATTTAATGCACAGCCATTGGGGCCCCAACAAAGAGTCGTTGGGCCCCCAACGGTCACAATTGTGACCGTTGGGAGCCCAACGACTCCTTGTTGGGACTCCCAATGGTCCCTCTCTCTTGCTTTTCTCTAACTCTCCCTCACTCCTCTCTTGCCTATAAATAAGTGGGGTCTCCCCCTTTGTAATGTGTGGCTTCTTCAAGCCCTTTTGTGCATTTATAAGATTTTATGCTTTCTAGCCATTATTGGCTTTTGTGTATGCCCTCTTTTGGACTTGTTCTTTGATTTCTATGTGTGAATGTCCATTGTAGGACATACATTTCTTTTCCGCATATTTCATTACATGGTATCAGAGCCTTGGTTGTGCTCTTGATTCATATTGCTAGTTGTCTTGTTTTATCTCTCTTTGTTTGTCCTCCATTCTTGATTATATAATGGAAGGAGAACAAAAGATTGATCTCTCCTTCAAGCTCAATGGTACTAACTACATGATGTGGGCCGCCGCCATGGAGAACAACCTCAAAGGTAAAAAGCTTTTGGGATACGTTATGGGCACCATTAGGGAACCTCAACTTCAACTTACGAAAATTGATGGTGATCAAGAAAAAGCTCTAGAAGGAAATGCTCGCATGAAAGCTATTGAAGATCACCAATCCAAGGTAGAAGATTGGGAAAGTAAGCATGCAAAAATTCTTGCATGGTTCATGAACAACGTGGAGTTAAAGATTTGCGCCAACATTGCTAAATTCCGCCTAGCAAATGAAGCATGGTTCTTTATGAAAGATATGTATACCCAAAAAGACCTTGCTCGTCAATTCTTCATCCAAGAAAAAATTCGTACCATTAAGCAAGGTGAAATGAGTGTAAGAGATTACTATAGCACTCTTGGCCCTTTGTGGGATGAGCTATCTCTTCTTGAACCCAAATGGGTATCAAGTGAAGATGTTGAAATGAGGAGAGAACAAATGGAGAAAGAACACTTTTTCCAATTTTTACATGGGCTTAGGCCCGAATATGAACAAGTTAGGTCCTCCCTCCTTCATAGATCCAAACCACTTCCATTGGAAGATGCCATAGCCGAAATATGCCAAGAAGAAACACGTCTTGGCATGATTAAAGGAGGAGATGAAGTTCTTGCCGTGTCTAAACCCGGCAATCATATGAAAGCATATAAGCCTCCACACTTTGGGAGGCAAAATAACTATAATGGCAATTATAGGAAAGCCATTTGCCATCATTGTCAAGAACCGGGTCATATAAGACCTAATTGTCCAAAGATAAATGAACCTCCAAAAGGTAAAGTTGTTATTATTGAAGAAATCCCACAAAAGAAGGAGGAGACAATGAAAGGGAAAGAGTCCTTCTCCCTTGCTCAACTATCCGAAGCACTACAAATTCTACTCAAGTCGCCATCAACTTCGGGAGCCGCCATTGCCTCTTCTTCTCCTCCAGGTACGCCTTCTTGGATCCTTGACTCTGGAGCATCTTTTCATATGACCCCTATTGAAAATGGACTATCCAATGTATGTAGAAACTCCAAAAATTCCTTTGTTTCCACCGCCGATGGTACCTCTTTACAAGTTAAAAGTTTTGGAACCTTAGATTTTTCAAAAGATTTTTTTGTGCCAAATGTAAGAGTAGTACCTCAACTTAATTTAAATCTTTTATCGGTCTCCCAAATATGTGATCATGGATGTGAAATCTCCTTCTCAACCAAGGATTGTTCTATACAGGATCTCCAGTCCGGGAAGCGGATTGGGCAAGGCCATAGGAGGGGAGATCTCTACTACATGACCCACTTGAAACTTCCTACTAACTCATTTTGTAATCATGTCCAAGATAAAAATATAGAAACTTGGCATCAAAGACTTGGACATCCAAGCTTCTAAAAAATGTACTCCTTTCCCTTTGGAAAGAAATTTTGTAATGAGAAACATTTTGTTTGCAAGAGTTGTATTTTTGGAAAAATGAAATCCACCCCATTTCCAAAAAGAACATTTGTGTCAAAAAGACCCTTTGAATTAGTTCATTCGGATGTTTGGGGTCCTTCTCCGGTCATATCAAAAGGAGGATACTCATATTATGTTACTTTCATTGATGATTTCACTCGATATGTGTGGATCTATTTTCTCAATTTAAAATCCGAAGTTTTTAACTTCTTTAAAAAATTTCATATGATTGTCAAAAATCAATTTTCAACTAATATCTCCATTCTTCGATCCGACTCCGGTGGAGAATATCTATCAAATGAATTTCAAGAATATTTGGAAACCAATGGAATTTGTCATCAAAGGTCATGTCCTAGGACTCCCCAACAAAATGGTCTAGCCGAAAGAAAGCATAGACACATCTTGGAAACCACTAGGACTCTTCTTATTTCCAAAGAAATTCCAAAATGCTATTGGGCCGAAGCCGCCTTAACCTCCACTTATTTGATAAATAGAATGATATCCTCATCCCTACAAAATATATCTCCATATGAAAAACTTTTTGAAAGAACACCCGATTTTAATAGATTAAGAATTTTTGGGTGTAAGTGCTTTGTCCTTACACATAAAAGAGATAAGTTATCTCCCAAGGCTATCGAATGTGTGTTCTTAGGATACGGAGAAAATCAAAAGGGTTTTAGGTGCTTCGATCCCAAAAGCAACAAACTATATGTATCAAAAGATGTTACATTTTTAGAAAATGAGAACGGTTTTGAGAAACATAAAGATATTGATGAAAGCGAATATGCTTTCTTATTTGATCTTCTCTCTCAAGAAGATGTGATTCCTCACGAAGAGGATGTTCCTAATGATTTAGAGGATACTCCTCTTAGTAATGTTGAAAATGCAAGTAATGATGTTGAAAATAGGTCCATTCAAACCTATGCTAGGCGTGGTCAAGAAACTCCTATTAGCGCTTTAGAAAAATATTCTCAAAATTCTAACATAGAAGAAACCTCTTTAAGGAGATCTAGCCGGATCTCCAATCCTCCTAATAGGTTTGTTTCCTATGAGTCCCTAACACCTAAATATAGGGCATGCCTAATTGCATTACAATCTTATCATGAACCGTCACACTATAATGAAGCCAAAAACATTCCTCAATGGGTTGAAGCCATGAAACTTGAACTTAGTGCCCTTGAAAAGGCTAAAACTTGGGAAATAACCTCATTATCCACTGGAAAGAAGTCTATTGGATGTAGATGGGTCTTCAAAATTAAAACTAAAAGTGATGGGTCATTAGAACGTTATAAAGCTAGGTTGGTAGCCAAAGGATATGCTCAAGAGTACGGAATAGACTATGAAGAAACCTTTGCTCCCGTAGCTAGAATGACTAGTGTTAGGACTCTTATTGCGGTTGCATCCGTTAAAAAATGACCTATCTATCAATTGGATGTTAAGAACGCATTTCTTAATGGCGAACTAAGTGAAGAGGTCTATATGGATCCTCCACCAGGAGTATCCATTGGTGAAAACAAAATTCTTAAACTAAAAAAGGCACTATATGGGTTAAAACAAGCTCCGAAAGCTTGGCATGACAGATTTAGTACTGTAATGACTAGCTTAAATTTTCGTTCATGTTATACTGACACTGCGTTATTTGTGAAAAGTGCAGGGTCCTCTGTAGTTATTCTACTACTATATGTTGATGATATGATTATCACTGGAAGTGATGAGCAAGGAATCCATGATATTAAGAAAATTTTAAAAGAAAATTTTGACATGTCTGACCTTGGTTTCTTAAGATATTTTTTAGGTATTGAAGTTGCATATTCACCTCGAGGGTACATCCTCTCTCAGATGAAACTTGCTGCTGACATCTATGCCAAGTCTGGAATTTCGGATGATAAGAAGACAGAAACCCCTGAGGTTATCAATGCAAAGCTGAGACTGGAAGATGGGACACTTCTTGAGAATCCTACTCCCTACCGTCAACTCGTTGGGTCTCTGACATACTTATCCATCACTCGGCCAGACATAGCTCATGCAGTTCACTCCGTCAGTCAGTTTCAACATGCACCTACAACTGTGCACATGAGTGCAGTCTTAAGAATTGTCAGATATATTAAAAACACCATAACTAAGGGAGTTTTTCTTTCCTCTTCATCATCCCTTGATTTAATTGCTTATACAGATGCTGATTGGGGAGGAAATCCCAATGATAGAGTCTCAACCACTGGTTTTTGTGTTTTCCTAGGTGACTCTATGATTTCTTGGAGATGCAAGAAGCAATATAAAGTATCATTGTCCTCAACTGAAGCGGAATATCGTGCAATGACCACTACAACCATGAAGCTTGTGTGGCTTAGAAGTCTCCTCTGTGATATGGGCATCGTCATCTCAATTCCTTCGAAGATGTGTTGCGATAACAAGAGTGCTATCTATATTGCCAGCAACCACACCTTCCATGAGCGTACTAAACACATTGAGATGGATTGCCACTATGTTCGAGATGAATACCTAAAAGGAACCATAGCATTGCCCTATGTCACATCCGAGTACCAGTTGGCGGACTTTTTCACCAAAGCTCTTGCTGCTCCTCGTTTCATGTTTCTTCTCAACAAGCTTTCCGTTGTATCCCCGTAAAGCTTGAGGGAGGGTGTTAAGATATATGTAATACCTATATATATATAGTTCTCATTCACTACCGGATAAGGGGTAGTTTTGTAATCTCGTCCAATAGGGGCATTTTAGACTTTTTCCTTTTCTTCTTTTTTTCCTTTTTCTTTTTCTATTTTTTCCTTTTCCTTTTTTGTCTTTTTTTATTTCTTTTTGTGCATTTAATGCACAGCCATTGGGGCCCCCAACAAAGAGTCGTTGGGCCCCCAACGGTCACAATTGTGACCGTTGGGAGCCCAACGACTCCTTGTTGGGACTCCCAATGGTCCCTCTCTCTTGCTTTTCTCTAACTCTCCCTCACT
The DNA here is from genome assembly GCF_984573655.1 of Nuphar pumila. Lineage (NCBI taxonomy): Eukaryota > Viridiplantae > Streptophyta > Magnoliopsida > Nymphaeales > Nymphaeaceae > Nuphar > Nuphar pumila. The sequence goes on from NC_143256.1 coordinate 124,346,120, forward strand.
CCTCTCTTGCCTATAAATAAGTGGGGTCTCCCCCTTTGTAATGTGTGGCTTCTTCAAGCCCTTTTGTGCATTTATAAGATTTTATGCTTTCTAGCCATTATTGGCTTTTGTGTATGTCCTCTTTTGGACTTGTTCTTTGATTTCTATGTGTGAATGTCCATTGTAGGACATACATTTCTTTTCCGCATATTTCATTACACACGCTGCCCTTGAAGTTTCCTCATTGTTGCCCTTTACAAGTTGGGTCCAAGCAAGCCGAGTGTCTCGGCTTCCTCCTCCGTGGGCAAGTCGTCGTCCTGCAGAACCGAGAAGCGGTTCGCTTGAGGCGCTTGTCTCCCTCCCTGCTTCTGTTTCTGGGATAGGCGGGCGACCTTCACGAGTTGCCACCCTTCTTCATTGTGTTTGATCGTGCCTTCCTCCCTAACTGTCCGGTCCTGCACCGGTTCGAAGCATGAGTGCTCGTTCCACAGTGTTCGCAGTAACATATACTGTTCTCATGCACCACCTCCTGTTGGATGGTCAAACCGCATACGGAAGCCGCAAGACGAAAATCTAGTGGAACCTCTATTTTCAGGTGGGCCTAGTGCAACTCTTCTTTCGTTTGGGTGTAGTAGTCGGTCTCCAACAATTCACCTCCCAATGCCTTTGCAATGTCGTCAAAAACATCCATCGACCGTTACTCCGCAGAGTTCAGGTAGGCGGATCCAGGGAATTGTAGACTTTACTTCAAGCTTCATTGGCATACCGGGCCGCCATGGGCTGTTTAAGAGTGTGCGCATGGCTACTCTCCGTGTCCCTTTCCCGTTATGTGCTTCAACTGCTCAGCTGTGCTTGCTGTTATGAGAAACAGACCGTCTTTAAATGTAGAGGAGATCCCTTTCATGCTGGTCCAATGTCCTTTGAGGGACTCGATCATAAACCGTTTATCCATCAAGCTTCCAGGGAATCCGGCTACAACCATCAGTTACATTGGCTCCAACAATTGGGAATATCTACTCACAGGAATATGCACCCTCGGTGGATTTTCCTGGTTAGCTTTCGTCACCTCCACCGCCAACAACGGTTGCAGATGCCCCCTAGACACCACATGAGCCCACGTTCGGTTCTCATTCGCATTTTCCGCACCTGTACCAATTCTGCCGGTTTCCCCCTGTCCGGTGGTGGAGGTCACTCGTCGTCCATTCCCTACCTCTGCTCTTTCACACTCCACTAAATGATGCAGGTTTTGTTCATGGAAAAAGAAGGATGAGACAACAATGGGGGGCTCTGCTTGTCTGGCAGGATCAGTTAGTCCACGTCGCCAGAGCCGGACCTGTAAAGAGGCCAATGAGGCTTGGGCCCAAAAAAATTTTAGGGGCCCATTTTTAAAGCATGAGCTCACCATTTGTTTAGAAAAGGTTCGGGTAAAGGATCAGACCCGGATCCTTTACCCGACCCAGATCCGATTAAACATTAAAAACCCATGCGCCCCATCGTCTTCTTCAATCTAAAACCTCTGCGCCCTCTCGTCTTCTTCAATCTAAAACCCCTACGCTGGCCTCTCTTCTTCTTCAATCTAATTCTATTGTGCTAGCCTCTCTTCTTCAATCTAATTCAGAAAGCTCCAAAGGAAATGCTGACACATTTGATTGAGGCAGATAAGTAGAGGGAGGTGAATATTCTGTTTCTGTGTTGTCATCTGCAGGAGGTCTATCTCAATTGGGTTACTAAGGTCTGTGCATCTAACTGTGTGGCTGTTATTATTATGCCCAATAGGCAAAAGCAAAAAAAAAAAACATCTTGCTAAATGAGCATGTCAGTTCCTTCAGGTTTTCAATTTTCGTGTCCTGAAATCATGATTTCCAATCTTCATTATAGGCACCTAAAAGTTTTCTAAGAGGCAGATACAAGCTTATCCAAAAACTATTGTTTTTGATGTGAGATAGATGAGGTTAAAAAATCTGCGGCGGTAAGATGTGTTGAGGCCATTTTCATCTTCACGAATTGCATCTGGACACAAAAGAGTGTCTGTTTTCCATCATCCTTTGCTGGAGACAAACAATGAGTACATTGGATTTTCACACAAACTACATAGGATGTTATTTTCGTTTAAATGAATAGGCACTAATTGTAAGTTCTTTTTTTTTTTGAGATTTTTTTTGAAGAAAAGTTTAGAAAATTGTTACTGTATATGAAAAATATTCCTTTAATATTAGCTTGGTGTGCCTTTTTCTTTTTGAAGGTGATTTTTTTTGTCAAAGGTCATAATACTTGTCATGTGCACATAGTAATGTTGTTCTTTTGATATTCAAGTTTGTGACCAACACTGTTTTGATTCTTGAATCTTATAAACAAAGTTTGTCATCAAGACTGTTTTAAATGGTTAGCCTGTCCTACCAAATCTGAAAGCTTTTTGACATAGCTTCTTTAGGAAATGGGAAAAATGTTCTTTGTCTGTTAATCTTAGATCAACTATGTCTCAGAACAGATTGAATGAATTGGCTATGTTGTCAATTGAGAAATAAATGGTTGAACAACTTGATTATACTGATTTGATAAATATTTTTGCATCTAAAACAGCTAGACGAGTAGTGTTTAAGTAGTTTATATAAATATTTTAGACATTGTTATTTGATATAATATAAATATTTAGAATATTATATTTGTTTAGTAAAAATATAAATCTTATTGTTATTTGAATGATGATACTATCAGGTTGTGTCTTATTCTCTTGACTTTCTTGTTTCACTGTAATTTTTGATTTCTAATTTCTATTAATAGTTAATTTTTGTTAGTTATTTACTATTAATTATTGTTAGTTAATTTATGTTATTGCTAGTTAAATCTAAAAATAATATAAATATTTGTATTAGTTAATCTTCGTTAATTAATGTTTTACAACTTGATTAAACTGATTTGATAATTATTTTTGCCTCTAAAACAATCAGACGAGTATTGTTTACATAATTTATATAAATATTTTATATATTTTATTTAATATAATATAAATATTTGGAATATTATATTTGTTTAATGTGAATGCAAATTTTATTGTTATTTTGATTCTTTAAAAAAATCGGAGGCGTTGTCCCCAAAGTCCTATTAATAGGGGGCCCATTTTTTCCCTCCGCCTCAGGCCCCATAAAACACAGGTACGGCTCTGCACGTCGCCTTGTGTTGGACGTTGCAAGTTAGAATCCCAATGGTATGGTTGTATAACTGGTAGGGGTCTGCCTAACCCCAGCTTTCTCTGTCGAAAAAAACAAGGATGAGACAGGTTTTGAGTAGAATTAACAGGCTAATATGAGGGGTCGGTTTCATTGCATGAACATGGAACGGCTTCATTAGCATTACTATCGTACTGGGTGGATCTTTGCAAGGTTTGACGTGATCAAACTCTAGCTTCTCATCGTTGGGGCTGCACACAAGCTGGGTTTGAGCTGAGCTTCGCCTGGCTTGGCTCGGCTCATTGAAGCAAAAGGTCTGTTCAAGCTTTGTTTTCAGCCTCTTCTCCAGTTCCAGTATTACCATGTTGACCTATATTTCATATGGCCTTATTTGGATATGGATCTGGATACAAGTCTATGGTTAAATTCAAAATCCAGATTTGAATTCACATGAGAACCATGATCTGGCCCGTACCAGATCCACTTGACACCCTCCCTGGTTGGGATTTGAACCCAAGAGATGCTTTTTTTCGGTGGCAATTGATGATTAGCATGTAAAGCATATTCAAACAGATAAAATTGAGCAACTATCTCTGGCAACTTTAATCATATGCTTAAGTGTAAAAGCAAAAAAAGAAAAGGGGACAAAAATGCACTGTGATTAGACCAAACGAAATGTATGCAAGTGCATGTCCCCAAATTATAAAGGAGAAAAACTATATATATATATATATATATATAGTGAATACAACATGCTAAATGAAACATCTTAAAATGGGTTTTTTGGTGTTTTTTTGCTATTCTGATCCCATACATGTCTTCCGCATGACTGATTTTCTAAGAATCTGGATCATGTTCTTTTGTTAAAAAATGATATTTGGAGCCTCGAAACTTTACAAGATTTTGAGTCGTGGATTTTTTCAAAACTTTAGTATGTGATGGTCAAATGCTCCAAAAGCTGGTCCCTATAAAATCAATTATGTAAATTACCTCTGTGCAGTCAAAGTAAAAAAAAAAAAATCTCAAAAAACTCATTTAGAATGTTTTATTTAGGGGTTTAATATTTGGTGCTATTGAGGATATACAACTATTGAGCTAGAAATTAAAGGTTCATGCATTATGGACTCAATCTGAGCTCATAGATGTTTTCAGCAGGGTTTATTTGCTAAGAATCATGTTATTTCGATCTAAAAATATGATTTTTTGAGTCATGAAAGTTTAGTACATCATGGGCCATTGATTTTTGTATCCCTTGAATACTTGTTTATATGTTACAGTCACATGATTCAAAACTCATTTTTTACTAAATAAATCTTTTAAATCTTTTAGGTCACATCCATAAGGTCTGATCTAAAAAAAAATACAAAAATATAAAATAAGGTGATTTATACTCAATAGTTTCATGCCATAATAGCACCAAATATTAACCCTTTGTTTAGCATCTCTCTCTCTCTCTCTCTCTCTATATATATATATATATATATATATATATATATATATATATATATATATAACCCATCAAAATTCCTATTTGTATATGCATTGGAAGACTAAATAAATTGTTTTGGGCGTGCCAGTTTATTTCTCTACTAATTCTAAATGCTAAAAGAAAGTCTCTCTCTCTCTCTCTCCAGACACACACACAAACCACACAAGTGTTATTGGGTTATGCCAACAAACAAAATCCTATTATCAACATTATCCAAAAAAAAGTCCTATTACCAACCATTGGGCATAAATCAAGTGGACCAGTTTTCATCCATGTTCATCTCACTGATCACCAATGCCAAAAAAAATATTAAATTCAACTCTACAACATCTTACACATGCACTAGGTGCTGAAATTATCCTTGATATTTCATAAAATCTTATAGAAATATGGTTTCCACCATCTCTTGTTGATGGAGGAGAAAGAGAAGCTGAAATAGACAACCCCGTTTCATTGAGTTCTCTTATTATCTTTGATATGAGGAATGGTAAACTAAAGAAATGTAACATGATTAGTCAAAGCATTTGATTGAACTGCGTTGAATTGCTCAGAAGTGTACATTAGGTTTCAAAACTTTCCATTGAGTGAACGGCAGCGTCTCCTTCGGGCTTTGTAGATTTGGAATATCCCATTTTCTAATGAATAGATTAACGGTATGGGACAACAACTACTCATCACAAGGAGGATGTTTTTATTTGCTAGAATTGGTAGGATTGAGTCTGGAGGGCACTTGAGTCTAACAAGTCACGATATAACAAGTACTTGGGGTAGGATAATAGTTAATTTTTTTTCCAGAATTCTGACAAATCAAAGCTCAGGCCGTACCTGTTAGTACTTGTTAGGCAAGGGTAGGAAATCCTCCGTGATAAAATTTCAATGGATACTTAACTTACGTGACCGCAGCTAAAATATTTGATGAAACGACACCTATTTTTATACTGATTCTCAGTTCATGAGCTGACGGGCCGGGTCACAAAGAGCTCTTATCTTCTTTGTGGTCGTCCTTTAGTTGCATATGATTGTTTTTGCTGCTATGGTGTCTGACAAGTGCCAACTTGGGGAGGGTGGTGTATGTTCGCCCCAGAATCCCACGTCTGTGTTCGGGGTCCCAAAAAGCACCACGTATATAAGCACATGGGGCTCGTATTCTCGTGTATGTTGACATCACTCAGCATTGGAGTATGGTGCGGTTGCAAAGACTTAAGTACACTTTCTTGCTATTCTTGTCATAAAACGACGGTTTGAGAAAATGACAAAAATGTCCTTCATTCAAAAAAGGAAAACAAATGGTTAAAAAAAAGGACAAACATGTCCTTCATCCAGAAAGTTGAGGATGATGCAGACTCTTTAAAGTCTACACAGCGAAACGAACCTTAGCCGACGATCCGATGGTGATCTGGCGAAACGATGGTGAGTCGACGATTCGATGGTGAGTCGACGATCCGATGGTGAGCCGGCGATCCGATGGTCATTCGGCGAAACGAACCTGAGCCATCAAAAATGTCTGTTTGAACTTTTCATCATCTTCTTCTTTTTCCTTTTCCGTAAAACACTGTAAAACCCTCTCTCTCTCTCTAGAGAAGAAATCAAGAGAGGCAAAGAGTTGCCCCTGGAGAAGGCCATGAACATCAACCCTCTCACTCTCTCTCCCTTCTCTTTCTACTTCTGTGCACATCCAGTAGACGATCCTACATTGCTCCATCAAACACTGATTGACCTGTACACTGATTGTAGCATCGTTCAATTTGATGAGTTGTAGAGCCTGATTCATAGTTTTTGCCCTTACAGGAGGGGGTTTGGGGGCTCCTCCAAGCATGGGTAGCATCATTCAACTTGATGAGTTGTGGAGCCTGATTTAGAGTTTTTGCCCTTACAGGAGGGGAGTCTGGGGGCTCTCCCCCGGCGCGGGTCCAGGGGGGCCGCCCTTGGCGGGGGGCTCGAGGGGCAGCGCCCCCCAGACCAAATTTTTTTGGGGCCTTGTATAATTTTTTTATTTTCTTTCCCTCTTTTAACTATCGAAAAAGAGCAATAAAGCGTTTTGTTTAATCGTGGGGCTCATGTTTTCTTCGGTTGTTTCTTGCTCGAGATTTTTGTAACACCCCTTCCCACGATTTTTCTATTTTTCTTTTTCTGTTTCTCTCCCACGATTTTTTTCAATGACTCCCATACAATAATTTTTAGTGTTGTCGGGTCTCCAACGAGTCCCACAACGATTTATAGTGTTGTCCGATCTTTCAACAGCGATTTGTAGTATTGTCGGGCCTTCCTATAATGATTTGTAGTGTTTTCGGGTCTCCAACGAGCCCCACAATGATTTATAGTGTTATTCGGCCTTCCAACAACGATTTGTAGTATTGTCGGGCCTTTTTACATCGATTTGTAGTGTTTTCGGGTCTCCAACATGCCCCACTGTGATTTATAGTGTTATCCGGTCTTTCAACAACGATTTGTAGTGTCTTTCGCAAATTACTATAGTGATTTGTAGTGTTTTTGGGTCTCCAACGAGCCTCACAATGATATATAGTGTTGTCCGGTCTTTTAACAATGATTTGTAGTATTATCGGGCTTTCCTACAATGATTTGTAGTGTTTTCGGGTCTCCAACGAGCCTCACAACGATTTATAGTGTTATTCAGTCTTTCAACAACGATTTGTAGCGTCTTTCGCAAATCACTATAGCGATTTGTAGTATTTTTGGGTCTCCATCGAGCCCCACAACGATTTATAGTGTTGTTGGATCTCACTATAGCGATTTGTAGTATCTTCTGCAAATCACTATAGCGATTTGTAGTGTTATTCAGTAAGCAAATCGCTACCCGAATTAGGACCAACTTGTCAGGGTCATATCTCTCTAACCGAAGGTCATATTCTAAATCCGTAAAAAGTGGTGTCTTCGTTATTGAGTCTAGTTTATTCTTGTAAAATTTTAGCAATTTTTATGGTCATTTCATTCTCTATTTTAACTAAAAACAGGACCTACGCCGGGGGGAGCTCCCGAACCTCCTTTCTGTAAGGGCAAAAACTCTAAATCAGGCTCCATAACTCATCAAGTTGAATGATGCTACCCACACTGGGAGGAGCCTTCAAACCCTCTTTCTGTAAGGGCAAAAACTATGAATCAAGCTCCACAACTCATCAAGTTGAATGATGCTACCCACGCTGAGAGGAGCCCTCGCACCCCCCTTCTGTAAGGGTAAAAACTCTGAATCAGGCTCCACAACTCTTCAAGTTGAATGATGCTACCCACGTTGGGAGGAGCCTCCAGACCCCTCTCCTGTAAGGGTAAAAACTCTGAATCAAGATCCACAACTCATTTAGTTGAATGATGTTACCCACGCTGGGAGGAGCCCCCAAACCCTCCTCTTGTAAGGGTAAAAACTCTGAATCAGGCTCCACAACAGTCAATGTGTAGGTCGGTGCTTGATGAAGCAATGTAGGATCTTTTGCTGGATGTGCACAGAAGCAAAAAGAGAAGGGAGAGTGAGAGTGAGAGGGTTAATGTTCATGGCCTCCTCCAAGAGAGATTTCTTTCTCGGATAATCCTGCAGTGCAGAGACTGAGTCTTAAATAATCATCTTCGGGGCACTTAAGTCTTTACAACCACTCCTTTTTTAGAATCGTCATTTTTTTTTGCACCAATGGAGGAAATGGTACTTAAGTCTTTGCAATCGCATCAAACTCCAACACTAATTAATGCTGACAAACATGAGGATATGAGATGCACATGCTTAAATACGTGGTGCTCATTGGGACCCCCGAACACAAGATGTAGCTAATTGCTCTCTTCGGGGGAGAACATATAACCTGCTTCGGCCAACTTGGTATCAACAAAGGGAGGTTGGCGTCTATTCAAGCCCGTAAGACATGTTGATTTCTTTTCTTTAGTTTTTAAATTTTTTTAATGGACTTAATAATAATTTTCCTGGCTCAGCTTGTCTGGCAGGATCAGTTAGTGCACGTCACCTTGTGTTGGGAGAATCCAAATGGTATGGTTGTATAACTGGTAGGGGTCTGCCTAACCCTACTTTTCTCTGTCGAAAAAAAAAATTCAATAAAACTTCTGCCAACCTATTTACTCTTAAAAATCTTAAAGTCCATCTTGTAGTCTTAACTTTAAATCTCTCTCTCTCACACACACACAGACACACATAAATATATACGAGATGGCTTCCACTCACCCGCTAAGTCGTCCTTATCTTCGTACCTTTCTTTCGTTTTTCATTAATGCAGGTTGATTCAATCAAATCGGACTATAGATATGATCTAAATTGTCCGTTTAGTGAAGATTAACATTTGAATTGCCGGAATCCGACTTGTTTGCAGGAGTTTTTGAAAATTCAAAAATCAATGGTTGAGAAAAGGTTTTGGTTCAGGCTACATGACTTTTTGGTTCAGGTTTCTAAAAAAATTTAGATTTGGTTTATAAATTTCAGCAGAAGTTGGTGGGGTGCTGCAATGGGGTTATGAGTCTTGTCATCTCATGACAGGGTAAGTAGTGGAAGACTGTAAGAAATTTTGATTAGGGTACTCCATTGGAAGATTTATTCTTAATCCATTCAAGAGATTGAACTTGAGTAGGAAACTTCACAAAAGTAGGGGTATGTAGTTACAGGTAGGTCTGGACATTGAGCTAGGAAGCTAGCCCATGGCCTGGCAAATTTGGGTCGGGCCTGGGTTTACATTTTGAATGACGACTTGACCTGAACCAGCCTTAAACCCAATCCGACAAGTTCTTAGGCCAAGTTGGAATTAGGATGTCAACGGATCGGGTGTGACCTCATCCCGACTCATACCGGATCTTATAGGGTGAGGATTTGGTTACAAAGAAGGGGGTCCATTTAACTATCCAGGTCAGACCAATGACCTCCCATTGTTAAATGGCCTGGGCATTGTTTAGGAAATTTTATACCAAACCCGACACTACAAGAAAAATGCGTATTAGCGACGGATGCTTTCCGTCGTGAGTCTGACTCAAGTTTAGATTAAGATCCACAAATTTTCAATGTAAAAACTTAAAAAATATTATTTTACCGGGTATGAACTGGGTCTGGTTTATGTAATTTTTATTGGATCTGAGTATGGTTTTTCTTATGAAAAATTTGTTTGAATCCCAATCTAATACCCACATCACTTAGTCGGATCTGGGTTTGGACTCACCAATTTTAGTAGGAGTCCCACCTGTTGACACCCCTAGTTGGAATGACTCGTTGAGCTGATGGGCTGGCCCGTGGGGCTCTTTTTTCTTTTGGCTAGGTCTTTTTGAAACAATTAATACTGAAATCAGGTAAGACCCACAGGCAGCCTGCGGCCCATTTTCTTTTATAATGGTAAGTTTGTATCCTAAACCTAATTACCTAAATAGCAACAAAAAATACAATACGCTAGACCTAATTACCTAAACCATAATAATCAAGTGAAAAACACCGAAAATCCAACAAAAAATGGGTGGACTATTTTCATTTTACAGTCCAACCAACAGCTTCCACCATATCAACTTTACTGCCTAACCAGCTGCTAAGATTAATCTACATTCTTGGAATGCGGACTCATCTTAGAGCAGGGATCCAGAGAGCAGCTAAGTGCCATGACTATTTGACACAGGCAATCACATGACAGCATTTCATGTGGGGCTTGCACTCTGTAGTTGTGGGCTCCATGCAATGCTGTCATGTGATTGGCTACTGTCACATAGCCATGACACTTAGCTGCTCCTTTGATCTCAACTCTTCATCCTAACCATTCAGATGCATCGGTTGGACGGTTAGAATCTACACTGACATATGTCATAGGGTAATTTTTTTCCGTTTCCATGTTTTTTATGCTGCCAATGCGTCGGGTCTATTAAGGCTTCATATCCATATTCATCTAAGGTCAAGGTCCTGACTTTAAATCCAGTTCTACCTAAGGTCTAGTCTCTAAAAATATCTCAATGTAACGTCTCAACCATCAAAATGAAGAAAGATAAAGATAAGGTAGTAACAGCATAAGAAAAGATAAGGTTGATAACAACAAATGTAAATCTCTAATAAAAAGGAAAGATGAGCCATGTATTTCATTAGAGAGAAGAGATAAGGTGCTTATCTGTATCTACCTTCTAGGGTGGTTGTGTAAATCTTTATATATGTTATTGCTGGTGATTGTAAAAGAAAGGAAAGATGAGCCCCTACAAAGTTTCATTTTTAGTTGGTTAAACGGGTACTTGGATATATCAAAGGAACCACTGACTATGGGATTCAGTTACTTGCTCATAGCCAGCTAGTTCTTTAAGGCTCTCTGATGTAGATTGGGCAGGGTGCCCTACGACCCGAAGATCTACCTCTGGTTATTTTATTTATCTTGGAGGCAACAACATATTTTGGAGTGCAAAGAAGCAGCCCACTGTTGCCAGATCCAGTTCTAAAGTTGAATATTGATCTCTTGCTTTCACTACTGGTGGATTTACTTGGATCACATTCATTCTTTGGGATCTTGGACTCTATATCTCCCAAACTCCTGCAATTTTTTGGGACAACATGTTAGCTCTTCATATAACAATAAATCTAGTTTTTCACAATCGATCTAAACATGTGAAAATCGACTATCATTTTGTTCGTGAAAAAGTAGCTCAACAACAGCTCATCACTCGATGCATCTCGTATCATTTACTGGCTATTGATATATTTATGAAGCCACTCACTAAATCTGCTTTTCAGTTATTAAGGCCCAAACTTGACTTGTGGCCAGATCCAATTCTACCTAAGGTCCAGTAACAACATAAGGAAAGATTAGGTTGATAACAACAAATGTGATCTCTAATAAAAAGGAAATATGAGTCACATATCCCATTAGAGAGAAGAGATAAGGAAGGTGCATATCTGTATCTACCTAATGAAAAACGTCTTCACGACTTAGGCTTTCTAACCTAACCACTTCACCCATGGACGTAGGCTTTCTAGTCGAACCATTTAAATCCCTTTCATCTTGATTTTTTATTTTGGTTTAGGATCTAAACCAGTTACCTCCCTCACCCGGGCATAAAATTTACGATTTGATAAAAATAGGATTGTCGATGGTCTTGTTTTTATTGGGTACTCTACCCAACCCGAACCCAAATTCTCAGGTATGGGCATGGAAAGTGTCAACCTGAATAATATTCGGGTTGATTTGAACCTGACCTAAACATTGTGCCGGCTGGGTTTGGATCATGATTTTTCCCGAGTACCTGACCCAATTCGGTTTTTGTTGTGTGTGATGATTTTAGCATGCCTACAAAAGCTCTTCTCATCTGGTAGGGGCCAGTGGCAAAGCCAGAAGTTTTCCATTGGGTGAGCAGACTTCGGGTCTCAGGGACAATGCTATGGTCTTGAAGGACGATCCATTTATTCAGACCGGTGGCGAAGCCAATAATTTTTTGCTGGAGAAACAGTCGTTCGTGGAGAGATAAAACTTAAATAAGCCTTTGAATTAAAATAACAATTGTTACAAACACAAACAACTAAATTTATGAACATAATAAGATAAAACCTTAAATTGTACTTTTAAACTAAAATAAAGATTGTTCACTTAAGAAATACAAACAACTAAATTCATGAAAATTTTATAATTGGCATCTTTTATTTTTCATATTTTGAAAACAATTTATAATTGCATCATCACTGATGGTATCAAATGTCTCATTCTCTATGTAAGTAACCAAAGCATCAATGATCCATTTATCTCCCATTCTATTACGTGGACAACTTTTGATATTGTTTATAGCTGAAAATGCCCTTTCAACACTTGTTGTTGCAACTGACAAAGTTAATGCCAACTTAATCACTAGATACACATGAGAAAATACAATGTGCTTTTGAGTTGCTACCTTCATCTCTGCTAAAGATTTTAAACTTAAAAACTGATCACTGTTTCGCATTTTTGTAATATATATATATATATATATATATATATATATATATATATATATATATATATATCCAATTGATTTTCAAGTCTAATTATGTTTACTCTAGAAAAGTCCTTAGGGTAAAGTTCAGCAAGACGAATGAACCTATCTTTATCAAAAGCAGTAAAAGAATTCTTTAGACTCAAACATGCCATTGAAAGGAGGAGCTCTGTATTTGCTTCAGTGAAACGATCATTCAACTCTTGAAGTTGCAAATCAATAATAACATAAAACACATCAATACGATAATGATGCAATGTGGTGATCTTTTCAACCTTACATCTTGGTCGTCCTTGAGGTGCATATGAGTCTTCTAGATCAGAAATCAGAATATCAAATTTCTTACAAAATATGAACACTTTGTTTATGAGAGAGTCCCATCCATTGTCTCTCAGATCTTGAATGCATTGTTTTGATGTAGTGACTAAACTCATAGCATTTACAATGTCTTGATCTTTTCGCTGAAGTGTTTGTGAAAGGTCATCAGTTATTCTCAAAACTTTACACATCAAATGTAAGCAAAAAATAAATTCAAAAACTTGCAACTGATAATATAAAATAATTGCATCTGAACTTTTTCCTGAATATGTATCTTCTGCAATGAAATCTAACACTTGAATAACAGAAGAATTTTCAAAGGCGAAGTCTATATTTCCTCTATTAAAAGATTCTTCAGCTTTAGCTTCATGCTCTCGAAATGTCAATCCTTGACTTAACAAGTATCTGATTACATTAACAGTTGCCCAAAGGTGAAGTCTATATTCATCTTTCTGTCGAACACTTTGTTTATAAAGTATAACATCAATATGTTGTTTTTGTTGCATCAAATTTTGAAACTTCATTCGTGCTGAATTGTGAAAACTGCTAGAGCTTCCAATATGTTTATCAAACCTCTTCTTGTCTTTTCAGTTATCAAATCCTTCAGATACGAATGCCTTTGCACTAATCTTCTTTGTGCTTTTTGGCTTGAAAAGATAACACTGCAAAAAATATGCTTTATGCTTACTTATATTATACTTCAACCAATCCTTATACTCATCATACTAAGCTGGAATGAACCTTCATTTTTGGTGGTTTAGTTGAAACATACAATCTCGAGGTTGTTATGATGATAACTAGAAATAGAAGGACAAAGTGCAAGGTCTGCAGGTAACTCTGATTCATTAATTTTTGTTTTGCTTATTTTCTGACTTGGTTCTCTTTCTCGAGTTACAGAAGATTTATCAAATATTGGCCTTTTCATTATAAACTTATTCATTTTTATGCAACGAAAAAAATAAGATAATGTTCTATAAGCCAAATCTCATTGCAAAAAAGGATCAAGCAAATTGAAATAATAATCTTCTATGAAGCTAGTAATATGTCGTTATACTTAAAACATTAATAATATGCCACTAAAAGAATAAACGTGCAAGCATAAGCCGAGCATTAACCCATCATCGTATGATCATACGAAGGGGCTCGATTCCCCGCTTGCAGGCAACAGAGGCTCTTTGCCTGCAAGCTGCAGAGGCATGAGCAGAAACACTGCACCCTGCCTGGCAAAGTGCAGTAGAGCCAAAGAGCAAGGGCTCCCTGCTTGCCAGGACAAGAAAGGCAGGGGAAGCAGAGCCCCTGCCGACAATCGAGGGACAGGAGGGGCAAAGCCCCTTATCGGGAAGGCCTAGCAAGGGCAAGGGGGGGGTGAAGCACCCTGCCGGAAACACCAGTAGAGGCAGGGGGCCGCCCCCCTGCCAGGAAACAACAGAAGAGGCGGGGGGGGGGGGGGGGGGGGGCTCACCCCCCACCGGGAAACAAGGGGACAGGGGGCAGAGCCCCCTGTCGGGAAACAACACAAGGCATGGGGGAGCGAAGCCCCCTACCGAACAACATCAAGAGGCAGGGGCCCTCAAAGCCCCTGTCGGCAAGCCACGCCTTGCAGGAAAATGGAGCGACAGGTAGGGGCTTCAGCCCCTGCCGATCGACTAGAAAAGCAAGAGAGAGGGGTGGGGGTGAGCGACAACCGACGACTGGCGATGGTCGTCGGTGAAAGGAAGATGACAAAGGTCTGACACTAGCAGCTCGTGTCCTCAGAGCTTGCAGTAGAGAGGGAGAAGCTCGGAGGGGGGCACCGCGGGTTCACTGAAGGGAAGCTGGTGGTGCAGTCGCTGGTGGCTGCAGAGTACGGGGGAGGAGCGCCGACGAATGTGGTCGTCGGTGATAGATGGGGAACAGAGGGGCAGAGCAGAGGAGAGAGGGAAAGTGGCGAGGGTTTTACCCCTCGCCCCCAGGTTCGGGTCTGGCTTGGATCCAATTCGGGTCCGACTTAAGGGAGCACCCTCGACACGGACACATGCCTGACACATATCTGACATGTGTTCAAATTTTTTTTTTTAGTCGGTTTCTAATTTTGGGGTGAGCGATCGCCCACCCCTAGCTCTGCCACTGGTAGGGGCGACTTGCGAATATCACCAAGTGGATAGGACGCTACAAATTCAAAACCTATGGGTGGCATCCTTTCTTCAAGGTCGGAGATGGGTGTATTCCCTAGTTGTCAGGGGAGACTTCAAGGGTTTTACCAACCGAAGGCCAGCTAATGCACTGTCTGCGATGTTTTTTTTTTTTATCTTGGATTATCCACAATAAAAAAGCAGTTATCCGGACAAGCAAAGAGAGAGTTTTTGAGAACCATACGCTAATATTTTTTCAGAAATGGTTGTTTTTACATTATCTTTATCCTAAAATTTCTCTTGGTATGAAAAACAATGGCTACATAACATAATTTATTTATTAGCATGCATTTATTTTTTTCCAGTTAGAAAGAGAGCTAACAATGACAAAAAAGTTATTTGCCATTGGCTTCTTGTTCACCTCATGTCAACCTTGGCTTTAGTATAAGATTGTACTCTGCAAATAGCAAAGGGAATTTTCTTATCATCAAGGAAAAGCATTTGACATACTCGATGGCCTTTTAGTCCTTGCAATAAATTTTTTTTTTTACCCCAAAGCAGCCATTCAGTGTAGCAAAATATAATATATTTTATTAATTTGTAGCAAGGCCTCTACTAAGAAAGTTGCCCCATTTCATATGACAATTTATGGAAGATCGTACCATAAGCATCCTTTGACGATACATTCAATTATCATTAATGGCTGTCACTTTTTATAAATTATCATCAGTATAAGTAATTCTCATAGTTTGTCATCATTATATGTATTAAAGACACATTCATTTATCGTTAACTCATAAATTGTCGTCAGCATCTGTCATTCTCCCTGGTATGTCATCACTGTGCTTATCCACAAGTCTGAGACCATGTAAGCGATTCCTTAGAGTCTATAAGCTTATAGTTTTATTGGACATGGATACGTCAAAGTTGAGAAAGAATTCATTGCTTGTTAAAGAAGGGCTGGACCCACTATGCACTTGGCATGAACCTGATTGAGTCGAGTCCCAATTTGCTACTGACCTGAGCTGATCTACTGAGTCAACTCGGACAACAGTCAATGTGATTCAGGATGGTTTGAAGCTCCATGCTGTTTAGTCTTGCCTAGTCCTCTTCTCAGTCATAATGACAAATATAAGTATTTTTTTTTTAAAAATAAGTTATTTTGTTCATCATTTTAAACAGCCAAACTATACCCCAGGTGGCAAAGAGCGCTTCCTAGGGGTGTAACCAGGTCAGGTCTTTAAGATCCAACTCTGAATCACGTCTAAAAGTTAGACCCAAACCCAATGCGATCTGTATGTATCAGGTCAGGTCTTCAATAGACCTGTTTTTTAATCAGGTCTAAGATGTAGATCCAGATCTGACCCATATTGATTGAGGTCCAGGTTTGGGAATGACTAAAAAATATATACCCATATGGTGTAAGAAATTCGGGTTCTAGGTTCAGGTTTCGGCTCTCATCATAATATGATTGATATTTTAGACCTAATTAACCATAAATATATATATATATATATATATATATATATATATATATATATATATATATATATATATATAAATTAGTAGAGGCAGATATTCATTAAGCAAATTATATGCTAACAAATGAGAAATTTATTAAATATTCTAATTAATGTCAAAATCTAAATATAAAAAGAATATCTTGATACCGACCAATCATATGTAATCAGTTCAGGTTCCAATTGGTTTGGTTACATAGAGAGTTTGGGTTTGGATCGATTCAAGAATAAAATGGATTCTTCATAATGGGGGCTGAGCTCGGTCGGTTGGGTTTTGCATTATGAGGAACCATTTAGGTAGGGTATAAAAAGCACTGGATCCAAACTCGCCAGAAATAGAACATGACCAAGTCAAAGCCGAGTCTTGCCAAATTACTGAGTCAACTTGACCGAGTCAGCTTTTTGACTAGCATTGATATCATTATTTGGCCGGTGCCATAATTGAAAATATCATACTTTTCCTGCCATTTAAGATGATAAATATAGCAGATATTTTTTTTTTATATTTCTGTTGACTTGCTTTCTGAATATTCGTTGTCTTATTTTTAAGTAATTTTTTTTAATACTTTATCGATAAAGATGTGAGAAAATTCAAAATTTCCAATATTTCACGATAAAAGAAACTGGCGTTATTTTCGTGTTTTAAACTTTTTCCCACTCTGTCTGGCTGATAAAGGGTACGAGACAAGTAAGGGCAAATTTGTAATTTTCTAGTTGAGCAATTGGGTCTGGATCCTTATGAAGTGGTCTAAAGTTGGTGGGACGTTGCTTTCTTCTCAGAGAACCCCCATCGACCCAAGACCTAACCTAGAAGCAAAGGACCCTACACAACAACTAAAATGCCCTTAGAAATTGCATTTTTGTCCAGATAGATATTCCCTGTGGCTGTCACATGGACACGCTCAAACTGATGCCGGACACCTCATTTGTATACAGTTTTTTCATTAGGAATATAGTGTCCGAGGGGACAACACAAGGGCGTAAGTTTTTTTTTTTTTTCATAAGGATGGAGAAACCAGCACCGAACTAAGAGACCTGGTCGTGCTGGACTAAGTCTGCCAACCTATGGTCGCTTCTCCTGAAGTGTAAAATTGTTGCTTGCCCCTCCCTCGCCCTCAGGGAGTCGTCTTATTTTTAAATATTTTTATTTATGTTTTCTTATAAAATTATTTTTATATTTTTTAATTTATTTTTTCTTGTCGAGATCTTGCCAAAAAATGAGAGATTTAAAAAAAATTGCGAGTTTTTGGATGCTGATATTTTGCCATTTTAACTTTTGTCACTATGGATACAAGTTGGCTATATCACAAAGAGGCGGGTACGACCCGATACATGACACGAGTTCGTTGCAGAAAAACCGTGATTTTTTTTGGCAAATAGGGCTAGAGGACACAAATCTTTTTAATTTTTAAACAATAAAAGCCATGTTTTTTTTAGCATATACAAATATATGTCTTATTGAAATATAATAAAAATTACTTAAAAACAATTACCATATATTAAAATATTAACCGTACGTGTCCGGGTCAGGTCTGTGTTTTTAGACAGATTACATGGCGTCTCATTGTGACATAGCAAGTTGGGCTTGACAAGCTGGCCCAAGTTGGTCCATGGCGTCCTCAAATGCAATGTCAGGTGATATGTGATTTGACATTTTCACCGTCCATTGCTTCACCCCACAAGGACCTCATTGTCCTTGTGTATATTGTGGATGGTGAGGATGCCAAATCACTTTTGTAAAAGTGATTTGGCGGATCACTTGATCTGATCTCGTTTTTTCTTATCATATAAAAAAGAAGCCTGAAGTTTGGATACGTGTGAAGGTTTGACTTTAATTGCAACTAGATATAAAACTTTGCTATATATATAATGACCAGCAACCCCGAGTGTGCCCTAGCCCCCAATAACACCCACTGAGCCACTAGTATGATCCATAGTGACAAACGTTTTTATTGGCAATTTTTCGTTTTTCAAAAACTCGCGAGAAATTGAAAAAAATTCATAAATCTTGCATTTTTTTCAGCAAAATCTTGACAATAAAAAAATGAATTTTAAAAAAATAAAAAATTTATTTTTATAATAAAATATTAATAAAAGTTATTTAAAAATAAAAATACACGATTTTTTTTTGCGATAAATAGCCGTTTAAAATGCAAATATCACGTTTAAATCATGGTATTTATGTTTTTTTCATAAATCTCACGATATTTTGAAAATCTCACAAGAAATTACTGTTTTAAACTTTCAGGCAATTTCTCAGGATATTATGGCGAGATTTTCGTACATCTTGCGATATTTGTCACTATGGTATGATCTCAAGGAAAATCAATCCAGAGCAAGATGGGATTCCATTAGACTGCCCTAACTACTTGAGCAACCCGAGGCAGGCTTAAGTTCCACATATCTTATAAAAAACTAATCTAGACTTTGTTTATGGAAACCCCATTTTGATGTAATGTTAAAATGTTCCCCCAAACAGGGTGTTGCCAATTCCAGATGGAATTACCACCGAGGTGGTATCCCATGTGGTAAGCCGGGTCCTGTGTCAAGCTGAAGGCCTAGGATCGAATCCCTCTACCACATGGGTGCGGCTGTTGTTCTGATAGGGGTCGGCCTTACCCCAACTTGCCTTTCAAAAAAAAAAATTCAGATGAAGTTGCCAATTCCAAGCTTAATGCAATGTTCTGGCAACACAACTGCTCCCGAACTATAGGTGTTAGGGCAGTAGACTGAAAAAACTACAATTGCACCTCCAATTCAAGGCTCCCAAACAGAGCTACAAGGAAATGAAACTCATAAATCCAACTTCATGTACTTGGGATAAGGCTTGATGATGATAATGGTGAAATTAGTCTAAATATGTCATGTCCAACAAGTCCAGTAGCAATGCTGATCCAATTTTGCACTCGGAAGAGGCATTAAGAGAGTATTTGTACATTGTAATACCATAATTCCATGAATATTTTTTTAGAGGAATAAAAAATATACTAATATTAATAATGAACATAGACAACAAAGAGAATTGGTCAGGGATACAAGAGTTTATATAAGTATCAGGACTAGGCAAGCTGGGCCTACCAAAACAACAGCCGCCCCATGTAGCGGCAGAAGGATTCGATCCTGGGCCTTCAGCTTGACATAGGACCCCGCTTACCACGTGGGATACCGCCTCGGTGACGAATTTCTTGAATTTTATCATTGAAGATTCTGGAATTTCGTTCACTTCCAAATACGCCACCAAGCTGTTTTAAGATTGGCAACAACGATTTAATGGTGGCAACCAATGTACCCTACTTACCAACGGGGGGCTCTGCTTGTCTGGTAGGAGAAGCTAGTGCACGTCATCTTGTGTTGGGAGGTTGCAAGTTCAAATTCCAATGGTATCCTTGTATATCTGGTAGCGGTCTGCCTAACCCAGCTTGTATTTCAAGAAAAAAAAAAAACCATTGTACCCTACTTGAATACAAGAGTAAATCAATGTATTTAAGGATCTGCAACCAGTAGAGAATGGTCAAAATTTCTGTGAATTTATTTATATACTTGAGAGTGAAATCCAAGGCTCTTTAAAAAAAAAAAAACAGAAAGTACAATTCAAGGGCTAGGGCAGAAATCGTCTTAACTTTTCCAGAATTGATGCCTTGGATTAGACTCTTGACCCTTTAGCAAAAAGATAAACCCCAAACTATTTTTTTGTGGTAATCATGTTTGTAGTTACAAAAAAAAAAACTACTAAGTTTGCACAAGCATGAAGAATGGTTATAAAGGTGCATTATTTACAATAATAATTGAAGAATTAATAGGAGTTGTTAGATGCTAGCACATGATGTTGGCAAATAGCAACTAATAAAAACTCTAGCTACAATATACTCTGCCTAAATTAAATGAACGGTAATTCACTACTCTTGACATATGAAACTTCTTTCAAAAGAAACTCCATAGGTTTCTTTTTGAAGGCAAGCTCGGGTTAGGTAGACCCCCACCAGTTATTATTGAACGTACCGCTGGGGTTTTTGAACCTGCAACATCCCGCCACAAGGAGACGTGCACTGACAGCTCCTACCAATCATAAAATCTTTTTAAGTATGGATCAGATACTCGGATAAAATCTTTTTTGATGGCAAGGAACCCTTGCCTAAGCTATAGGAAAAATCCCGAATGGGGGCCCCACGACCACCCTGCCTTATGTGACCCACCTCTGAAAGCTACGGACACACCCATGTGGTAGAGGGGTTTGATCCCGAGTCTTCAACTCAACACCTTAACACAGTGGGGGAGCCAGAAGTTTTTTGTTGGGTGGGCAGACTTCGGGTGGTGATCATCGACCTCTGTCAGTGGCGCAGTGGCACGAAGCTTCCATGGTGGTGAAGATCATACATCGAGATCGAAAGCCTGTTTCGGTAGTTGAGCCACCTCCTTCTCGGTGGTGATCCAGCAGCAAGCCGAAGGTCTTCCAACTGAGGTGCCTCCTCAGCTCTCTCTCGGAGGGGACGGTCCTCGCCACAGCATCGAGGCAGAGCAACTCTGTATCGTAGGGAGGCGTGATCTTCACTCATGCACGACCCTGCTCTGATTTCTTCAACAAGCATTCGCAAGGAAAGAATGCAACCTCCAAATCGTGGGGAATGAAGAAGACCAGAGTCATATCATATTTCGACTCGGTTTCTAATTCTGGGGTGGGCGACCGCCCACCCATGCCCACCCCTGGCTCCGCTAACAACCACCCTGCTGGCCATGCAGAGGACCCCGCATTGAGTATATGTCAAAACTAGATCCAATTGCAATATACGTCGTAAAAAATCAGACATGCATACATCAAGTCTACCTCATCAGATTAAATGCCATCAGCCTTCAAGGATTCTTCATCAAGCATGGGAGCATGTGCTAAGCGGGCCAATGGACCCCATTACCTGCGAATTGGATCCAAATCAATACTTTTTAGCGTGTATCGGGATCAATGGCAGGTAGGTATGTAATTCGAGATGCTCAAGGACGTCTTTTGAAGGCAGGCTGGTGCATTGATGCGTCCATTACAGAAATAGAAATCAAATATTGGATACGGATTTTGAACTACTGTTATCATTTCAATAAACAGGTAAGGGCCTGCCTAACCCTAGCTTTCTATGTCGAAAAAAAAAATATCTACCTCATCAGATTTCTTTCAAATGTAGCTAGATTTGAACCCATTGCTTAAAACTAGGCTTTAATTTGGATCACCCAAAACTCCATTCTCACCCCTATCCAAACCTTATACCCCTAAACAGAACTTATGAAATTGGATCTGGACCCAAAGTATTTGGGTCCAAATCCGTTTTGTGTAATTACAATTTACAATGACTTTTAACGGGTATATTTGATTCATTTATCTTTATGTCCGGATATCTCATCCCCATCCAACTTTTCCCTTGAAGAAAGACTCTTTTTTAATGGGATCCGCTTTAGCATCTAAAGAAATGGATCTGGATCAAATCTAGCCCCATGGGCTGAGAAATTTCCCTTCTCTCACTAGTCAATGGAGTCAATTTCACACCAACGGGGGCTCCGCTTAGTCTGACAGGAGCAGTTAGTACCCGTCACCATGTGTTGGGATGTTGCAAGTTCGAATCCCAATGTTACAGTTGTATAACTGGTAGGGGTCTGCCTAACCCCAGCTTTCCTGTCGAAAAAAAAATATGGAGTCAATTTGACGGAAACTTATTATCTTGAACCCGGGTCTGGATCAAATCTAGTTAAAGTCAGTGTGAAATACTAGACCAGTCTTGATCGTGGCCAATGTTTCATAAACTTGATCGCTTGTGGCTCAACTGGGTCCAACCCACCCATCTCATCCAGGTCCTAAATAGGGTTGTCAATGTGTAAGATGTCAGACTCGTAGCGGTGTACGTGAACCCACCCAAACAACAACTAGTTGGGTTTGGGTTAAGTTGGGTCAATAAAATGAAATCCCAGCCCTAACCCACACAATTTAACATATCTAACATAAAAAAATTTACTTAAAAATACATACAAATTGCATAGGTCAGATCTGATATCCAACAAAAATCATATCTGAAACCCGACTCACTTGTTCCTCGGGTCACACTTGGATCAGACCAAATAATTGTTGGGTCATCATTCTTATGCTTATACTCTAATGTTCAGGTTCAGGTTCAGGTTCAGGTTCAGGTCAGACTTGAGTACGGATACCCGAAGCAAACCCGATCCATTGACAGGCCTAGTCCTTCATAAGATCTCTATTAAGGATCCAACTCATTAAGCTGGCCCAGACTTCATAACTCAGTAGAACTTGGAAGCTGACCCCATCATGTATATGCATAGTTGGTAGGTCAGGCTTGGTCAAACCTGGCTGAGCCCCTCAGCAAGGTCTGGACGAGCTTACCCAGTTAGCCAGGTTGACTATGAGAACTAGTTAGTAACAATTTTTTTTTATGTTGAGGAACCCTCACTGAGGACCGGAACAGTTAATGGGCCCGGCCCCATGCAAGGTGAACCCCGGGTGCGGTCAGCCCTTACGGCACCAACCAGTTAAACGCACCCGCACACCCCATGGGATTCGAACCTGGTACCAAGGTCTAACTAGGCCACACTTTTAACCTAAAGGTTCAGGTTCTCTTATCTCGGTCAACTCTGACTCCCTTTTAATTCAAGACCCTGGTTTTGACCTGTCAAGCCTGTGACCAAGCCCTAATCATCTTGGCAAGGTGGGACATTGACCAACTCTCTTAGCAAGAATGGACGTTAGGTCCGGTATAGGATTGCAAACGGATCAGATACAGACGAATATCTGATCTGAATCTGACATGTTTTTTTTTCCGGATTTGGATCTTTTAAGTAAAATCTGGATGTGGATTCGGATCAGATTCGAATCGGTTCAATTAGATCACTTTCGGATTCAGGTCAGTATTTTAAGTCGGATCTAGAGTTTATCCGAATCAAAGTCCAACTTCAATGCATTTTTAACTTGTAAATAGCATGCTTTGTTCTATTTTTTTCCTGGATCCAGTATTACCACATGTATTGCGAATTTGGATTCAATCTAACCCCTTCAAATCTTATTCAAACGCAGATCCAAAATTGGACCTACTGCTTGCATTTCAGATTTGGATTCGGATCTGGTAGGATCTGACCTGAATCCAAACAGTTTGCACCCTAGTCAGGTACCCGATGGATAGCGGGATACCTGACTCGAGATGGGGTTGGGTTTGGCTGCCTTGTGATAACCAAAGCACCTTACCCAGTTCAATTAGTAAACTAGCCGAGTTTCAAGTAGGGTCGAAACATCATTTTAAGATTGATCCAGACCCATCCTGGACCCAACTAGATAAGTTGTTGTTAAACCCAGGTCAAAAAGAGTCAGGTCAAGCTTTTGGCAGGTTAGTGTCTGGGTTGGGCTCTAACGAGTCATGGGTGTCTAGGGCTCATAGAAGTGAAGGTTGTCAGTGTCAACGGGTCAGATACCTTAGGGTCCCTACCCATTAGTGGTGCAAACGAGTCATATTCAGGTTGGATCTTGCTAATTCAGAATCCAAATCTGAAATGTAAACAGTAGATCTGAATCCGAATCATATCCTAAGAGGCAAGGTTAAATCCGAATCCACAATACATATAGTAAACTGGATGTAGAAAAAATAGAACAAAAACAACCTATTTACATGTAAAAAAATGCAATCAGGTCGGATTTTGATTCCGATAAACCCCAGATCTTACTTAAAATGTTGATCCGAATCCAAGGAACATATTCAAATCCAGTCCGAATGCGCATTCAGATTTTATTTTGAAGGATCCATATCCGAAAATAACATGTCAGACTCAGATAGGACATCAAACCATTTCCTATTCGTTTGCAGCCTTACTACCCATTAGGGTAACACCCAAACCCGAAGAAAGAATAAGTACCCTCGTTTTGGCTTAAAGTAATGTTTTTCTTGACAGAGAAAGCTGGGGTTAGGCAGACTCCTACCAGTTATACAACTATACCATTGGGATTCGAACTTGCAACCTCCCATGTACTAAGTGTCAGCAGACCTGAGGAGAAAGTGCTAATCCTTGGTCCCAAGTATGACTCCCACCACAATGTGTGGGTGCTTTTAATTGGCAGGCTCAGTTAGGTTTTGGGTGTTGGTGACCCCACTCGAGGTTTACGGCCAACAAGGAAGCATGCCCATTAAGTGACCTGGTTCTTGGTGAGGTTTTTTATCATAAAAAAAAAAGGAAATAGCTGCACTATACCTGAAAATAATGATATTTCAGTGTTGTCGCAAGATATCACAATATTAGCTCTCGTATCCACTCACCTGATCTCTCAAATTATGATAATTTTACCTTTGTGCTAAAACATGAGACTTCTGCCAGTGAATCTTATGCATTGAAATAACAAAACTTAATTTGTGACTTTTTTGTTTTACATCTACATCTTTTCTTCCACCATCATGCTCTTCACCACCACTACACCATCACCTTCACCGTTACCACCACCATCGCCATCATCACGATTACCACCACTGTCATCCTTGTCACTACCATTGTCATTGCCATCCTCCCCATTGCTATTGCCACCACCGCCTTATATCAGAATAGTAATTGTGATGGTGATGATGATGGGGATGAGGGGGGGGGGTGGAGTGAAAGGAAAATAGTTATAAAAAAAAAGGTCTTACAAATTGAGTTTTGCTATTTTGATGTATAAGTGAATCTCAGTTTTCATTAGCAAAAGTAAAGTTTCCTAACACTATTTGGATGTAAGATGAATCTTTGTTTCTTTGGCAAAATCGAGTTTTACTGAAACTTTTGAGTTTCGTTAGATCAATTGTTAGATCATGTTTTACCGAAAGGGTAAAATATTCATAATTCGGTGGAAATCAAGTGGTCTGGTATGAGGGGAAATATTGTGATATCTTATGGCAAATACCATTATTTTTAAGGGTAGTGCAGTTTAAAAAAAAATGAGAAGCCAAGAGGAGGAGAAAGAGAGAGATGAAAAAGAAATTCGGATCCGGTAAGCAGGGGGCAACCCGGGAACCACATTGACCCAGTGGAGGCGCGTGTGTGGTGTGTGTGGGGGGGGGGGGGGGGTTGGGGGAGGTTCACGATATTGTAGTGACCCTCCTTGGTTTGCGTAAACCCGCACGGCGTCCCATATGGCACGTGTCTATCGTCATCTCACTCTCGTTTGTTCCAACCAAAACTTTTCCCCTTTCACTTTTTTTTTTCGTAAATTGCAACTGAACCAATAAGAAAAGGATTAAACCCTTCTCCGTTTACGAAACTAAACCCTCCTACCGACACAACTGATAAAGCCTTAGCGTTAACCAAAATCAAAATAACTATCACCCATCCTTACCTCAAGGGGGCGTTTGCATGTCACGGATTCCGTAGAAACTCTTCCAGCGGAAACAGAATCGGACCCCCACGAGAACCATTTTCACGGAAAACCCACCTCGAGCGAAAAGATATTAAGATTTTATTATTTGGAAAAGATAAAAAAAAAAATTGCAGAAAGAAATTGACCGATGGGGAACACAAAAAATTGTTGTATGAAATTGATGGATATTTACCATTTATAATAATAAAAAGAACTAAGAGTTATTACTGCCTCTAATTTTTTTTTCACTTTTCGGGGAGTTTTCTTCTGTTGGTCTCTGCGTCGGACTACATATATGCCCTTCAAAAACGGGGATCGCAAGGGGAGAGGAAAAAGATGGTAAGAAAAGGAAATCTGAAAAAGAAATAAAGAAAAAGATGATCGCGATTTGGGTCCTTTTTTTTCTTTTGAATACTTGATTAGGGTTTCTCTAGGAGAACGGAGGCTAATCCGGCGACGATCTTGCCCTCCTTGTGGGCACTCTTAGGCTTGATCGCCGGCGGCGTCCACTCCGTTACCACCACCCTCATCTGACCACCACCACCGGTGGCATCCTTTCCTTGGCCGAGATTGTCGCTAAAGCGCAATTCGAATTCGCCGGAAAATTTGGCGGTAGAGAGGCCAGAGGGTTTCACGGCTATGGTGGTAGTGGCCTTCTTCTCCTCTTCACCGTGGCTCGGCTTCGTCCGCTCATAAGGAGAGAGCCATTTGGCGCGCATGTACTCGGGCTTTCGCCAGGGTGGAAAGTGGAGCCCCTTCCTCTTCAGCGACTGCTTCGCAGCCTCGGAGACGATGGTGACGATCTGCTGGAGCCGGTCGGCTTTCCCGACGAAGATGGATGGCAGGTACTGCAGCACCGCCCGGTAGTGGCTCGTTGACCGTGCGATCTCGAACTCCGACCTGAAATCGACGTCGACGATCAGTCGTTCCGGCCCTCCTTCCGCCGTCGTGACGATGACGTCGATGTATTCGTATTCCCCTTCAAAAAAAAAAAGGAACTCAAAATCATTAGAGTATGCAAAGTACCCTTCAAATTTGGGAATGAGATGGGAAAGGAAAAGAAGAAAGAGAACATGAAAACCCAAGAAAAGGTTGGGGAGTATACCGGCGGGGTGCGAAGGGGATTGCTCCCATTTGGATTTACAGACGGAGGCGTCGTAGCCCAGAGCGAGGAGACCATCCATGACGAACGAACTCAACGAGACGTTCCTTCTGCAACTCTTGCCCCTC
This sequence comes from Nuphar pumila, assembly GCF_984573655.1. Classification (NCBI taxonomy): domain Eukaryota; kingdom Viridiplantae; phylum Streptophyta; class Magnoliopsida; order Nymphaeales; family Nymphaeaceae; genus Nuphar; species Nuphar pumila. The sequence goes on from NC_143256.1 coordinate 124,373,212, forward strand.
GACTCCACTATCCTCGCCGTATCGGCCAGAAGGTTCCTCTCCGATACGCTCGCACAAGGCACCAAACTCTAAAAAAAGATAGGAAAAATCCGAAAATTAAATAATGAAAAAGAGGGAAATTAAAAAAAAAGGGAAAGAAAGGAAGAATACAACTTATCTAGAAACAAAATCTCCCCCTTTTTCTCAAAATATTTATCAATTTTCCGAAAAAATGCATTTTTTCATTACTTTGAGGATCTCAGAGGCCTCGCCAGAGAAGAGAGGCGACTCCCCGGCGTCCTGAGCGTCGTCGGAGCTGTCACTGCCGTTGACGTTGAAGCAGTTGCAGCGGGAGCGCCCGCACTTCGTCTGCTTGTCGCTCTCCTCCATGAAGTTCTGGACCATCTTGGCGAGGCAGACGGAGCTGGGCTCGGTGTCGCTTCCGCCGTTGCTCTCCCCGGTTTTCTCCGAAGAGGAGATCCTCAGGACGCTCGGGAATTGCCGCTCGAGCATCCGCTTGAGCCGCGACTTCGCCGCCGGCTTGGCCGAGACGGCATCGCTCTTGATCGGCTTCAGGACGCCGAAATCCACGATCGGTTGGATCTTCATCGGGAGAGGCCTTCTCAGAATAGCCTAGGCCTCCATTTTTCTTCGGCCACGGAAAAGTCGAACGAAAGGCAAGGAGGGAACAAGTTGCCCGAGACTTCCAGGAGAAGGAAGAGATGAAGGACGCGAGAAGAAAACCCAACGAAGAGGCTTCCAGAGCAAGAAAACGAAGAAGGAAACCGTGAAATCCTGTAAAAATTCTAGTGAGGTGAAGGAAAAACTCGATCTCAAGCGAGAAAAATTCGATTTTTCATGGACTTTCGATAGCAGAGAAAGGGAAGAAAGCTCAGAACATGGGAGAAACTCAAGAATCGCTCATTACTAACAGAAGAAACGGCAAAAATGCGAAAAATTCACGAAATCCGGGTGATGAAAGCGACGATCTGAATCTCTTACAAGCGGAAGACTTTGAAAAATGCGCGGACAAAGAAGTCGAGAAATCGACAGATTTTAAAAGAGCGATCAGTTTTCCCTCTGAGAAGTCATTAAAGTTCCCCGTAAAACCCTCGATCCGCACGATCAAAGATCACGAAAAGAAGATGAAAATGCCAATCGCAGAGGCGGTTTCTTTCTCTTCCCCTCCTTAATCCTCTTTGTTTTCCATAGCATTCAAAATCCCCAACTCTGTCAGAGCCACTAATACTCCGGCCATAACCCTCAAATCGCTACGATAAAAAAACGCGAAACAACTTAACGGAAAAAGAAAGTGAAGAAACAAACGAGAAAAGAACCCTCGCATCAAAGACAAATGGAATCAGAACGCGTGATCTTCACTCCCTCTGATAGTTTTCCCCCAGCTCAGAGTTTCTCTCTCTCTCTCATGAACCCTCCGCATTGATTAAAAGAAGGTAGAAGGCCGATCCCTACGCCCTTCCACTGCTCGCAGGGCGGTCGGCCCCGCCGCAGAACGAAAAAACACCCCTGAAATCCATTGCGCACGAGGTTTTTCCGCAGTTCGTCGGCAAAAAAACCCGGCCTCTGCTTCACTTCTGTCCTCGTCGGAAAAATAATTTCCCGGTAGCTCGGGAGTTCTCTCTCCGTCGTGCAACTCCCTTGCAGAGACGCCTCGCTCTTATAATGAAACCCGGCGGGTTAATGACGTGGACTGATAGTCCGACGTGTCCTCCCGGAATACGATAATGATATCTTACGTGACCCCACCTGGACAAGCCACGTCCTTAACGCCTAGGCTTGAAGGACGCCCCCGACCTTTAGTTGGAATTACGTAATAGTCCTCATCGTTGTTCGTATTGTCGAATAGACCCATCTCTATTTCGATTACTATCCTCATTGTCGTATTCTGTCCTTGCCTTACAAAAGACGACGAACTTATCCGGTGCCTTAGGCGAAACTGTTTTACGAAAACACCCTTGTATTCTAAACACAATGACAGAGCAGTCCATCAAGTATTTGGTGGGTGAAGAAGTTTAAATTCTTTTTCGTCCTTTTCCTGGGGAGGGATAGGTAACATGTTAGAAACAGGAATATTTTGGTCAAAATGGCATAAAAAGTTTTAAATGAGGGAATAATTTGGTCCAGTGAAAAATGGCATCCGCAAAATATTTACATCAAGGTAGGGGTAATTAGGGTATTGACACTGTAGTAGACGGTCGGCCCGACTGCCCGAGCACGTACCGCACGTAATGCTAGCGGTTTCTGCTCCTGACATATCGAACACACGTGTAGGGAATGATCGGATGACACGTACACCCTCGTCGCCCTCACCTAACCGCGAAGAGGCATGTCATCATCGGCCTAATCCATTTTACCAAATTACCGTTAACTCTTTCTTTAAATAACAGTGTGCCACTCTACAGTTTTGAGAACAGTTGTTTGGACGAGAATACCCTCGGTCTATTCCATTAATGGACAAGATTATTCTCTGCCCACTTTGATCGCTGAATAGTGAATATCCCGTGAACCGTTCTTCTGGATTACGAAATTGCCCTGCCCGGGTGACCCGAGTGGTAGCGAGCTTGAGGTGCTGACCAGGTTTGACCTCAACACGCCTGACAGGGTAACCCGAGTGGTAGGGGGCTTGAGGTGAAGGTGCTGACCTCTTCGTCTCAGGTTTGACCTTCAGTTGAGCGTAAAAAAAAAAAAAAATTGGTTTCTAATATTTAAAAAATTTAAAACTTTTCAACGAAGCATCATTTACTCAGTTGAAAATATTTTAAAAAAATTCAAAAATAGAACACATGATAAGGGGGTAAAAGTAAATGTCTTAGTTCACAAGTGGTTGACGCTGTATGATAAATGCGTTTTGACACGCTATGATAATTATGAAAAAAGAAATGCAATATCCATTTTTTGTTTTTTTCAAAAAAAAGAGAAAAAAAAATGCAATGTCGACATTATGGGACCGTTGAATTAATACCCTGACGGGATTTAAGGGCACTCTTAAGATGTCATTTTCGAAGGTTTTTATTCCTTTTAAATTTGAACACGAATGTTTGTAATTGTGAGGGGGATCAAGTGGGATTGGCTGAAGCCACAAAATCACATGCTTATGAGTAGGGGTGTTAATGGGCCTTGTTTACCTGGACCTGACCCGAACCAAACCGTATAGGGTTGGGGTATAGTGATAAATAATAAGACCCGGGTTCGGACTCGAAGGTCGGATTAATACATGGATCTGGGTATAGTTTGTGAAATTTTATACCAGACCCGGACCTGACCGGAGTTGATTAAGATCTGCAAATTTTCAATATAAAAATGATAAAAAAATATAGTTTTACTGGGTATGGTCCGGGTCTGGTTCATGTAGTTTTTATTGGGTTCGGGTATAGTTTTTCTTATAGTGGACCCGAGTTTGGACCCCATACTATACCCAAAAACTGGCCCCAAGCCTAATCCCACCTAGGTCCGAACCAAACCCGACCGTTGACACCCCTAAACTTATGAGGGGAAAACATAGGCTACACTGTATAACACTGTACTCTTTAGCTAAAACTCATAGGTGCGGGTTTTGTTCTATCAATTTGACCTCACCGACGCATTCAATATGGTTCGTTTATTAGGTAATGCAATTTTGATCGAATGGCTTCCACGTAAAAATACAGGGAATCCCCTTGTTAAGTGGGAGATGTTAGTACACGCCATCATGTGTTGGGACGTTGCAAGTTCAAAACCAATGGTATGTTGTGTAAGTGGTGGGGGTCTGCCTAACCCCAGCTTGCCTATCAAAACAAAATATGGTTTTCTAAGTCATGAAATTTTGACACATTGTGGGACCATTAATTTTGAAGCACTTAAAAAAGTTTATTATACAAAGCCATTGGATGATTTAAAACATGTTTTTGACCAAAACAAACCATATAAATCATATCTATAGTGCCTGATTCACCAAAAAAAAAATCATGAAAAATGTGATGGAGCCAGTTGTTTCTACATATGGTACAAATCGAGGGTAGCCAATTCCCATTTGTGAGTGGCTTAATGGCCTCTTATTTAAATCCCATCGAGAATTTTAGTTTGAGAGAGAGAGAGAGAGAGAGACGAAAAGCCATCAACATTACTTAAAAGTGAAACTCAACAAAGTGTTGAGTCCCGCAAGCACAAACACAACAAAACATGAAAACACCATTTACACAAAAACAGAAAAAATTCGAACACAAAACAGAAAACTCATCAAGGACCACAGACATCTAGATGAGGATCGATTGGAGGCAGTGGCAGGTCTTTGAGATATATGTGTAAGATAGCATACACATTAGCCAAGACCCTATGAGCCAAACAGTTAAGGTTGAACAGGACATCCAGAAAAGTAGCATCATTTCTGGCCATCCATATGAACCACCACACTGTAAATAACCAAACTCTCCAAATAGTCCTCCACTTCTTTTCGTGTATAATTATAGCAGGGTCAAGGATAAGATCTAGCACAAAGCAACCCTCCCGCACAACAACTGATGGAGCCCTTCAAGTTATAGAAAATAATTCTCGAAATACTTCACACAACCAAAAAAGATGTGTGGTTTCTTCAGCCTGTCGACAAAGCAAACACCAACTGAAAAACTGAAACCCCATCCTCTTGATATTGTTATGGGTCTGTATCTGGTCATGAATAATCAACCAAGCCAATACCTTGGTCCTCGGAGATGGTCCCTTTACCCATAAAGCATTTTTGGGGATCCAGCCCGGACTTGGAGGTAAAAGAGAACGGTAGACCTTGTGAACTTAGAATCTCTCGTATTTGAGACTGCTCATTGAAGCCAAGATCTGTCTACCCCCACGTCCAAATCTCTGTCAAGAAAGAAACGCAATGCCCTAAACAACATTTTCCTCAAATGCAATGTGTATGGTCCACGAGCCCCCCGACGAACAGCAAGCAAATCGATTAGACCATATTTCAGTCGGAGGAAGTTCACACATGCATCTTGTGAAGTATGAGTCAATCAACACTGCTTCACAGCCAATGACACACTCCTTTTATGCAAAGCAAAAATTCCTGAGCCAGCTATAGTCCTTGGCATAACGATGGAGTCCCATCCCACCAAGTGCCTCTTATAAGGTCCATTTACACTATGGCACAAAAAACTTGACAGAACGTGCTTAAGCTGTTGCTAAACGTTGACTGGCATGACACAAATCGACATGAAGAATTCCGGAATCGCTAACAAAACATGCCTGATCAAAGTAATCCTGCCTGTAAGAGACAAATATCTGGCACACCAAGACTGGAGCTTAAGACACACCTTGTCAACAACCGGTGTCCATGATGTTTTAGAGGTTGGCTTGACGTGTAGGGGGAGCCCCAAGTACTTGATCGGCAACGGCCCTAAAGCATAGTTGAAAATCTTTTTCGCCGTGTTTTGATTGATCGGATCGCCATTTAGAAGCGTGACCGAACACTTATTTTCATTGAGCCTCAGTCTAGACAAAGCTGCAAAAAACATGAGAATAAGCCTTACGCGAAACATCTGCTGCAGTGAAGCTCTTCCGAAGGCTAGCATATCGTTTGCATATTGTATAATATGCCCAAAAAAACCTTGGATATCCAACGACTGTATAAAACCCCTTGTTTGCGCGCGTCTAAGAACCACCACAAGTCTTTCTGCCATTGTATTAAACAAAAGCGAAGATAACGGGCATCCCTATCGTACGCTGCACCGCAATGAAAACTGCTCACCCTTTACCCCATTAATGGACATCATGGCTTATGCATTGATAAGGAGCTCTGACACCCATCTGGAAAAATGGCTACCGAATCTCATGTGATTCACCACTTGCAAAAGAAAAAGCCAGTATACAGAATCATATGCTTTATTAAAATCAAGCTTCAACACGAAGTAAGGAGTATGACTCGCGTGTATGGAATGAATGACCTCTGAAGACAAGATATATGGTTGTTAAACTCTTCTATTTGAAATAAAAGCAAACTGAAAATCAGAAAATAGATTAGATGCCACCAATTTTAGTTTTGATGCTAAGACCTTTGCGACTATACGATACAAGGCTCCCATTATGAAAATGGGACGGAAGCACATAATAACTGTGGCAACGCTTTCGTTTGGAATAAGGAAGATTAATCTGACATGACACTGCCTAGGCAGTCTAAAGTTACAATGAAACTCATCAAACACTGTATACAAATCACTCTTCACTACTCTCCAAAAAACTTTAAAAAAATCTACAGGGAAACAATCTACTCCTGGTGCCTTCCAACCCGACAAATCTTTAATTGCGTTCATGATTTTTGCTTCTGAAAACCTACGTTGCAAGGTTAAGACCTGATTCAGATGAAGAGAAGGAAATAACTCATGCCCAATATTACCCCCCGTATTTGGCAGAATAGAATAAAGCTTCTCAAAATAGTTAGAGACCGCCGACACAAGATTTTGCCCTTCCCACAACACCTCGTCAATTGTGATTGATTAAAGGATACTTCGTCTAAACCGATCGAAAGCAAATGAATGAAAAAAATAAGTATTTTCATCTCCTGCCGCCAACCATTTCACCCGAGCACACTACTTCCATTTCAACTCCTCTTTTATCCTCCAACGTTTCAATAGCGTCGTCCGATCAGCAAGTCTGCTTTGTAATCTCTTCAACTGCACGTTCGACAATCCTTCAGTGAAAGATAATAGGATGAACAATGATGAGATCTCTGCCTCTCATTCACCCATCTCATGAAACTTACTCAGAGACCGCCTTTGCAACCAAAGTTTAATGTCCTTAGCTAGGCGCAAAAGCTTCTTTTGATATCGGATAGTTGCCCTGTCTTCATGATCTCTCGAAGTTCACAACCCCTCAACCACTGAATGAAACTCTGGTTCAGTTAACTACCACTGCTAGAGAGAGAGATGAATGTTATTAGGGATGGCAGTGGACCTGAGGAACCGGGGCCCCACCTCACCCCCATTTGAACCGAGGATGGAGGACATGAAATGGGGATAGAGGCGGAGATGAAGGTTAAAATCAAAACTCGTACAGGGATAGAGGTGGGGATGGACTTACGCTTTTCTCTGCCATGCTCCGTCTTCGTCTCGATCCAAACCTTGCCCTGCCCCACCCTGCCCCCAATCCTTCTAAGGATGGCAATGGACCAAGGGGAAACAGATCCCCACCCCGTTTGGACCGAGGATGGAGGTTAAAACTCAAACTCGTGCAGGGATAAAGGCGAGGATGGAGGTCTGGATTTTGAGATCCTGCCTCCCCCCCCTATGAACACCCCAAAATTTTCAAAATGTTGTAAATATCCCCTTTCTGCCCTTTGCCCCCATTTTCTGGGTAATTGAGTCAGTTTTAAATCTAAATTCCCTTTTGTTTCTCAAAATTTGGTTGAAATTAAATTCATTTTCCATATCTGACTCAATTTCGGATCCGGATCCATTATCGAAATCCAAATCCGAGCTTCATTATCTAATTTTAAATCAAATTCTCAAAATTATCAAAAATAACTTTTTGAAAGGCTCAGATAGTTCATCCAGTATCCGTTTGGATCCATTGGGTTATATTTCTCAATTCGAGGCTTAAAACTCGAATATTTTCTCAAAACTTGGGTCCAAACCCATTTTCTAAAGAAATTTTCCCAAGATAGCCTTGAAAACCCTCTTTTTGTAAATATTTATCAAAAATACAAAAAAATGGTCTTGTCCCTCGTATTGCTTAGGTTTAGAATCTTAACGCCCAAAAATGACAAAAAATCAGAGAAATACAAAAAAGAAACAAAAATTGGTTTTTGAAGAATAAGCCTTTTTACTAGAAAACAACTTTCGAAAAAGCTTTTTGGAAAACTACCAGTCTTTTGAAAATATCTAAAATAAAGAGGGCTTCAACAAAAATTTCCTATTAGGGTTACGAAACCCCTCCTGCCCGGTCTTCCGAAGGCACCCATGGCCTCCATCAGCCCAAGCCCTTCATCACCAGCCTCCACGAGCTCCTTCCTGCCAACCTTCCATCTTCAACAACTCCTTTACCACTCAACCCTTCATCTCCAACAACAAATTCCTCCCCTTCGAGATGCTTCTAACCCCTCTTTAAGAACCACGCAGGAAGCCCCATGAGGGCATCCGTTTTCACCTCCCCATTTCCCTTCTTCACGCATTGACCCATCTTCGACCCTTCCATCCTTCACGGGCCGTCTCCTACCTCTCCACTATCATCCATTCGATCAATTTTTCCATCTACTAAGCAGCCATTCATATTGATCACCTTCATCCCTCTCTTTTCCTTTGGAGCCTTCGGCCTTCTCCCTCTAGACGCCCATTTTCTTCCCCAGTTACCCTCATCTACAAGACTCTCCGCCTCATCTTCCATTCCCAGGCTCTCTGAGATATCCACTACAAGCGGCTGAAGATTGATCACTCCTTCAAACGATCTGTTTCGGAAGTCAAGCCTACAGTAATACAAAAAAGGCTCATCGCCTCCTCTGGTTCTCGATTTCCCCTTTCAAGGCAAGTAAGAGTTTTACCCTACTTCTGTAGTTCATTCTTTTTTTTTTTCTATTCTCTCTGTTTGTTTTTTGGCCCCATTAACGCATCACTGGTGGTTTTGAGTTGCTTATGGTAATCTCAACCCACCTCATGCAACAGTAATCGGAATATTTCCATTCCAACACTTCGTTAATTTCTCTTTCATAAAATTTCTTTTACTTATATTTAATGTTTAAATACTGGTTCGTTTGCCTGTTCTTGTATTTTTTTCGACTATTACCTTAGATTCATGGAAATTACTGCTTTGTGTCCCTCCTCATTTGTATTTCTTCAATTTAATGCATCATCCATCTCCTTATTCATGTCGTAGCCTGTGTTTCTTTTTCTTTTTCTTTTTTGTTGTTTCGTTTTTTTTTTTTTTAGTCATCAATCTGAATTTTCATTCCCCTTTTTTTTTTTTATTTGCTTTGCAACATTGGGTTCTGCTGGAGCATAATATGCGATGCCGAGCTGCTTATCGCAGCTTTGTTTCACATTTTGCAACAGAAAGATGGTCTTACCTTGGCGTGCTTTGACGTTTGAGTTATAGGTTTTCTGATGCCTTGTTTTAAGAGGAGTATAACCCACTTCGATTTCACTACGAAATCCTGGGCTATGTTCGTTCTGGAAGTGTATTTATCTTTCATTTTCATCATCCAGCTCATGTTTTATAGTGTCTTATTCATTCATCGTTAGGTTTGCCTCCAAGTATCCAGCATGGTAGCATTTACTTTTGACATTTCATATGTTTGGTCCTATCGATTCACCATAGCAGGGAGTTCATTATCATGCCACCATTTTCTGGGTTCCTGTTCATAGCATGAATACCTGATCCATTAATACCTCATTTTTTTTTCTCAGCTCATTTCATTCTGAATTGCTGTTTATGTGGTTTCTGTACCCTTGTTTATAGGTCACTCTGGTCCCTTTATATACTTCTCATATATTATGTCACCACATCTATATTCTTAGCCTTGGACACTTCGGAAATTACAAAAAAAAAAAAATAGTATGGTTTTATTGTTATGATTTGGGTTATGGATGACACAAAATCTGCTACCAGAACTTTCGAGTCATGCCATTTGCTATCCTGCGCTACGGCTTACCTTGCCGAAATCTTTTGGTCTTAAGTTTTCTTTTTCTTTTATATATTTACATATATATGCATAGAATGGTATTGAGATTGTAGATAGAAAAATGGTTGAATGTGGTGGTTTTCCATATAACGAGAAGGTGTTGCTTCACGATCTAAAGCTTAATACATGCCTTCTATAAGGCCAGCACTTATCTGTAGGGAATTCTGACCATATTGCCAGAGATGTTTTCACCAAAGGCTTGGTTGATCATCCATCAAATGACAGTGAGAATATGAAGATGTCGTTCAATTCCTGTAATAAAAAGTGGACCAGTCAAGGTTCAAGTGCAATGGCCATGGCCCAACCAGTTCTTTTTGGCCATCTTTTGGATTGTCTTGTACTCATATTTCTGGTTCAATACAGTTTGCTCTACCCCATTTCTGCTAACAGGATGTGCCACTGAAGATACTATGGGCTAATGTTCTGTAGAATAGCCTTGATGAGGACGACACGGAAGGCATGAAATATGAAGGAATTAAAGCATTACCATCCTGAACAAAGTTGTCTGGAGTTATCTTTGTCCATCCATGCCCGTTTCACCCCATTTACATTGTGATCACATTATTTCCTTACTCTACATATAACATAATCACTGTTGCATATCTTCGTTTTCATTTTTTTTCTTTTCTGTGATCATCGCATTTCTGGTTATTATGGACTGGCGACTTCCACTGTAACAGATCATTTATTTCACTTTCATTTAAATACCACTGAAGTTTTGTAGCTAACAGGTTTATTTTATAGAAAAACTCTGCCTCTTCATACTCCAACATGATCAATCTACAGGTACAGTCTCATGACCTTCTTCTGATGTTTATGTCCCATATCAAATTGAATGATCCTATTTCAGTAGCATCAGCCTATCGCATATAGGAACAGTCTGTCCGATTTAATATGTGGGTCTTATTTCATGTTATTCTTTATGCTTACCTGGAAGTTGTCACTGTTTAAATTTCTGTTGCCAAGAGAATTTCGTATGCTGTGTACATTTCGAGGAAATGTGTGTATCTAATATGCTCATTATTGAGTTCTTCTGTTTTGAACTCTACTTGGTTGATGTTTCCTGTAGTTCTGGCTGTTTGATACTTACGGTATGATGGGTCCATCTTGACTGAAGAAGTCTCAAATTTATTGTTGACTTTCATTGTATAACTTGTTCAGGAATAATAAATTCTTCAGGATTTTTCTGTGCAATTTACTGTTTATCCTCAAAGATGGTATGAGAAATTGTTGGATTCATATCAGAAATTAACAAGGATAGAATTATTGCCCACCTGCTATTGAACGGTGCCCCCCCTTTTATCTGGGAATTTTCCATTTTGAATTTGTTTATTGCTAAAACAAATGACCAGTTCAATGGGAATGCAGTCCTAACCTCCCATGGTGCCGCTTATGCTTGGATATACTGATCAAGAACCTCCCCCCCCCCCCCCTGAGGTACAAAGTGAAGCTTCTCTGTCTCTTCTGAATCAGAAGTTTGGCATGTAAAAAGAAAACTTGACCTACTGTATAATCCTTTTCTTTTACGGGAATCAGTGTGTTAATGAATTCGCTATGTTGCAGCTTGACTGTGGGTATTAATATTCGCTGCTCAAGTGCTTATTGATGTTCATGTCATCATTTGTATATAGGGTTTGATATGCTCATGATTTTCTTTAGCTGCAGGTTCTTTTTCAAACATCATCTATATTGGTGGTTGCTACTGGTTGTTAATCGTTGTAGGGCTTGTCTGAATATTACCAAGTTAGCAACCACCGTAAATCTGTAAGGATTGTACAAAAAACTAAACATGGCAAGGATGCTGGAAAGCCACTTGTTAAGATTTACAAAATCCAACTTGCAGAAATATACCTGCTGCTTATAGGCTTGCCGCTGAGAGTGACCTATTGACTCGCTGTGATGTGTTAAGCAGAGTGAATGATCTGATCTGCTGTGCATGCTGAGGTCGATCTGTTGCAGAGAACCAGGTGAAGGAATCAATGTTTTCGTGAATCTAAATTACCGCCAGCTCTTATTTATTAATCTCCATGATAATTTCTGCATTATTATCTCTTGTGTTCATCATTTCTGCACTTTCATATTGCATATCAATAGCCATCTGTCATTATTTGCACCATCTTTTACTAGTTGCCCTCACTTCCACTACATACAATACGTGCATAATATCACCCTCCTCACCTCCTGCACGCAGCACATCATCACTGTATGTCATCCATACGCCATTTATAGCTTCCATTCCGCAGCCCAATCCAACACATCATACACTGTACATCTTATGGTTCCTGCGCACAGCACATTACCATCTACACTATTATCAATATACTACCATTAGTTGTATATCAGTCACCCGCATCACGCCCGTACTTCCACCATTGCACCCTCCTTTGCAACACATGACCACCATCAAATTGCAAATCTGAGTATTCTCTGCTATATATACCAAATAACATATCATTTCATCCCCTTTGCATAATAACCACTGATATATATTATCCATTAGCTATAAATTCTTCTATTAGGTGACTCCTTTAAACCATTACACTTGCATTTGGAAGTCAAAAACTCGTTTTAGGTTCATCATCATGTTTAAAGATGCCATATGTGATCCCAGCATGAAGTTTGCATTCCACCTTGTGTTCCCCATCAATGCAAAATATAGACATAATTGTTTCACCCATCGTCTTTTAAAATTCAACATGATGTCTCTTATAAATTGCTTTATCTATGTATCTTCCGTCTTGTGCTAACATTGTTGCAGGAAATATATGGAATATGTCATCACTTGGATTTGTGTTTTCAAATTTAAGTGTTGTAATAAGTTAGATCATAAATGAGAATTTACATTTCCAGTCTTAGATTAGAATGAATGAGCATTGTAAAATACCATGAATTACTTGTTTTCATGCATCTTTTCCTTTATTTTTTTCAAATTCTCACAAATGGTGAAACACGAATGGCACGTGCACCATTTCGTAAGAGGTAATTGATCCTAAGTCGATGATCCACATCAATGGCCATAGTCAGGGTGTGGACAAAACTTAGGATTTTTATCTTTTACGAAGTAACACTGGATCCATTTTCAAAATTCATCATATTTCCTTAAATATTTTCTCCTTTTATTAGAATTTAACTTAAAATTAATCCAAAATATATACCAATGGCCATAGTCAGGGTATATTGAGAGTTAATTTCATTTTAAATTCTATAAAAGCACTAAATGTGTTTCATTCTTCACCTGAATTTAAATATAGATTATTATATAATACATTCAATGACCATAGTCAAGGATGTATTATATCTTCAATCTTATTTTAATTCATCCAAAGAATGAAATAGCTTTTCAAAATCCAATTTCAAAATTCTTTTAATTCATTCATCATTTAGGGTAGAACTGCATCATATTTTCAAAATTACTTTTTCAAAACTCCAAGTGGTGTAAATATCTTCTTCAATCAATCTTCAATCCTGTTCATCTTTTTCAATTCTATTTCATTTTCCATCTTAGAGTCCAATTTAACTTTGAGATATCAATTTCATTTCATATTCAAAATTTCCAATTCAAATTCATTTTCAAAGTTCAATTTTACTTTGAAATTTCAAATTCATTTTCAAAAAGCTCCAATCAAACTCAAAGTTCAATTTAACTTTGAGATTCTTGATTCATTTCAAGCTTCAAATCCCAGGTCTAAATTGACTTTGGGATTCATCTGTATATTCAAAATTCAATGTCTAAAATTTCTTTTCCCAAATTCAAAACAGACTTAGAAATTCTTGATTCCTCTTCTGAATTTAACTCCAAATCCATTTTAAGATCCAGGATTCAACACTCATATTGGATCTCAGACTTCAGATCCAATTTTACTTATAGGATCCAGAACCAATTTCACTTTGGATCTTAGACTTCAGATCCAGTTCCATTTTAGGATCCAGAACTCAATCACATGTTGGATCTTAGACTTCTGATCCAAATCCATCTTAGGATCCAGAACCTAATTTTATCTCGGATCTCAGATCTCAGATCTTAAATCCATCTTTAGATCCAACTCCATTCCCAATTCTAGACTTCAAATCCAATTCCATTTTCAGATCTCATCTGAATTCCCTAAATCAATTTTTATTCTTAAATACCATTTGAATTCCTCAATCTATTCCAATTTAAAACTTCAAAATCTAAATTCAAGTATTCATTTCCTTTCCTAAAATCAAACTCAAAGTTCAAAATCCATTTCTGACTTTGAAACTTCACTTCTCTTCATTTTCAAAGCTTCAAGTCATTCTTTCTCATTTATTCTCCCAACCCTGATTTACTTCAAAAACTTAGAACTCCTTTGATCTATCTCAAAAGTCCTAAAGTTAGATTCAAATCATTTCTTCACTCTCTTATCAAATCCATCTCAGAACACTTGGAAATTTTCAAAATGTCTTTCAGAAGGAGCATACATTTTGCATCGCACAAGCATGATTCTTTGTGCATTTAGAGTTAGAATAAATTCTTAGATTATATTTAGGCAAAGCAAAAGGCATAGATTCGATCCTTGGTTCGATTACCCCTGGTAAAGGCGCCAGGAACGGTCGAACCTCGTACCGACGAGCGAATCCCGTCTCTCCATTTTTCCCGCGAATTTTCAAAACGGAGGCGAGTAATTTTCTAAATGTTTTCAAATAAAGGTCAAGTGAGACTACGCAAAATAGTTTCTCTTCCCTCTTTCTTTCTTTTCTTTTCTCTTTCTCTTTTCTTTCTTTTATTCTTCTCCCTTCAAAAAGGCGGAAAATAAGAGGTTGGAAAGGAAAAGAGAAGGAAGAGAGAGAAACCACGAGAGAGGAAAATTTTTGCGATGATCACACCCCCCCCCACACCCCCACACACACACACATACACATAAACTTACACAACTCCATGTTTATAATAATTATATTGACTCATGGAGAAAAGCCCCCATATCTGATAGTTTTGTAGTCTTGTTAATTTTCTTATAGGGTTTTTTCTATATGATCAAATATTTTGTGCCATCATGTAAAGGACAGCTTTTTAGCTCATGTGGTCTCTGTCTGAGCACTGTTGTTCTTCAGTAAAGGAAGGACAAGTTTTGGTAGGTAGTTGATCTTATATAAATTCATCATTGGCTAACAATACCATGTGTCTTGTACAATATTGTCCACTTCACAATATATGAACTCTCTAGTTGTGTGAAGAAAAGATCCAATGCAGAAAAGATAAGTCCTAATCAAAACTCCTACCTTAGTAACTAAAATGAACAAGGACTCCTTCCTCATAGAGCAATAGAAGCCAAGAGAGGAAAATAGAACTTCTCATTAATGAATGTATTTTTTAACATGTTTCTGAACAGTAGAAGTCTAGTTGTAATTGGATTTTTTGGTGTTAGGAGAAGCCCTAAAGACTTGTAACTCTTGGGATCCTCAATAAAAAGAGAAGAAACCTCTTTTTTAGAGCATGAACAGAGAGAGAGAGAGACCCACAGTGGATGTAGGTCATGTTTGGACCAAACCACTTTAAAATCGTGTTTTTCATTGTGTGGGTGTGACCTTGTGTATTTCTAAACTTTACATGAGGTCCCCCTTGCCCACCAGAGAGTACACCCAGCTTCGACCTAAATATTTTGCATTAAGGAATGTACATAACCATTGAGTAGAATACATAGCTTGTTTAATTGGAAACTAGTTTTAAATCATATAGTTGTGACATGTAAACAGGCTTTTCGAATGCATAAAGAATCTACAGATCGCAATGTACCTAAACTTCACAACTCAAAATTCATCTTCTTACATAAAAAAAGAAAACAAAAAGATCTAAGTTCTGATCTTTAGCAAACAAAAAAATGCTGAACACATGTATGTGGTCAGATTGAGTCAAAACAGTTTCATATGTTCGTTATGACGAAATACTTACCCTACTAGTTGTCTCTCTATTCATCCCATTGACACGTACAATGGCGTCCTTCAATGTACTATCCTATTGCAGTACTAGAACCACCATCAATGTTTCATCATATTGCATTAGTAAAAAGTCACTCATTAGGGCCTCTCCCTTGTCCCCCACCCGCTTGACTTTAACCACACTTTCGTGCTTTAGCCATAGTGATTTTCATGTTCCTTCTAGAACGCTTTATTCCATTTCCAAATTCCCTCTCTTGTCCAGTAGACAAATTGTAACTATAATGTGTACAAAAGTGTACCTCGTGGGACACCTCTTTGTATCTCTAGGTTTAAAAGGGAAATGCCCTTTACTCCTACTTAATATTATTTAAACTCTATTATTTGATATTCAAGGATATATATATATATATATATATATATATATATATATATATATATATATATATATATATATATATATATATATATATATATATATATATATATATATATATATATATAGTCACTACAATATGAGAACTATAAATATTGGCATTTGCAACACTTTTTTTGCAATTCCAACCATGTGGATGTGCTTGGCATGATGAATTTGCTAGGAATCAACCATTGGATCGTGTATTTTTTATGAAAAATATGATTTACTAATGCTTGAATATTTATAAATAATTTGAGTCATTGATTTTAAAGCCTTGAAAAAATCTCGTTTATGCATCAAAATCGGTTGATTGATTCACGAGCAGGTTCTTATAAAACCAAACATGTAGATCACATCTGTACCGGTTAGATTCAAGAGAAAAGAACAAAAAATCTATGAAAATCGTGATTAGCATGTTAGCTTAACCAAGATGACATGAGGAAAATGGTGTTCTTAATTATCTCACAAAAATCTCTGACCAAGATTCATTTTTCTAATGACTTGGGAAAATAAATCTGAATTTTGGATTAAGTTTAGTGGTGCGTGATAAAGCATCTACTTTTTTTTTGTATGAATTTAATCCCCATATCACTTTTCAAATTGCTTGGGAATCTCAAGTACCATAACGAGAAAAGAAATTATCTTTCTCACTTTAAATGAACATGAATTCTCTAGTAAATTTGTTGTACACATGCTTTATTTCGCACTATTAAAAGCTATAGATATATTTACAAATTAAAGGAAGTTCTACTTTAATTTTTTGCTAAAATTAAAGGCATGCTACTTAAAAAAAAGAATAAAGCAATAGATACTTTTTATACCATCTGAATTTGAAAAAGAAAATCATTCAGAAGATTAACCTATGGGATAGTCTAGTCCAAATTTCACCCATCTAAATGAAAATGAAAAGGAAGAAATAGAGAATCATAGAGGGACCAGTCATCTAAATATTAAAATACTTTACTTAAAATAAAAAAAATAGCAAAAAACAGTTGACGTACCGGTTGGTTATGGCAAAACAAATTCAAATTTATTTATGGTACCTTTAAAGTGTCTTGCTTTTTAAAAAAATAGATTTTTTATAACCCGAAGAAACCACACTCGGCACGAAGACCTGATCATGCTGACTCAGCCTGCCCCCGGGGCCTATACT
The DNA here is from genome assembly GCF_984573655.1 of Nuphar pumila. Taxonomy (NCBI): domain Eukaryota; kingdom Viridiplantae; phylum Streptophyta; class Magnoliopsida; order Nymphaeales; family Nymphaeaceae; genus Nuphar; species Nuphar pumila. Next base: position 124,390,312 of record NC_143256.1, read on the forward strand.
AGGTGTTGGCCTTCATAGAGCGGTGACGCTCATGCTACTCGAAACTTGGCTGCCAGTCTAGCAGCCAAGGTTCCCACCCCACTACGCCAACCCCCCTTGGGAACCATTTTAAAAAATAGTTAAAAATAAAGACTAACTTTTCATGAATACCCCCACTTCCTTCTTTTTATATACTGCATGAAATATTTCTTATAAACACCCCTTAACCTGTAGGTCCCACAAAAGGGACACCAATAGTTGATTCTGGAAATCATCCTCTGATGTAGGCAAGGCCATGCGAAAGGTGGGTCCCAACAAGCAATAAAAACGTACGACGATTTTTATGTTGAGAAATGCAAATACTCTCCAAAATATTCAGGTCATTTTCATTCTATCCTTTTTTAGTGATGAACAATATAGATGAGAAACCATTAAGCTAAAATGAATTGTGGAATGCAATTACTCTCCAAAATATGTAAGGTTATTTTCATTTTATCTTTCTCTAGTATGGAAAAAACAAAATAGGTATATATCATTGCCTTTTGCCTTCTTTTCTATTAGATGATGGCAATGATAATAATAATAATAATGATAATAATAATAATAATAATAATAATAATAATAATAATAATGGATGCCTATGATCTTTGTTAACTTTGTAAGGAGGATAATTACGATTTTCTTTTTTAAAATCAATAAATCAAATCGCAAGTCCATTTTGTCAGTTTAACGAACACATCATTTGATTGGGAGGCCCAACTTTTTTTTGTTCACTTTTTTCCTTAGAAAGTTGATATTGCGATATAAAAACAAGGCCCGATCTTTTTCTGTTGTCACCTACTATGCTTGTCTTTTGCATTTGTACAGGAGGGACCAAATGTTTAGTCTTGTTGATATTATAAATATTTTTATGGATAATAATTTTTTTTTTTTTACAATGCAGTATAGTTTGATGTCCAGTTGTGATAATGTTATTAAAATCAGTCTGAATGGCTGATTCAGATAGGTTTGACTTTATATATCGAATCTTCATCATCATTCAACTTAAATGCCTTAAGCCAACCCACCTAGCCAGGTGTACAAAGCCTTTGTGAGGGGGATAAAAAATAATTTAATTTTATAATTAGCCATATTATTTTTTAACATCATTGAGTTGTGGGGGTGAGAAGTGCCGCATTGTCTCCCACCTTGTTTCAATATTTATGGTGTGAAACTCGGTGAGTACGGCTGTCCACAAGCGGTCTTACCACAAAAGATAGACTTCAGATATTGAATCTTCGACATCATTCAACTTAAATGCCTTAAGCCAACCCACCTAGCCAGGTGTACAAAGCCTTTGTGAGGGGGATAAAAAATAAATTAATTTTATAATTAGCCATATTAAATTTTATCATCATTGAGTTGTAGGGGTGAGAGGTGCCACATTGTCTCACACCTTGTTTCAATGTGTGTGGGGGTGAAACTCGGTCAGTACGGGTGTCCACTAGCGGTTTTACCGCAAAAGATAAACTTCAGGTATCGAATCTTCGACATCATTCAACTTAAATGCCTTAAGCCAACCCACCTAACCAGGTGCACAAAGCCTTTGTGAGGGGATAAAAAATAAATGAATTTTATAATTTGCCATATTAATTTTTTTTCCTTACCTTCTTGAACAAGTGAGTTACCTTGTCTCCTTAAAATGCTCCATGTTGAGCATCATGCATCATGTTGTCCAACTAGAGAACTGTTGTTTTACGAGAATTTTCTGTACTAATCAACATTTTGATAAGCGGATCCATATTAAAAACTCAAAAGACTTCCTTTAAAAAAACAAAAAGTAAACTCAACAAGACACACTGGTGTTGAATAAAATACTTTGCTTGAGTTTGAACATCATCAATTAGGTAAAGAAGCTGCCTTTATAAAGAGAAATAGAGCAAACCCAACCCCCCAATTATTCCATGCTTAAAGGGCACCAACAACACTATTAAACAAGGAAAATTGAGAAAGGAAGACCCTTGTGTTGAACAATAGGGTAAGGGATGCATCCAAATGCTCCCTTGAAAGAGACAATTACTAGCTTTTTTAGTTCATGTGGTCCTTAACATCTATCCCAAGCAGAGAAAGTAGTAGTTTTTTTTTTTATATTTACACAGAGAAACCGCCCCCAGGAACAGATAAAGTAGTACTTGCTACCAAGGGATAATACCATACTTGACCAGCATCTGTGCTTCATTACTCAAATCTTTAATTAAATTAAATTAGCACGGCCAGTTGATTATGAATAGTTTTACAAGTTATTGTGTTCAATGTGGAGCTTTTTTTTATAAGAAGAAACTGCCGTTACAGTTTGGACATCTGTCAAAGTCTGAGGGTGCCGCGCTGTTTCGGTGTAAAACTCCACGTGTACTACTCTTCTGCAGGAATAGTTTTATGTTGGCTTCAACCTTGTGGCAATATCAAACCAACAATGTCCTCCAACTTAAATGCTTTAAACTAACCCACTTAGCCAATTAAGTATGTTTTAAGTGTCTTGAGCCTTTGGAACTGCTCAATGTGGATCCTTTATTACTAAAGAAAAACAACTCAGTTGAGGGTAATTTAGCAAATTTATTATTTATTTTTTGAAAGAAATAACATTTCATTCGGCAACAGGCAAACCAAATGATGAGGTATTGTTGGTAGACCAGAACAGTACAGAAAACCAGATGAGCAGAAAAGAAAATACAGCTGCAGTCAAACAGGGCAACATGCAAAAGAGAGAAACAGAGCATAATGGAACAGTCATCCCTTCCGAAAATCAAAACTGCAGATGCAGGGGCGAAGAGAACAGAACCAACAGAAAAATCAGCTAAACAACAGCAAACAGTTGATCGTTGAGTCTAACGGGAGCGAGGTTGACCTGTATATTTCTGTCATGCGGCTTGGCATAATAAACATCCACCATAAGGGCAAAGTTTGCGTAAAAAATGCATGCCATGCTCATGCTGCTCCTACTTGCTATCTGACTGAAAAGCCATAAAACCTCGAGGCCTGATGCTAGCAGGCGGGCGATACTATGGTTGTAGTTCTGCAACATGGAAAGAAGACAAGACTTTCTTTTGTTGCTCAGTCGCTTCGCTCCATAACTCTGTTGCTTGCTTGCTTGCTTTGCTGTCTATACCTAAAAAGCTTTTAAATCATGGCTCGATTGCTCTCAATTCAATCTGTGGGGGACCCTAGACACTTGCTATTGTTCTCATGATTCTCTTGGCAAGGATAATTTTATGATATTTTTGAATTTTTTATGGAATATCAATAAATTTAAAATCAAATTTTAAAAATGCTAAAATACTTGCAAATAAAAAAATAGAAATGGAAACACATGAAAAGGTTTTAGAAGTAATATGTTGAACTCAGTACCATTTTATCATGAAACTCATATTTCTTGAAAAATGGTGATAAAGGTCACATGGGGTTGGAGACAATAAGCATAATGGGATTATACTAGAAACAACACTTTCTATTTTGTGCTGTGAGGTATATAATTGGCAAAGTTTTCAGAGCTATTAATAGAGTGTGGCTTAGCCTTTGAAATAGATAGTGATGGTAATGCTCAATGCAAGGCTTTGTAATGATGGATGAAATTAGATTGTTTTACAAGGTGTTTCCCTACAAAGAAATATGGATATGAGGAGCGTATCGATTTGATTGAGTCGTATAACAAACAGTTCATGAAATTGCAGGACCTTATCATGATTATATCATAGTATGGCAAGGCACCAAAAATTCCGTTTTGTTGCAGAAACAAATTTGTTGATGGTACTCATATAATAGGATATGTGTAGGGGTGTCAACAGGTCGGGTTTGGTTCAGACCCAGGTGGAACCAGACCCAGGCTTGATTTGAGATGATGGTACCGGGTCTGAGTCTGGGTCCATGTCCGTGTCCAATCAAACCCACCATATACGCAGATCCTATAAGGATTACATGAACCATACTCAAACCATACACGGTAAAATAATGTTTTTTTTTTAGCTTTTTTACATTGAAAATTTGTCTGGTATGAAATTTCACAAACTATATCCGGCTCCATATATTAATTGGACCCTTCAGGTCCAACCCAGATTCTTATCGGACCTTCTCATTTATTACCAAACCATGACCCTATAGGGTTTGGTACGGGTTGGGTCAAACCCGACCCATTGACACCCCTATATGAAGGTATGATTAGGTTAAATACATAAGAGAGAGAGAGAGAGAGAGAGAGAGAGAGAGAGAGAGAGAGAGAGAGAGAGAGAGAGAGAGAGAGGCTGGTTAAGGGTGGACATAAGGTTGGGTGCCAGAGACTGGGTTTGGGCTGCCCTATACAGCTTAAAGCTCAATAGGTCTCGGGCTCAGCCCGGCTCCATTAGTAAATGGGCCATGTTCAGGTTAGGACTGAACTATCTTGTCAATGGAACCTACCCCAATCCAGTCTGCTTACTAGTCGTGCTTAAAGAACCCAACCTTACCTGACCTGGACACGGCGTCACAAGTTTCCGGTCAGGCTTTCGGCGGTCAGGGTCCTGTCATGCCCTAACGACCCCTGCTTTAGCTGGAGCAAGCTGGCCCGATGTCCACCCCTAAACTTGGCCCAAGGGACAACCTTAGAATTCCTAAACTCATGGTTTTAGGCAATGTTTTCGTAAGTGAGTCAAACCAGCCTGAATCGGCTGATTTTAATGGAAACTACTAAAACCGTTTTCTTATAGGAAATGATCCAGACCCGTGAACCGTTTTTTTTATTTTTTGTTTTAAATAATGGGAGTTCTCACTAATGAATTGGAGTGGTTTAGCATCCTTGAAACCACGTCTACCAACTTGGGCGTAATATAATAATATTCTTCACAAATTCAAAGTTCAACCGTAGTCACTCATCTTAAAACTTAAAAGCATACTCCACTCAAATATTGCACACTGTTTTTTTTATATATATTAATAACAGAGAATCAACATTGACTAAGAAGAGAAAGTATATTCAAATTTATGACTGGAAAATGAGATGTGTGAGTCAATTTACGTAGGCCTGAAATGGTGGTGTAAGGTGTAAGAGCAGCAATTAGCCTGTGTGGCCAGCAGGATGGTTGTGAAGGTGTTGAGTTGAAGACCCCGGATCAAACTCAGCTGGCACACGGGTGTGTCCGTAGCTTTCAGTGGGCCATGTAAGGCAGGGTAGTCGTGGGGCCCCACCTTGGGTTTTCCCTTCACTTTGGTAAAGGCTCCTTCGTCATAAAAAAAGAAAAAGTTGTAAGAGCAGCAATCAATTAGTCCTCTTCAACTGTACCGTCACCTCTATTATTGAGGAAAACGTTGCACTGTTTCCTCCACAATTTGAATTTTCCTTCTACTTTTGTGCATTGAATTTGGGGTTCTGTCGTCACATTGTATCATCTTAACGAATGTTAGTTGGCACATTATTGCTTCTTTATATATTTTTATGATTACATCATCTTCACAAATTATGCCCACCAAGATAGTACAAATCAGTATGGAAAAAAATAGTCAATTGTTAAAAACTTAGAGATAGGCTCACCAGGTTAGAGGTAGGTGCCTTGGATGTCATTCATCCATGTGATGAACGGGCAACCTAAAACACCATGGTTGGATAGTTTACCTTTCAGATGGGTTCCATAAAAAAAATCAGGGCCATTCATCTTGTAGATGAATGGCATCTAAAGTACAAAAAATGAATGGCTGAAAAATAAGGAAAAATAGTGGTGTTTTGGGAAGGGCTCGGTCCCGTTTGACCGGGGGGTCCGCTCCCTTAGCGGATTGCTACTATGTCATGTGGGCCACTGGCTCACGCCCTTTTAAGCGACGCAGCGGTGAAAGCGGTCGGCGAACCAACCAACCCTTTCTAATTAATCCATTTTGTTGGGCTAGCTAGGGTTGGAAGGGTGTCCGCTTATCTCATGGATGAACGACATCCATGCAACCTCTAACGATAATACCGTCAGAGGATTGCTTCCTTGTTGCAAGGTTAAACCTGGGTGTATACTCCCTAGTGATCAAGAAGGACATTAAGGGTTTTACCAACTGGAAGCTAATCAATGTGCAGTCAGAGATAGGTAGTAGTGGGCAACGGGCCGGCTCTACCCGTGTGTGTATATAATTTATATTTTATATATAATATGATAAGCTGAGCCCGGACCGGGCCTAACGGGCAGGCCGTGGGCCAGGGTTTTCCCAATGGGCTAGCCCAAACCGAGCTTTTGGCCCAGTCGAACTGGTCAACGGCCCGGCCCGTTGCCTGCCCCTAGCCAATAGGGGTATTATTTCCTTGACCTAGCCAAAAAATAATAATAATAATAATTTGTGTCCCAATCTTACTATTAAATAGTTGGTTAAACATGTGCATTTGTTTGATGCTACCGAAATGGTCCCACCCATGCAAACATTAGCAAATAATGACTACACTATGAGGACATCTATCATTCTTTATTTTATTTTTCTTAAGCCCTTATATTAGTCTCAATAAAATATGGATAATAGAAGAAACTATGCATGCAACAAAGTTACAAACTTGCATAATCAGAGTCAAGGAACAGTTAATACTCCGTACACATGGCTAGCTAGGTGCTTCTTGAAGCACACCAAGATATTGCAAACCTAGGGACTTAGTCAGGGTCGGGTCGGATTGAATCCGAGTCCCTTTAGTTGGATTCATTAAGCAAAGTAATCCAAATGCTAATCGGACTCAAGACTCGGTTCTAGTGCTCTCACATCCTAGTCCGATTTAAAGTCTGACAAGATCCAACCTGATTGTATGTATATGTTGGATGTATTAAGGTATACACTCTAATCGGATCTGGGTCTGTATAGGCTCTATACATCCAAGCTTGAATCCAATTATCTTACATCCAACTATATCCCACCTAAACCTCATCCGTTAACTTCCGTAAACCAATGGCTGAATTTTAAATATACGGCTCTTAGATAAGGATGGCAGTCGACTGGGGCGGAGGCGGGGGCAGAGGATAAGGTCTCCACCTCTGCCCCATCTCAAAATCCGGACCTCTATCCCTGCCTCCATCTTCGCACGGGTTTGGATTTTAACCTTCATCCCTGCCTCCATCCCCGGTCCAAATTGGGCGAGCCGGAGCGGGGCTCTATTTTCCCTCGGTCGATTGCCATCCCTTAGAAGGATTGAGGACGGGGCGGGGAAAAGCGTAAGTCCATCCCCGGATAAGTTTTGATTTTAACCTTCATCCGGTCAAAATGGAGCAGTATCTCGAGTAAAAATTAAAAGAAAAGAATACCAATATAATTCCTAGATATTAGCTTGTTAGGGCGACTAGACCCACCTATGGATATATTTCACTGGGTCGACCTTTTTCTTATCTTTTAGGGCATGTTGTCTTTGGTTGGAGTTGGAGATGAACAATCACAATCACATATGAGAAAGTAGAAGCTGTACTCATTGTTGGTCACATGGTCAATCTTGTGATCAAGAATCACAGGTTTCAAGGAATGAGTATTCTCAAGTGAGAATAACAATTACCGATGTACACCTTTTTATGTTTAAGTAAACTTGAGAAAGCAGTTCGCTTGCAATCACAAGATCTTGAGAAAATCCAAGAATAACAGTGTGTTAACAAACATGCCTTGGTAAATTTACATCTACAGTGATCATATGCATAGTGCATTTATAGGGGATTGATATTTGGGTTGTTGGATTCCCGAGCGTGAGTAGGTTTATCTGGTAATTCAAAAATCGATGATGGTAAATGCACCAAATTTTGTTGATCTAAAGAATTTTTTTAAGGGTCTAACCCTAGCAATGCGACTATCTTGCACACATATACCGCATTAGATCGAGTCAAAATGACTAGCAATTATGAGACCCAGGTCGACTGTACCTGCAGTTGATTATAACAAAAATTTATCTTATTAAGTTTGCATTGGTTGTATAGATATTTCTTATTTCATCGACATATTGTTGGATTCAGGTATTGGATCTATGTTCTGGCCATAGGGTCTAACTAGGGCGGGAAAGTGAAGCCGAATGAACTTTACAGGGCATGTTCAGGCTCAGCTCGTTTACCAATGGATTGAGCTCATGGCTCAACTCATGTTCATATTTGGCCGAGACGAGAGCTTGACTCGTCCCTAAATGAGATGAGTTGAACACCAGCTGGCTCATGTCAAAACTTTCTATGATATTTAAGAATATATATTTATATGTCACTCTTAAAATATAATTTTTTATATATTAAACTCAATAGCTCATATTTTTTGTCTATATTTTTCATTTAAGCTAAACTAGCTGCTCGTGGCTCGGCTCACCAGCTATACGAACTGATCATGAACGAGTTCGTGATGAGCCAAACCGAGCTGAGTCACGATTCATTCGTTTACCAGCCCTAACTCTCACAAAAGGAACCCTAGAGATACTGAAACGGTAGGCCCATTAAGAGAATAATTTTATGTGGTTTGTGAAAGTTATAACCCATATTTATGTCGGTTTTAATGGTGTTTAGTGGTTGCAAGTCAACCTATTTTGCATGGTTATGGATGGGGTTACAGGAATAGTGAGTGGGGGCATCGTCTTCAAGTTATGGTGGGGTTAAGTCCCATCCTCATCCTCCTCGGTTGCCTATATAATAGATCATGGTCATGGCAAGGATGAATAAAGCAAGAAATGAGCTCTAAGAGAGACCTGTGAAAAATCCCCTGCTTGGATTTGATCTGATACCAATGTTGGAACCAATAGGTTCCTAAACCCCTTTGGTTCGCTGACCCCAACCAAACCGGGTTTAGAAACATATCGGTTCCAACCAATCCAAGTTGAGGAACCTATTAGTTCTAATGGACATGACAAATGGTAATCTCTACAACCATTGTTGTAGGCTTTTATCTTTGCAATAGGACTGGTGAATGTTCTAAATGAGCCAAGCTTGCCTTGTTTAAGATTGGCTTATTTTGTTCAGTAAGAGCTCAAGCTTAACACCAACCTTACCTGTTTGTGAGCCCGAGCTTAGTTTGAGCTGAACTCAAAGCACAAGCTAAGCCCGAGGCAAGGCAGTTTTTATAGACAAGGAAGAAATTTTTATACTTTGCAACTTGTTTTCTTCTTTTTCCTTTCATAAAAGTGGAGAAATGAACTCCAAACCAAATATATCTAATGCCTAGCAACCAACCAATGTGTATGTCTATTTGCCCACAGTTCTCATTTGATACCTGATAAAAGGGACGAGGTGAAGCAGGAAGAGAACGGTTACTTCTTTTTTATTGATTTTATTGTCTTATACTTCAATTATATTTTATACAGGTTACAAGATACATCTTATGTACAATTACACGAAAAAGAGAATCGTTATCGTTATTAGTGGATAACGGATAACACAATCTGTTAGCCACTATCACATATGTAGGTAGGTGGTTATCAAATGACTTGTTAATGCTGAGGGTTCTTGATAACTCATTATCGAGTTATCTAGAATACCTAACGGATTAAGATAACTCATTATCGAGTTATCGAGAATAACTAAGATGCCCCCTCAAGTTAGAGCATGTGGATCGAGCATGCCCAACTTGGACTTCAGAAGAGATAATTGTGCAATGCCCAAAGCTTTGGTGAAAATATCGACGCAATGTGAGTGGGTAGGAACGAACTGAGTGTTGATTAGCCTACTTTGAATTTTCTCCCGAATAAGGTGACAATCAACTTCGATGTGTTTGGTGCGTTCATGGTAGACAGAGTTAGCAACAATATGCAAAGCAGCTTAATTGTCAAAAAATAGAGTCATGGGTTGAGGGTGAAAAATCCCAAAGCCGGTCAATAAAGATTTGACCCCAATAAGCTCATAAGTAGCTAATGCCATAGAACGATAATCGACCTCTGCAAAGGAGTGAGATACAGTGGACTGTTTATTGGATTTCCAAGAAATCGGACTCAGGCCAAGCATTATGCAATATCCGGAGGTAGACCTGCAAGTGATAGGGCAAGAAGCCCAATCAGAATTTGAATAGCCAAGAACAGTTAACTGACTGGATGCATTCATTAGAATCCCTTGGTTCGGGTGCCTTTAAGATAGCTCAAGATGCAAAGAGACGTGTCCATATGAGGAGTGTGTGGTTGGCTGGAGAATTGACTTAAAAGATAAACAACATATGAGATGTCGAAGTGCGTAATGGTGAGGTAAATTAATTGACCAATCAACCATCAAAAAAGGCTTGGGTCTTCCAAAAGGGAAGCATGGCTTCAAACCTAGATATCCCATGTCTTTCAAGATATCTAATGCGTACTTGCATTGGAAAATAAAACTTTCTTGTTTGGATCGAGCCATTTCAATGCCCAGAAAGTATTTGAGAACGCCAAGATCTTTAAGGCAAAATTGTTGATGAAAATTATGTTTGAAGCCATAGATCTAATCAATATTATCACCTACTATGATGATGTCATCTACGTACACCAAGATGAACAAATGATAAGCAGTTTTGATTTCAGAGAATAAAGATTAGTCAACCTTGGATTGAACGAAACCAATTTCCTTCAAATAAGAGGAAAGCTTTGCAAACTAGTTTCGCAAGGATTGTTTGAGTCCATAAAAGGACTTATGTAAACGACAAACTGGATGCACCCCCTGACGAGAGAATCTGGGAGGAAGCTGCATGTACACCTCTCTATTGAGATTACCATGAAGAAATGTGTTGTTGACATCTATTTGAAAAAGATGCCAACGATGGATAGAAGCAATGGCAAGAAGGCAATGAACGATGACCATCTTGGCAACTGGAGCAAATGTCTCATTGTAATTGAGACCTTTGATTTGAGTGTACCCTTTAGTAACCAAGCGGGCTTTATAGCGTTTAATGGAAACATCAGACCGAAATTTGACTTTATAGACCCATTTGCAATCGACAAGATGCTTACCTTTAGGTAATGTTGCCATCGTCCAAGTGTAGTCCGCCTCAAGTGCTCAGATTTCAGTAGTCATAGCATCACGCCAATGCTAGTATTTCATGGCTTGAGAAAAAGTCTTTGGCTCGAAAGCTTAAGTGATGCGGCTAAGAAGGTTCGATGAGAAGAAGAAAAATGTTGATATTCAAGGTAATGGTGGAGAGGATCATATGTACTTGGAGCCACGTCACATGAAGCATCTGATTGGAGTACGGGGGTTGTAGAGTAACACTTAAAATCCTTGAGGTAAGAAGGTGGTTGGCGAGGACAATCAGATCGGCGAAGGGGAGGCATGTCGAGGGTGCTATGGGTGTCGAGCGGAATGAGTGGGTCGTGTGAAACAAAGGGCGATGTAGGGGCAATTGGGAGGGTGGACAAAGGTTCTATGTCATGAGGTTGTGGATAAGATTGATGGGGTTCAAAAATGGGTATGGGAATGGGGATGACATTATTAGCATCAAGAGTAGGGGTGTATTGATCTTAAAAAGGAAAAATATTTTCATAAAATTTAACATCTCTATTGACAAAAATCTTGTAAGATTTAAGATCATAAACTTTATAACCAACTTGACCATATGGATATCCTACAAAGATGCATTATTTAGCATGTGTGTCAAATTTGTGGGTATGGTTGATATTGAAAGCATAACATAAACAACCAAATGTGCGTAAATGAGCATAATTGAGCATTTTATTGTATAACATCTCATAGGGGTTTTACCCATCAAGGGTTTTGAGGGGAGCTGATTAATAAGGTATGTAGCAATAAGAACACATTCTTCCCAAAACTTGAGTGGTAAATTAGATTGAAAATGGAGAGCCTGAGCGACATTCAACAAATCTCGATGTTTGCATTCAACAACACCATTTTGTTGTGGTGTTGCGATGCAACTATGTTGATGATTGATTTTATTTTCTCGAAGAAAAGTTTGCATGTCATTTGAAAAGAATTTGGTTTCATTATCAAATCGAACACTTAAAATGTTGGTTTGAAATTGATTGTGAATTAACGCGAGAACATCTTTGATGACATTGAATGTCTCAGACTTGTACCTCATGAGATAGACCCATGTGCATCGGATGTAGTCATCTACTATGGTCAAGAAAAAATGAGCTCCTAACATAGAGGGAGTTTGATATGCACCCTATATGTCGCAATGCAATAACTCGAAAGGTTTGGAATAGGATATGGTCCCATGAGAAAATGGTAGCCTGGTTTGTTCTTCTTTATGACAAACGGAACAATGTTCATAAGAAATCGTATCATTAATTATATTAGAATTAATAAGAACTTGAAGACGGGAATTGGACAAATGTCCAAGTCAAAGGTGCCAAATAGGAAGAGATAAAGCAGTCAAGGCGTGGTTACCACCACCCTCAAGAATGTAAAGGTTTTCTTGTAGCCTACCAGTTCCAATCGTCAACTTCGAGTACAGGTCCTGAAAGCACAATGATTTTCTTTAAACACAATGTTACATTTCAAATCATGAATTAATTTACTAACGGAAATAAGATTGAATTTGAAATGAGGAACATATAGAACATTGTGTAAAGTTACGGTGGAAATCAATATGGCACTGTCAGTATGAGTGATAAGGGCGGATGTCCCATCAGAGAAACCGATAGGTGGGAAGGAAATCGGCAATGGAGAGGAAAGGTTGGATATAAAATTTGTGATATGGTTTGTAGCCCCTGAATCTATAATCGATCCCTGAGATGCAAATAAACAAAATGATTATTTGGGTATATTATCTGCAAGGTTGTCCATAGGTGGACTATTTGGGTTACCTAGATTGACAATGGACATAATCTTATTATATTGTTCTTGGGTAAGCTTAGGAAGAGGAGAACTGAAAGTTGGTTTTTAAGGTTCGGTAGTAGAAGCACATGCATTAGCCTGGCTGGTGAATCGAGCATTGGGAGAACCCCTTGGTTGGTTAGGAAAACCATGAAGATAATAGCACTTTAGCTTGATGTGTTCAAGATGCCCACAATGTTTACATTTTGGTCTTGGACGCGTCTGTCCTATCTTTGATGTGTCGGCCATGACATGCATATTGCCTAGATCGATTATCATGGTAATTAGTTCATGAGATGGCGTGAGGCAAAAGTTGCGTTGTCATTCTTCTTGGATAATCAATGAATATGCCTTGGATATACTTAGTAAAGGTGTCATGAGGAGCAACTCACTCTGGATGGCACTAAAAATGTCATTAAAACCCATAAAAATTGAATGAGCATTTCTCGTTGTTGGAGGTCGTGAATGACCTTCATGACCCCACACGAGCAAGGTGAAATCTCAATATATGTGGATATTTGATCCCACAATCCCTTTAGTTTAGTAAAATACATGGTTATTGGGATTGTTCTTGCTTGAGATTGATTATCTCATGTTGGATTTGATATATCCTGAGAGTGCTCGATTGAGAAAACCTTTCATGGAGCTCTACCCAGACCTTAGTTGTGGTTTGAGCATAAATAACACTGGTTGCTAGATCTTTATGAATAGAATTGAGCAACTAGGATAACACTATATTGTTGCATTGCTCCCATATGGCAATATTTTGTGATGATGGTTCAAGTTTTGTGATTGATCCATCAATGAAACCCAATTTATTTTTGGCACTTAGTGCCATAACTATAGCCCTACTCCATATCGAGTAGTTGTCTCCAACAAGCCATTGCAACACCAAGGATATTCTCGGGTTATCCAAGTAATGGAGAAAAAAGGATTGACCATCAATTCTTGGGTGTTCTCAGATGGACCAGCGTCGTGTTGATGTTATCCGATGCCACAAAAGGGAAAGAGGGTGCACAATGGAGAGAGAAGAAAGAAAGATGGGTGATAACAAAACTTCTAGCCTGGCATGATGAATGACGCAATATCAAGGTCCCTGCTCTGATACCATGATAAAAGGGACGAGGTGACGCAGGAAGAGAACAATTACTTTTTTTTTATTGATTTTATTGTCTCACACTTCAATTGTATTTTGTACAAGTTACAAGATACATCTTATGTATAGTTACACGAAAAAGAGAATCGTTATCGTTATCATTATCAGTAGTAGATAACAAATAACACAATCCGTTAACCACTACCACGTATATAGGTAGGTGATTATCAAATGACATGTGATAATGTTGAGGATTCTCGATAACTCATTATCGAGTTATCTAGAATACCTAACAGATTGTGATAACTCATTATCGAGTTATCGAGAATAACTAATAATACCTGATAAAGCAAATCTTGGTTTTCGTTTCTCTTGTGATGGACCCGAAAGAGGGGAAACATGACAAGTATCCGCTTGGGATCATGTCTTCGTAGGTGTGTATCTCGTGAGCCTTTCCAAGCCTACACGAACCAACCTAAGTTGAACCCTTGTTCAAACTCTGCTCATTTATTATAACAAGCATATATCAAGCTAGCGACCCTTTTTTATATGGGCCTAACATGCTCATTACCAAGCCAAACTGAGCCGAGTTATGAGCAGCTTAGTTCATTTGGCAGTCCTAGTTCGAAGAGAGGCTCATACAAAAACCAAAAAGCATATAGATTAAAGTTCTTGATCATGCACCTACACACTACTATATATATATATAAACAAGCTTCCATGGAACAAACCACAAGAGACAGTAAAGTGTGGACATAATATGCAGGCAATTTGGCGGCCATCCATCTAAATGAAAACAATGGGATCCAAATCCAATGATCTCTTAACTCCTCTCCTTTTTGGTCCCAGACAATCATACGGAGGCATTTCATGGGCACCAGACCACAGCAACTGAATGTGGGCCCACGTAGGGGATGAGTTAAGATATCATTGGATCCCAGTTCAAATGCAAGAAACAGATCCTATGATCTATTATCCATTTTTGGTCCGTGGCCAATCACATGGGCCCCACTCAAATTTCCACCACGTGAGTGGCTGTGACCACACAGGAGATGAGTTTAAAAGATCATTGAATCCGGTTCCACATGTTACGGTTCTTTCTAAGTCCCAGGTACAAATGAGCATCATGGGTACATCTTTTTATGTATCATGTACGAACGGCCAGGGTTTTCTTTTTCCATGCATGCACATGTACAACTTGCTTAGCAGCACCAGCTTTCCATAAAGAAAAGGCTCCTTAGTCGTAT